>NC_080385.1:88891608-89218692 GCF_014773155.1 Arachis stenosperma | reverse complement strand
GCCATGCCTCAACAAGGAATATTAGAGATAGAATTGTTTGATGTATGGGGAATTGACTTCATGGGGCCATTCCCACCATCATACTCAAACACCTACATTCTGGTGGCAGTGGACTACGTATCTAAGTGGGTAGAAGCAATTGCTACACCCACTAATGATACTAAAACCGTGCTGAAATTCCTCCAGAAAAGGATTTTCAGCAGGTTTGGCGTCCCCAGAGTGCTAATCAGTGATGGGGGCACTCATTTCTGCAATAAACAGCTATACTCTGCTATGGTTAGATATGGAATCAGCCATAAAGTGGCAACTCCGTATCATCCACAGACAAATGGGCAAGCTGAAGTCTCTAACAGAGAGCTAAAAAGAATCCTGGAACGGACTGTGATGGCCCGAAGAAAGGATTGGGCAAAGAGCTTGGATGATGCTCTGTGGGCATACAGAACAGCATTCAAGACTCCTATAGGCACCTCTCCATACCAACTGGTGTATGGGAAGGCCTGTCATTTGCCTGTGGAACTGGAACATAAAGCCTACTGGGCAACCAGATTCCTAAACATGGATGCACAGTTAGCTGGTGAGAAAAGACTGCTCCAGCTAAATGAGTTAGAGGAGTTCAGACTCAATGCCTTTGAAAATGCAAAAATTTATAAGGAAAAGGCAAGAAGTGGCATGACAAGAGATTGTCAACCAGAGTCTTTGAGCCAGGACAAAAAGTTCTGCTGTTCAACTCCAGGCTCAAATTGTTTCCAGGAAACTCAAATCCCGGTGGAGGGGTCCGTATGTGATTACAGGAGTATCACCATATGGATATGTTGAGCTTCAGGATATTGATTCTGACAAGAAGTTCATTGTTAATGGACAGAGGATCAGCACTATCTTGAAGGAAATTTTGAGCAGGAATGCTCAAAACTGAGACTTGAGTGATTCTCAGTGAAAGTCCAGCTAAAGACAGTAAAGAAGCGCTTGCTGGGAGGCAACCCAGTCATTAGAAGGTGTATGATTAGTTCTTACAGAGGCAAGTATCAAAAATGAAGGAATTCACAGAGTTACAGAAGGATTCAGCTCAAAAAGCAGAGAAATGAGCTTACTGGCGAAAAAACGCCAGTAAGGGGCATTTTGGGCGTTAAACGCCAGAATGGGCACCATTCTGGGCGTTTAACGCCAGTAATGGTACCATTTTGGGCGTTAAACGCCAGAATGGGCACCATTCTGGGCGTTTAACACCAGGTGTGCAGCATCCTGGGCGTTTTGGAAAAACGCCCAGTGATAAAGGATTTCTGGCGTTTAACGCCAGCCAGGGCACCTGGCTGGGCGTTAAACGCCCAAAAGGGGTAGCAAATGGGCGTTAAACGCCAGAATGGGTGCCATTCTGGGCGTTTAACGCCAGAAAGGTGGGGGGACCACATTTTTGTTTTCAACTCAATTTTTTTTCAAACTTTCCTCTTTTTAACCATACTCTTCTACATAAATGCACTTCAACCCTTCATCATTCACTTTCAAATCTTCACAAATCAAAACCATTCTTCAAATCTATTTCAAATTAATCCCAAATCTTCTTCAAAAACTCACCCTTTTCTCAATTTCTTTTCATATCTTCTCAAATCTCCTTTCAAATTTTTATTTTTTTTCGAAATCTCTTCTCCCCTCCCTTATAAATTCACGTTTGGAACCCCCTTTTGCCCACACCATTCGAATTTTCTCTTCCTCCCCCTCTCTTCTCTCTTTCCTTTTGCTTGAGGACAAGCAAACCTCTAAGTTTGGTGTGCTTTTCCGTGATCACTAAGCCAAGATTCATCAATATCATGGCTCCTAAGGGAAAACAAACCAATTTAAGAGGCAAGAAAGAGAATAATCCAAAGAATCTTTGGAATGAAGAGAAGTTCTTAACCAAAGAACATGAAGACCATTATCATAAAATAATGGGTCTGAGGTCAGTGATCCCGGAAGTTAAATTTGATCTGAAGAAGATGAATATCCGGGGATCCAAGAGCAAATTTGAACAGAGGATGGGAAGTTCTAACCAATCCTGAGACAAAGGTTGGAAGGAACATGGTTCAGGAATTCTACTCAAATCTGTGGCTAACAGATAAGCAGAGAATGACTGGAACTGCTTACCATACCCATAGAACCATGGTCAGAGGGAAAGTTATATACTTCCATCTAGACAAAATAAGAGAAATATTCAAGTTGCCTCAACTGCAAGATGATCCTGATTCCTTTAATAGGAGGATGGTGAGAGTAGATAAGGGGTTGGATCAGGTTCTAGAGGACATATGCCTCCCTGGAACTAAGTGGATAACCAATTCTAAGGGTGTCCCAAACCAACTCAAGAGGGGAGACCTCAAACCAATTGCAAGAGGTTGGCTAGACTTTATTGGGCGTTCCATATTGCCCACTAGCAACCGTTCTGAGGTCACCATCAAGAGAGCAGTGATGATTCATTGCATTATGCTTGGAAAAGAGAGGCTGGGGTGAAGATAGAAGAAGATGAATTCATACCCATTGAACATCCAATCACCAAGAAGACAATGGAAGAAGCAAGAGAAGCAGGGGCGTGAAATCCAAGAGATGAAACGCCAAAAGCTCTCCTCTCAAGCTGAGGGAGCATCCACTTCTCAAAATCAAGGTTGTTGAGTCCTAACTCTGTGAAAACCTCTATCATTAGGAGCCTATTTTTTTTCGTTTTTCTTGTCTTATTTTATATTTTTTAGTCTCATCCTATATCTATATTGGAGTCTTGTTCTTAGTTCATAATTAATAAAATTTAAGTTTATGCCTTAAAGCTATGAATGTCCTATGAATCCATCACCTCTCTTAAAAGAAAAATGCTTTAATCACAAAAGAACAAGAAGTACAGGGTTTCGAAATTTATCTCTGAAACTAGTTGAATTAGTTTGATGTGGTGACAATACTTTTTGTTTTCTGAATGAATGCTTGAACAGTGCATATGTCTGTTGAATTTGTTGTTTTTAAGAATGTTAAATTTGTTGGCTCTTGAAAGAATGAGGAGAAAAGAGAACTGTTATTGAGGATCTGAAAAATCATCAAATTGATTCTTGAAGCAAGAAAAAGCAGTGAATCCAAAAAAAAAAATATTTTTTCGAAAAAAAAAAAGAGAAAGAAAAAGAAAGAAAAAGAAGGAAATAAAGTTGTGATCCAAGGCAAAAGAGTGTGCTTAAGAACCCTGGACACCTCTAATTGGGGACTTTAGCAAAGCTGAGTCACAATCTAAAAAAGGGTTCACCCAATTATGTGTCTGTGGCATGTATGTATCCGGTGGTAATACTGGAAGACAGAGTGCTTTGGGCCACAGCCAAGACTCATACACTAGCTATGTTCAAGAATCAATATACTTAACTAGGAGAATCAATAACACTATCTGAGTTCTGAGTTCTTATAGATGCCAATCATTCTGAACTTCAAAGGATAGAGTGAGATGCCAAAACTGTTCGGAGGCAAAAAGCTACTAGTCCCGCTCATCTAATTGGAGCTATGTTTCTTTGATATTTTGGAGTCTATAGTATGTTCTCTTTTTATCCTATTTTGATTTTCAGTTGCTTGGGGACAAGCAACAATTTAAGTTTGGTGTTGTGATGAGCGGATAATTTGTATGCTTTTTGGCATTGTTTTTAGTATGTTTTTAGTATCTTTTAGTTAGTTTTTAGTATATTTTTATTAGTTTTTAATTAAAATTCACTTTTCTGGACTTTACTATGAGTTTGTGTGTTTTTCTGTGATTTCAGGTATTTTCTGACTGAAATTGAGGGTCCTGAGCAAAAATCTGATCCAGAGACTGAAAAGGACTGCAGATGCTGTTAGATTCTGACCTCCCTGCACTCGAAGTGGATTTTCTGGAGCTACAGAAGCCCAATTGGCTCGCTCTCAACGGCATTGGAAAGTAGACATCCTGGGCTTTCCAGCAATATATAATAGTCCATACGTTGCCCAAGATTTGATGGCCCAAACCGGCGCTCAAAGTCACCTACAGAAATTCCAGCGTTAAACGCCGGAACTGGCATAAAATTTGGAGTTAAACGCCCAAACTGGCATGAAAGCTGGCGTTTAACTCCAGAAAAGGTCTCTACACAAAATTCCTTCATTGCTCAGCCCAAGCACACACCAAGTGGGCCCGGAAGTGGATTTTTCTGTCATTTACTCAATTCTGTAAACCTTAGGACACTAGTTTACTACTTATAGGATCTTTTGACATTGTATCCGTACCGGATGACCTCATAACATTTCTTACACGTTTCTTTCCACAGTATGAGCCTCTAAACCCCATGGTTGGGGGTGAGGAGCTCTGCTGTGTCTTGATGGATTAATGCAATTACTACTGTTTCTTATTCAATCATGCTTGCTTCGATTCTAAGATAACACTTGTTCTTAATCCGGATGAATGTGATGATCCGTGACAATCATCATCATTCTCAACTATGAACACGTGCCTGACAACCACCTCTGTTCTATCTTAGATTGAGTAGTTATCTCTTGGGTTCTTTAATCGGAATCTTCGTGGTATAGGCAGGACCTGATGGCAGCATTCAAGAGAATCCGGAAGGTCTAAACCTTGTCTGTGGTATTCTGAGTAGGATTCAATGATTGAATGACTGTGACGTGCTTCAAACCTGTAACCTACTGGGCGTTAGTGACAGACGCAAAAGAGGGATTCTATTCTGGTAGGGGAGGGAACCAAACCGGTGATTGGCAGTACTGTGACAGAGTGCGTGCATTAGCTTTCACTGCGAGGATGGGAGGTAGCCATTGACAACGGTGAAACCCTACATGAGCTTGCCATGGAAGGAGGCTTGCGTGTTTGATGAAGAAGACAGTAGGAAAGCAGAGATTCAGAAGATGGAGCATCTCCAAACCTCAACCTATTCTCCATTACTGCAATACAAGTAACCATTTCATGTTCTTTTACTTTTTACAATCAATCCTGATAATTTCTGATATCCTGACTAAGATTTACAAGATAACCATAGCTTGCTTCAAGCCGACAATCTCCGTGGGATCGACCCTTGCTCACGCAAGGTATTACTTGGACGACCCAGTGCACTTGCTGGTTAGTTGTGCGGGATTGCAAAAGTGTTATTGCAATTTCGTGCACCAGTTGTAACCTGAATAGCCATCCAAAAAGCAGTAATAATCATGACCAGCTAGTCTTTCTAGCATTTGGTCTGTGAATGGTAAAGAAAAATGATCCTTTCTGGTGGCTGTATTGAGCCTTCTGTAATCAATACACATACGCCACCCTGTAACTGTTCTTGTAGGAACTAGTTCATTCTTTTCATTATGAACCACTGTCATGCCTCCCTTCTTGGGGACAACTTGGACAGGGCTCACCCAGGGGCTATCAGAAATAGGATAAATAATCCCAACCTCTAGTAATTTAGTGACCTCTTTCTACACCACCTCCTTCATGGCTGGATTTAGCCGCCTTTGTGGTTGAACCACTGGTTTGGCATTATCCTCCAATAGGATCTTGTGCATGCATCTTGCTGGGCTAATGTCCTTAAGATCACTTATGGACCATCCAAGAGCTGTCTTGTGTGTCCTTAGCACTTGAATTAGTACTTCCTTTTCCTGTGAATTTAAAGCAGAGCTTATGATCACTGGAAAAGTGTCACCCTCTCCTAGAAATGCATACTTCAGGGATGGTGGTAGTGGTTTGAGATCAGGTTTGGGAGGCTTATCCTCTTCCCGAGGAATTTTCAAAACTTTTTTTATTTCCTCTGGTTCCTCCTGATCAGGCTGAACATCCTTGAAGATGTCCTCTAGCTCTGATTCTAGACTTTCAGTCATATTGATCTCTTCCACCAAAGAGTCAATAATGTCAGCGCTCATGCAGTCATTTGATGTGTCTGGATGCTGCATAGCTTTGACAGCATTCAACTTGAACTCATCCTCATTGACTCTCAGGGTTACTTCCCATTTTTGTACATCAATAAGAGTTCGTCCAATTGCTAGGAAAGTTCTTCCTAGGATGAGAGTTGCACTCTTGTGCTCCTCTATTTCCAGCACTACAAAGTCAGTTGGAAAGGCGAATGGCCCAACCTTGACAATCATGTCCTCAATTATGCCTGATGGATATTTAATGGAGCCATCAGCAAGTTGGAGACATATCCGGGTTGGTTTGACTTCTTCAGTCAACCCAAGCTTTCTGATAGTGGATGCAGGTATTAGATTGATACTTGCTCCAAGGTCACATAGGGCTGTCTTGGTGCAAGCACCTTCTAATGTGCATGGTATCATAAAGCTTCCTGGATCTTGAAGCTTTTCTGGTAAGCTTTTCAGAATGACTGTACTGCATTCTTCAGTGAAAAACACTTTTTCAGTTTCTCTCCAATCCTTCTTATGACTTAAGATCTCTTTCATGAACTTAGCATAAGAAGGTATTTGCTCAAGTGCCTCTGCAAATGGAATCTTTATTTCAAGAGTCCTTAGATAGTCTGCAAAGCGGGCAAATTGTTTATCATATTCTGCTTGGCGGAGTTTCTGAGGATAAGACATCTTGGCTTTATATTCTTCAACCTTAGTTGCTGCAGGTTTATTCCCTACAGAGGTGGTTGGAGAAGCCTTTTTGCAGGGGTTACTATCAGCACTCTCAGGTGTCTGATTCCTCATTGGCGTTTGAACGCCAGGATTGGGTGAGGAATGGGCGTTTAACGCCAACTTTTCCCCCCTTTCTGGCGTTTGAACACCAGAACTGGGCAAGAAATGGGCGTTTAACGCCAACTTTCCCCCCTTTCTGGCGTTTGAATGCCAGGAGTATTCCTCTCTGGGCTCTTACTGTCCTCAGAGGGATTTTGGACAGTGGTTTGGTTATCCTCTGTCAGTTGTTCCTTTCTTGGCTTTTTGCCACTTTGAGCAGTGTTATTCAATGTCTTCCCACTCCTCAGTTGAACTGCTTGGCATTCTTCTGTTATCTGTTTAGATAACTGCTGTTTTGTCTGATTCAACTTTGATTCTATGTTCTTGTTAGCAATTTTAGTTTCTTGGAGCATCTCTTTAAATTCTGCTAACTGTTTTGTCATCAAGTGTAATTGCTAATTAAGCTCAACAATCTGTTTTTGAGGATTAGGATTAGTAGCTACTGCCATAGCTTCTTCTTTTGTAGAGGACTCATTGCTAGAGTACAAATGTTGATTTCTAGCAACAGTATCTATGAGTTCTTGAGCCTCTTCAATTGTTTTCCTCATGTGTATAGATCCACCAGCTGAGTGGTATAAAGACATCTGAGCTTTTTCTGTAAGCCCATAGTAGAAGATGTCTAACTGTACCCACTCTGAAAACATTTCAGAGGGGCATTTCCTTAGCATACCTCTATACCTCTCCCAGGCATTATAAAGGGATTCATTATCCTCTTGTTTAAAGCCTTGGATGTCCAGCCTTAGCTGTGTCATCCTTTTTGGAGGGTAAAATTGATTAAGGAATTTGTCTGATAACTGTCTCTATGTTTTTATGCTTGTTGTGGGTTGGTTATTCAACCACCTCTTAGCTTGATCTTTTACAACAAATGAAAACAGTAATAATCTGTAGACATCCTGATTCACCTCTTTATCACGTACTGTGTCAGCAATTTGTAAGAACTGTGCCAGAAACTCAGTAGGTTCTTCCTGTAGAAGACCGGAATACTGGCAATTTTGCTGCACCATGATAATGAGTTGAGGATTTAGCTCAAAGCTGCTTGCTTTAATGGGAGGTATACAGATGCTACTCCCATATGCAGCTATAATGGGGTTAGCATATGACCCCAGAGTCCTTTTGGACTGCTCAATTCCAATTTGGTCCATGATGGAGAAAGGGAATATGATATGGATTCACAAGTAAAATAAAAAAAAATTTTGAATGTAACCGAAAATAATAAAATAAAACAAATGGAAAATAAAATCAAATTTCGAAAACTAAAAGAAAATAAGATCAAAGCAAATTGAAAACTAAATCAATTAATTAATTAAAAAGATTTTGGAATTAGCAATTGAAAAGATATGATTGAAAATTATTTTGAAAAAGATTTTTTTTTTTAAATAAGGAAAGAGAAAAACAACAAAATGACACCAAACTTAAAATTTTTAGAAAATTAAGCACAAATTATCGAAAATTTTAAAGGAAAACACAAAGAAGACACAAAACTTAGAATTTTTAAAGATCAAGAAAGGACTAAGAACATGCAAATTCGAAAAAGTAAAAGAAAACAAAGGCATGCAATTGACACCAAACTTAAAATATGAAACTAAACTCAAATAAAAGACTCTAAACCAACAAAAATAAAATAGTCCTAATCTAAGCAACAAGATAAACCGTTAGTTGTCCAAACTCGAACAATCCCCAGCAACGGCGCCAAAAACTTGGTGCACGAAATTGTAATCACACTTTTGCAATTCCGCACAACTAACCAGCAAGTGCACTGGGTCGTCCAAGTAATACCTTACGTGAGTAAGGGTCGATCCCACGGAGATTGTCGGCTTGAAGCAAGCTATGGTTATCTTGTAACTCTTAGTCAGGATATCAATAATTCTCAGGTTTAATTGTGATGAGTAAAAGAACATGAAATAAATACTTGTTTTGCAGTAATGGAGAACAGGCTGAGGTTTTGGAGATGCTCTATCTTCTGAATCTCTGGTTTCCTACTGTCTTCTTCTTCAAGCACGCAAGGCCCCTTCCATGGCAAGCTGTATGTAGGGTTTCACTGTTGTCAATGGCTACCTCCCATCCTCTCAGTGAAAATGTTCAACGCGCTCTGTCACAGCATGGCTATTCATCTGTCGATTCTCAATCAGGTCGGAATAGAATCCAGTGATTCTTTTGCGTCTGTCACTAACGCCTAGCCTTCAGGAGTTTGAAGCTCGTCACAGTCATTCAATCCTTGAATCCTACTCAGAATACCACAGACAAGGTTTAGACCTTCCGGATTCTCTTGAATGCCGCCATCAATTCTAGCTTATACCACGAAGATTCTGATTAAGGAATCCAAGAGATATCTACTCAGTCTAAGGTAGAACGGAGGTGGTTGTTAGGCACACGTTCATAGGTGAGAATGATGATGAGTGTCACGGATCATCACATTCATCAGGTTTAGGAACAAGTGATATCTTAGAATAGAAGCAAGCATGATTGAATGAAAAACAGTAGTAATTGCATTAATCCATCAAGACACAGCAGAGCTCCTCACCCCCAACCATGGGGTTTAGAGACTCATGCCGTAGAAGATACAATAAGAAACGTGTAAAGTGTCATGAGGTAGAGATACAATGTCAAAAGGTCCTATTAATAGTGAACTAGTAACCTAGGATATACAGAAATGAGTAAATGACGTAAAAATCCACTTCCGAGGTCCCTCAATTTCAGCCAGAAAATACCTGAAATCACAGAAAAACACACAAACTCATAGTAAATCCCAGAAAAGTGAATTTTAACTAAAAACTTATAAAAATATAATAAAAACTAACTAAAATAAACTAAACGCATACTAAAAACAATGCCAAAAAGCGTATAAATTATCCGCTCATCACATGATAAGGACCTAAAAACCAGTAAGGGAATGAACCTAAGTTGCTATGCATGAAACCCCATAAACCAAGAACTTGACTTCTATAATAAGGACGTGTTTCTCTTGTTCTTTATTTCATTCATCATTCTTAGGCTTCAGTACTTGCTTAGGGACAAGCAAGCTTTAAGTTTGGTATTGTGATGCCAGGGTATCTTGGCCAGTTTCATTGACATTTTCTTTACTGTTTTAGGGTAGTTTCATGCATTTTCTTAGTAGATAAGCAAGTTTTGGGTAAAAATACACTTACATCTTGATTCAAGCAAACATTGTGAACTTTACATGATTTCATGAGAATTATGCATGAATTGAAAGATAAAATGGATTATGCATGATCTCATGACTTGGAACACAGCGTTGATGTACCCTATTTGTTTGATTTTAGGACAAAGGAAGCAAGAAGAGCCACGTTAGCCACCACGTTAGTCTCACTAACTTAACCACTAACGTGGAATGAGAGCAAGCTTGCAGCGTTAGTGGAAAAGTTATCATCAATAACGCCTTCGAAAGCCATCATAACCCATGTTACTTGCCACGTTAGTTACATTAACATGGGAACTAACGTGGAAGGAAAGGGAAGCTCTAACGTTAGTGGTAAAAGTAAACACCACTAACGTTCCAAAGGGCCATACATAGCCACGTCAAAAGTCACGTTAATCCAATTAACGTGAACTCTAACGTGGAATAAGAAGAGATAGGCCAACGTTAGTGACACTTACCTTTGTCACTAACACTGGGGAAGGCCAAGATTGCCTACGTTAGTGGTCACGTTAAGACCACTAACGTGAATGGTAACGTGGAGCAATGAATGATGGGCCAATGTTAGTGACACTCACCTTTGTCACTAACATTGGAGATGGCAAGCACACCTACGTTAGTGGTCACGTTAATGCCATTATCGTGAAGCACTAACATAGGAAGAAGGGGCGTTTGAAACGTTAGTGACAAAGGTAAGTGTCACTAACTCCCTCGAGCTTTGGCATGCCCATGTTAAGGGCCACGTTAGTTACACTAACGTGGATCATTAACGTGGGAAAGAGGGACAAGGAGCAGCGTTATTGGTAAAAGTGAGTGCCAATAACGTTTGCAAAGGGATAAGAGGCTACGTTAGTGGTCACGTTAGTACCACTAACGTTGAATTTAACGTGGATCAATTGGTTTGGAACGTTAGTGACAAAGTTATCGTCACTAACGCTTTCGAACCCATGTTTACACCTAACGTTAACGCCACTAACATCCTAACTAACGTCCTACCATGCCTGACTCACATTCTTTCTGCAAGCAAAGCTGAGCCCACTGAAGACTATAACTGCTTCAACTAAAGATCAAGGGCCCATATCCAAGACTTAAAGAGCTAACTAGAAGATCAGAAGAGTAGTATATATAGGAAGTAGTTTTGAACTAGAAGGAGGCTTGGCATTATTGGGAACTACATTCTGTATATTTAATTTTCCTGTAAATTTTAGTTTACTGGAGAATGCACTCTTCTCTATCATCTTCCATTTTTAGAGCTATGAACAACTAAACCCCTTTTCGTTGGGTTAGGGAGCTCTGTTGTAATTTGATGGATCAATTATAGTTTTCA
The DNA here is from genome assembly GCF_014773155.1 of Arachis stenosperma. Classification (NCBI taxonomy): domain Eukaryota; kingdom Viridiplantae; phylum Streptophyta; class Magnoliopsida; order Fabales; family Fabaceae; genus Arachis; species Arachis stenosperma. The sequence continues at coordinate 89,207,560 of NC_080385.1, read as the reverse complement.
TTCTTCTTCTTCTTTCTTTTCTCTTGATTTACTAGAAAGCTTTCGATCTTAAATCAATTGGTTGGTTGTCTTGGAAAAGAAATTCTCCATAATTGGATCTCCTTTGAGCCTTGAAAAAGGGATGAGGAGATCATGCTAGAATTGCTTTCTCATGTTGGACCAAATTGAGGTTTGGATGGATATAGTGACATATAATTCTACCAACACTTTGATTTGGAAATACATGTGGTATAATCAGTGACCATACTTCATCTCTTCCCATGAACAATTAAATTAAGGAATTGGGCAATTGTTCAAGCTTAGAGAGATTGGGTTGCCAAGGAATTGGGATCTAATCACTTAAGATTGCCAAGGAGATCAATGAATGCATTGATTGAGGAAGAGATGAGAATAAACTTGATCCGGAGAATGGAACATCTCCTAAGCCCAATGAATCCTCCATTTCTGATCTTACCCATTCTCTTTACCTTCTGTCATTTACTTTTATGTTCATCTCTCTAAATTCCCATTTAAGATTCTGGAATTTACTTTCTGCAATTTACATTCCGCCATTTATTTCCAACATTTACATTTTTTGTCATTTGCTTTTCCACCATTTAATTTTCTGCAATTATCAACTCAACTTCTACTTAGCTCAACTAGAACATTCCTCCAATTAATGTTGCTTAACCAATCAATCCCTGTGGGATTCGACCTCACTCAATTGTGAGTTTTTACTTGACGACAATTCGGTATACTTGCCGAAGGGAAATTTGTTGAGAGACAAATTTTCGTGCATCAGTAGGAGTAGGAGTAGTGTAGAAATTCTCTCTTAGGGTTTTATGTAGTTTTCATTTAGTATTTTATAGCAAGCTTTGTTCTTGAATTTTCGCTCCTTTTATTGTAAGTACTCTTAATCTTCTCTTTAATTACATCACTTTTGCTTTTAATTTTTCTTTGGTTCAAGTACTTTGTTTATATATGCAATTTTGAGTTCTTGACGTTTTGATTGATGAATTTAATGTTTCATGCTTTCTTTATGTTTGATTGGTTGTTTATTGTTGATTTTGATATTAGTTGGTTATAGTTTTCTATTTTTTCCTTATAATTTTTCATGTTTTACTTTTATGCACACAAGGTGTTTGTGAAAATGCCAACTTTAGACTTTGAGTAAATTTTCACACCATGGCTTGGGATTTGAGTTTCTAGGATACTAGAGTCATAATGTCCGACATTTAGTGGTAATTCTTGGGGATTTAGTTGACTCGTGTTTCCATTAAAACTAGCCTTTTATCAACTAGTTTGGTAAGTTGGTTAGGATTTATGGATTAAGGTTAATTATGCTTGCTTGACTTATTCCTCGATGATAGGGGTTGACTAAGCGAGATTGACTCATCATAATTACCATAGTTGTGGTTATGGCGATGATAGGATTCCATGGATCCTCACTCCCAAGTCAAGGTTCTCTTTGCATTTATAGCATTTTCACTAAATTTTGATCTTGCTTCCCTTTTTACATGCATTAATTCCAATTTTGATTATTGCTTAGTTCTTTTTATTTTTTTTAGTTCTTTTAATCTTTCATTCTTTGATTTGGAAACCACCCCTTTTTGCTTCCACAACCAAGAGCGTAACACTTTCAATTGCATTTCTAGGGAGAACGACTCGAGGTTGAATTACTCTTAATCTCGGTTTATAATTGATTTGAATATTACATTTGATTGATGCTCAATTGTTGGGTTTGGACTATACTTGCAACGGACAAATTCTATTTTTAGTGTGAAAATTCAAACCCATGCTATTGGGAGTTGTCACTACGAGCTAATAAGACTGCGAAGGTTTAAAGTTCTTAGTTGAGTGATGAAGAGGATTCGAGGGTTTGGGCTCTCACTTCTAAGTGAGGGCTATTTTGAGTGATGGATGTTCTGAAAAAGAAATTAAGTGTTTGAGTGAGAAATTAAATTTCAAGTGGGAACCTATCGCCACATTTTTTTAGGGTCCAAAATAATTAGAGGATATAGGAACGCTTTAAAAATGTGCCCATATCCTGACAAACTAGCCACGCTTTAAAAGCGTATTTGTTTCCCTCTAGTGCCACGCTTTGGAAGTGCGACAAAAAAAAGGGTCTCCAAATCATAAATTAGTGGCCACCCACATAAAAGCGTCGCAAAATCTCTCTATGGTCACGCTTTTGAAGTATGGCAAAAAAAAGCATGGCCAAATCACAAATTAGTGGCTATCCTCGTAAAAGCAAGAGCATTGACCACTTTTGGCCACGCTTTTAAAGCATGGCAAAAAAAAGTGTACCGATAGGCCCTTTTTCTTGTAGTGTAGTCAAAATTTTGATCTTCTTCTCTTGTGCATAACCGACCAAGGCTCGAAAGAATCTTATGCCCTTCATTAAATAACTCGTTGAAGTAGCTCTTCCACCCTTCGTTGATCCGATCTGGATTAAATAACACTATTCTAAATTCTTTTATGTATATTTGTATATGTTAGGATGACTATAATAATAATTATGGTGATTTTATAATTTTAATCATATTTAAAAATTATTTTTAAAATTAACATAATATTTTTGTAATATTTATAAAATTAAAATAAAAAATATTACAAAAATATAAAAAATATAATATTAATTTTAACAATATTTTTTAAATATTTTTATATATAAACATCATCATCACTATAATAATAGCTACCATAACTCTTTTTCAATAACATTCTAAAATATAACCTATAATCTAATATTCAAACCATTCTTAATCGAATACTAAATTGAAATAAAAAAAATACTCACAGGCTAATAGTGAGTGTCTTCACACATTTCGTTGTTAATGGGAATGAGATATCTAATATAAAGTAAAAACATAAAACAGACAGAAGTTTGTATATATTGATAAATATTATATTTATTTAAAAAATCCCTCTGCTTTGGTACTCCAAGTCGTTGATTTTGTTTTTTTTTTATTTCTTTATAAATTGTATCACTCAAATTGTTGATGAATTGATGTGGATGATATTTATGCCGTGGAAGATCAATGAAAAAATAATTAAATGCACAATTAATTAATAAAATTTAGATTTTATTAAGATGCTAGAAGCAAGGTTGCGAGAACACCGAACTGGTCAATGAACCAATAAAATAAATTAGTTCATTGGTTTAATAATTCAACCGAAATTCAATCGGAATTCAACCAATTTTAAATAAATTTTAAACAAAATTATTGAAAATTAAATATATAATTTTAAATATTCAAATTCAATAATTTCTACCCTAATAAAATTTAAAATTTTACTTTTTTTAACTAAAAAAACTCTAATAATAAAAAATCATAAGTGTTAGTTTTAAGATTTTCATCATAGATAGGATTTTCAAAACACAGCCACATAAAAAGCTCCATTCATGCACTACATACTTGATGACATCTCATATCATAATAATCTTGCTTTCTTACTTACCACTACTACATAATTTATATTTTTAGGACATGAACATCATAGATATTAGACAATCACAATTCACAACAAAACCCAAACACAGGCTTGAAAACCAGAAGGGGGGATTAAGAAAAATTATATTGTTTAACCAATGATTTGAATGGGCTCAACATTAGGTTTCTTAACTTCTGCCTTAGGAACAGTGACAGTAAGAACACCATTCTACATGGATGTCTTCACCCGATCCATCTTGTCGTTTTCAGGGAGTTTGAACCTCCGCATGAACTTGCCGCTCACTTACAACATCAGCCATACCCAAATTATAAAACCAAAAAATCAGCAACAGTATTATTCTAGATAGCAACATCATTTCAAAAAATCAACAACTCAACAACTCAGAATAATAAAAAATGATCAAAATCAGCAATTCAATACTATTAACTCAGCAAATCAAGATCACTAAAATAGTAAAACTAGCAACTCAATCAGCATTATTAACAAAAGTACAAAAATAAGTAAAAATAATTCAAGCAGCATTATTTACTGGAGGAAGGGTCGTTGAGTTCGACGGTGACACAGATAGATCAAGAGCTCAACGGCGACACACAGAGAGGGCTCGACAGCGACAGAGAGAGGGCTCGACAGCGACTGAGAGAGACGACGGCTAGGGGAAGAGAAACGATGACAGTGACGAGTATAACTTCACCTTTCACAAGCGATGATTCTTGATGCCACCACGGTCAGTTCCACCCGGTGGCGACAGCACCCTCCACCCGTTCGGCGATGAGACCTAGCGACGCGAGGAGATGGGATCCAAGAGAAAAGGATCGGTGATGACTGATGACAAGTCATCTTAGCCTAGTTTCACTAGTCTTTTTCTTTGTTTTCATTAGGTTTTATGCACTTTCTTGCATTCTAAGTAAGTGATTTAGAATGAAAATGCATGACTTCTTTGAATCAAACAACCACCATCTAATTGATGCTAAATCATGAGGTTTAGGCTAAATTTAATTGAGTTTTAATGATTTATAAACCTTGTGAATTTGGTGATACTTTGATTGGTTATTTTGATTAATTGTAGGTGAAGAAAAGATGAAAAGAAGAAAACGTGGCCTAAGAAGTGTGGCTCAAGAAAGAAAAAGTGTGGCCAAAAAAGGAGGAAGTGTGGCGCAACAAACCATGAAGCTCTCTCCAAGAGCACTAAGCTCACTAAGTGAGCGCTATACTTACTCCCAGGGAACCAAGGCACAATGCTCAGCTCACTTATTGAGTAGAGCGCTACCCATGGGCATCACGCAAGCACTTTGACGCGGGCCAGGGAGATGGAGCACGCATCATCACAAGGCAAGGAGCACAAGGCGTGCACAAGACATGCACCAAGGCACCAATGCTTAGCTCACTTTGTGAACTGAGCATTCCCCTGATGCATTGCACGCTACAAGGGAATCCACACAAGGCCTCAATGCTCAGCTCAACTTGTGAGCTGAGCATCCTCCTGGAACCAAATTCTTCATAGGCTGAAAATTGAATTAAAAATCCAATTTAATTCATTTCTTCACCAAATCAAAAGCCCATCCAAATTCCAAAATCCAAGAATAGAAAGTGTATAAATAGGAGCTAGTTTGATGTAATTAGGACCTCTAGAATCACTTTTGAATTTTCCTTTTTACTTTCATTTTCATTTTGAGCTTTAACTTTTGAATTTAGATCTTAGAGAATTGGGAAGGAGAATTGATCTCTCTTCTTCCTTGTTCTTGCTTGAGCACTCTTTACTTTTCTTGCTTTTGATCTTGGGTGAAGAATTGAAGAACTTCTGTTTCAATCTCACCTTGAGATCTCTTCTTTAATTTTCTGCATAATTGAATTTTACTTTTTGTTCATTTCTTCTTCTTCTGCTATTTCTGCAATTTGCTTTCCTTTATTTCTTTTGCAATTGTTCTTGTTGGATCAAGGAAGGATTTGAGATCTAGACTTGTTATCTAGTCTCTTCCACTCCTGAGATCTTCAACATCTTTTAATTTGCTGCAAATTAAGCATTGCTTTTCTGTTCTAAATTCTTCAAGGCATTTTACTCTTCTGTTTGAGATCTACTTCACTGCAATTCAATTTTCTCTTTTATGTTTAATGCAATTTACTTGTTCTTGTTTAATTTCTGCAATCCCAACTCCCAATCCCTTTTAAAATTCAAGTAATTTACATTTCTTGTACTTTAAGCTTCAGCCATTTACATTACTTGCAATCTAAGTTTCTGCAATTTACATTACTTGCACTTTAAGATTCAGCCTCTTTAATTTCTTGCTCTTTGATTTACTGTAATATTCCCTTCTCCCTTTACATTCCAAGCAATTTAGCTTCTGTTAACGATAAACCACTCAACCAATACCTGATTCGCTTGACTAAATCAACCACTAAACTAAAATTGCTCAATCCTTCAATCCCTGTTGGATCGACCTCACTCTAAGTGAGTTTTACTACTTGATGCGACCCAGTACACTTGCCGGTGAGTTTTGTGTTGGATCGTTTTTCGCACATCAAGTTTTTGGCGCTGTTGCCTGGGATTGAAATAGATTGACAATTATAAAGTGAAGTGGAGGTCTAGATCAAGCACTTTTTCTTTTCTGTTTCTTTAATTTTTAATTAACCCACTAACCGTTTGAAGATTTGCCTCTATTAACACACTAACTGTTTGAAATTTTGTCTCAACTAATTGCATTCAATTTTCAAAAAATATCACTGTGTGTTCCTTGTATTGGTTTGCATGTCACAGGAAAGAAGAGAGGTTCCAAATTCTGAGGGTCAAGACAAACAGACTATCAGAAGGTTGAAAAGAGAAGTCAGAGGGAAGGCTATTATTGGAGAAGAAATCTATGTGGAAGAAGAATATCATGACATAAAGCCACAACTCATTACACTAATCAAGAACAATTGTTCCTATGGTGGAAATTCATTGGAGGATCCTAAGCAGCACATATCCACTTTTCTGAAGACTTATGGTGCTGACAAACCCGATGGTATAGATCATGACACATGTAAGCTCTTGTTATTCCCCTTCTCACTAAGGGATGAAGCTGCACAATGGCTTGAAACCTTTTTCCAAGGAAGTATCACTGGTTGGGACGATTTGGTTGCCAAGTTTCTAGCCAAATTCTCCTCATCCCAACAAACCATCAAGCTAAAAGAGGGAATACATCCATTCATACAAGGAAGGGAAGAACCACTCATCAAAGCATGGGAAAGATACAAGAAAGCAAGTGACAAAGTGGGTCTCCAAGCTTTCTATGAAGGATTAACCCCAGAAACAAGAGAAGCGGTGGACTACTTCTCAGATGGCCTACTCAAAGCGACAACAACCGCCCAAGGAACTGCAATTTTCAATGACAAAGGAGTCAACAATCAACACTCGTTTGAGAAACCACAGAATGCAATTTCAGAAAAGGAAGTGATGAATCTTGAAGGAGTGAAGGCAGTCATGAACCAAAATAAGCAACTACACCATGAAACTCAGCAACAACTAGAGCTGATAGCTAGAAAAATTGATTGTCTACATTTTGCTACAGTGAATGCACAATTTCCACCATGGAAGCCACATTCTTATCTAAGAATGAGGGAGTACCAACATCAAGAACAAAAAAGGTTTCAACCATGGCAAATTCATGAACACAAACAACCAAAATCACCCATCCAATAATGCCAATCAAAACCAATGCTCACAAAACATGCACCCTCAGTCTCATAACAACTCACAAAACCAACAGAATACCTCTGCAACACACACATTTTACCCACACAATACATGTGAATTCCTTCGCAAGGTTTTCCACAGCCACCAGTCAATCTCATACATTTAAACCATTCTCAGAGGATCACTAACTTGGAGATCTTAATAGAGAGAATGATGAAGCACCAAGAGGTGACAACAAAGAACCAGGAAGCTTCAATCAAAAGAATTGAGAGGCAGATGGAACAACTAGCTAAGCACTTTGTAGAAACGGGTGAGAAGAGGGCAAACACTTTCCCCAAAGCCACTGAAAACAACCTGAAAGATAATGAAAAAGTTGCTAGGTGGGAGAAATGGAAAGCAATCATAAAAGGAAGTGAGAAGGCTATGGAAAAAGAAACAATCATCAAAGAGAAGCACCATAGAGAAGTTCTTCAAGAAGAAATAGAGGAAAGAAAGCCCACAGTAAGAGGAGAAACTCAAAGGTAACAGAGTTCTCAACTTCCATGATCAGAGGATGGAAAATGTCAAGCTAGTGACAATAAAGAAGCGCTTGTTGGGAGGCAACCCAACCTGAGGTATTTTTCTTTTCATAGCTATTTTAATAAAAAGGTTAATTAGCTTTATCTATATTGCATGAAGCTAAGTTTGGTGTTGCACACCAAAACAATATAAGGGAGAATGAAGGATTCTAAGTTTGGTGTTCCACCAAAATCTCATCATAAAACATATTCTGACCTCATGCATAATGCTAGCTTCAAGCATTTAGTTAAACTAGTTAACTATTTTGCTTTTTCCTAGTTTTCAGTTTTGTTACTTTTAGCAAGAAAAAAGAGTTCACATATGATTAATTTGATGCATGAGAACCACTGGCAAGGTACTAAGTTTGGTGTTCCCACACCAAAGTAAGTTCAAAAGCCCACAAATAATTAATGCATGCTAACCATTTTTTTTAAGTGCTTGGGGAACAAGCAACTTCCAATATCACTGCAGAGCCTCGTACAAGCCTTTGGAAAAATTAAGCATCATCAATCAAAGAGATGAAAAAGGAATGTGAAGACCAGCAATGATGATGATGAGGACGGGGAAAGCAAGTAAACTCCAAAAGGTTGTATTATTAAGTGATCATTTTACATCAGATATTGCTGTGATTGAAAGTGATTTTGCACCCCTGTCTGTCTGCATAGTATAATTTTTCTGTAATTCAATAATTGAGATGCTTGAATAATCACAACCCTATACTCTCCAAACTTGCTTGCACTCAATGTCTCAAGAAGGCATCACATGACAGTTCTTTGAAAAGAAGGATTGAGGAATTAAACAATTTTGAGGCAAGCAAAAGATCAGGAGAAGTGGTGGTTCTAGTTGTATAATTATGTATTGAGGTTGCATGCTTATGAAAACTTGCATGGGAGCTCATAGGCAGGGCGTAGAGTTCAAAGAAGTATTGTGGAAATTCTCAAAACATTTATTGATCCAAGAAGCAGCAAACAAAAGAAAGAAAACAAAAAAATGAAAGAACATGGCCCAAGACTCTGAGCATCAATTACTAGGCAGAAAAAAAAAAGAAGAAACAAAAACTCAAAGAGTTGTTATCCTAGTAAATGCTTGTGGTCGAATTGTGTCAAAGAGAGAGGCTCGAGCAAATAAATCCTTAGGGGTGCTTTAACACCTAATACCTTAAAACCAACTGGTTTAGGAGTATTGATTGAAAGCTTATCTAAAGAGCCGCTTTGAGACATGACACTTAGAGTCAAGGCCAAAGCACATAAACTATAAGCTGCTTCAAGGTAATTACCTATAGAGAGATCTCCATGATACCATTTGGACGAAAGTCCTAAGACCTAAGACTTCCAAGATGTGGGGACTAGTAAGCACTGAAACCCTTGCATGAGCATATAATTTAGAGTTCACCCCATTGTCACTTAATCACTTCACTCACATGATAGCACATGTTATTCTTTAAATCCATTCTGATTGAAAGAACCTTTGAGCATAATTCTTTTCTTGCTTGGGGACAAGCAAGTTTTAAGTTTGGTGTTGTGATGACAAGTCATCTTAGCCTAGTTTCACTAGTCTTTTTCTTTGTTTTCATTAGGTTTTATGCACTTTCTTGCATTCTAAGTAAGTGATTTGGAATGGAAATGCATGACTTCTTTGAATCAAACAACCACCATCTAATTGATGCTAAATCATGAGGTTTAGGCTAAATTTAATTGAGTTTTAATGATTTATAAACCTTGTGAATTTGGTGATACTTTGATTGGTTGTTTTGATTAATTGTAGGTGAAGAAAAGAAGAAAAGAAGAAAACGTGGCCTAAGAAGTGTGGCTCAAGAAAGAAAAAGTGTGGCCAAAAAAGGAGAAAGTGTGACGCAACAAACCATGAAGCTCTCTCCAAGAGCATTAAGCTCACTAAGTGAGTGCTATACTTACTCCCAGGGAACCAAGGCACAATGCTCTGCTCACTTTGTGAGCTGAGCACAATATGAAGCCAAGAAACAAGGAAAGGAAAAACAATGCTCAGCTCACCAAGTGAGCATTATCGAGAGCACTAAAGAAATAATTCAAAGAAAATAAGTTGCAAGTGCATGCTCCAAGGCTTGAACTCATGACCAAGGGGGATGAGAGAGACGCTGCTCACAAGGAAAAATAAGCCAAAAATGGCCAAATGCATCCCCCAAGGTTCGAACTCCACACCTTGAGGAAGCAAGGAAGCAAGGCAATCAAAGAAATGGGTAGCGCATGCTTCCCATGGGTTTCGAACCAAGGACCTTCCCTTGGAAGAGCCAATGCTCAGCTCACTTAGTGAGCAGAGCGCTACCCATGGGCATCACGCGAGCACTTTGACGCGGGCCAGGGAGATGGAGCACGCATCATCACAAGGCAAGGAGCACAAGGCGCACACAAGACATGCACCAAGGCACCAATGCTCAGCTCACTTTGTGAGCTGAGCATTCCCCTGATGCATTGCACGCTACAAGGGAATCCACACAAGGCCTCAATGCTCAGCTCAACTTGTGAGCTGAGCATCCTCTTGGAACCAAATTCTTCATGGGCTGAAAATTGAATTAAAAATCCAATTTAATTCATTTCTTCACCAAATCAAAAGCCCATCCAAATTCCAAAATCTAAGAATAGAAAGTGTATAAATAAGAGCTAGTTTGATATAATTAGGACCTCTAGAATCACTTTTGAATTTTCCTTTTTACTTTCATTTTCATTTTGAGCTTTAACTTTTGAATTTAGATCTTAGAGAATTGGGAAGGAGAATTGATCTCTCTTCTTCCTTGTTCTTGCTTGAGCACTCTCTACTTTTCTTGCTTTTGATCTTGGGTGAAGAATTGAAGAACTTCTGTTTCAATCTCACCTTGAGATCTCTTCTTTAATTTTCTGCATAATTGAATTTTACTTTATGTTCATTTCTTCTTCATTTGCTATTTCTGCAATTTTCTTTCCTTTATTTCTTTTGCAATTGTTCTTGTTGGATCAAGGAAGGATTTGAGATCTAGACTTGTTATCTAGTCTCTTCCACTCCTGAGATCTTCAACATCTTTTAATTTGCTGCAAATTAAGCATTGCTTTTCTGTTCTAAATTCTTCAAGGCATTTTACTCTTCTGTTTGAGATCTACTTCACTGCAATTCAATTTTCTCTTTTATGTTTAATGCAATTTACTTGTTCTTGTTTAATTTCTGCAATCCCAACTACCAATCCCTCTTTAAAATTCAAGTAATTTACATTTCTTGCACTTTAAGCTTCAGCCATTTACATTACTTGCAATCTAAGTTTCTGCAATTTACATTACTTGCACTTTAAGATTCAGCCTCTTTACTTTCTTGCTCTTTGATTTACTGCAATATTCCCTTCTCCCTTTACATTCCAAGCAATTTAGCTTCTGTTAATGATAAACCACTCAACCAATACCTGATTCGCTTGACTAAATCAACCACTAAACTAAAATTGCTCAATCCTTCAATCCCTGTGGGATCGACCTCACTCTAAGTGAGTTTTACTACTTGATGCGACCCGATACACTTGCCGGTGAGTTTTGTGTTGGATCGTTTTCCACACATCAATGACGAGGATGGACACTGGCTGAGGAGACGAGTTCGTCAGCGATGACGGCGTTGGCCACTGGGTGGTGGCTTCTTCTGCTGTTGGCTGGGAGAGAGAAAAAAAAGGGGGCTAGGGTTCCGTAGAGTGGAGAGAGAGGGGGGGCTGGGTCTTGTGCATGAGTGAAAGAGAGAGAAAATGGGGGAGGATTTATATATTTTTTATTTTTTTTCATTTTTTTAAGTTGATAACCGGAAAAAAACCGTTCGATTCAAACAGTTCATTGGTTTTTTATCAGACAGTTTTGTACTTCAACCGAATCGGCTATATGACTGGTTCTCAATTAATCCGATTGAACCAACCGGTCCAATTTTGTTTTCAAAACAATGGTTAGAAGTATTTAATGTATAAATAATAATGTTATTATTGGTACGCCTTTTTATTTATCCACCTAAACGCCTAATTGTAATAATAAAATTTCAATACTAATAAATAATTTGAGTAATATTCTAAATCAGTTTTGAAAATTTTTTAGTTAGATATTTTAGTTTTTATCGAATTTTAATCACTAATTTGTCTAATTTTAACTAAAATTTGATGTAAAAATTAATTTGTTTAAAAAATTAAAATATTAGAAATTGATTTAAAGAGTAAAATTAATTTAAAGTATTTTCTTAAATAAATAAAATAAATTAAATATTTACAAATATATATATATATATATATATATATATATATATATATATATATTGAAGAAAATCATATTTTTACGTTCTAGTGCATATCTCATTTATTCTACAAATGCAAAAGATAAATTATAAATAAGTAGGGAATTAATTTTTCATATCTTATTTGCAAATAAGATATGTGAAATTCGAAAAAATTGCGAACGAAATTTCTATAAGCAACATATATATATATATATATATATATATATATATATATATATTATTATAAATCAGATATGTATATTTTAACCATAATATTTTAACCAATTTATTTGGTTTTGAAAAAAAAAACTATAATATAGAATTTTTAAATTACAAAACTTTTAAAATTTAAAAATGAATTGAATATAATTTTGTTTGATTGAGTTTCTACTTTATTTCTATTGTCCTCTCTCAAGCTCAAAGCAACATAGATGGGTCGTTGGTTAGAAAATAAATTAATAATTAAAAAATAAATAATTATTTTGGCATTTAAAAAGTTTTGTTTTGTTAAAATGATACTAAAAAAATATTAATGATAAAATGATTCTATAAGAAAATATATAATATTTGATAAATAATTCAATCGTTAAGTTAATAGTTAATTTACTTAATTAATTGTTAAATTTTATATGAAAATACTAATTTATTATTGTCTTCTTATAATAACTCTCTATCTCCACCTCTTCCATCATTTTTTTTCTCATGATTTTGGATTTTTGGTAGTCATAAAGGTGTTAAAGTTCGGCATTTTATGATAGAGGTTAGAGGGTGATGGTGATGGTGGCACAGGGATGGAGATGATAGAGTGGTGATGATGATGATAGCAAATGAGGATAAATTAATAATGTCATTAAAAATTAACCGTTGACTGAATAAATTAGTGCTTATTTGGATGACAATAAATTGGTTGAAACCAATTTATTGTCATCCAAATAAGCACTAATTTATTCAGTCAACGGTTAATTTTTAATGACATTATTAATTTATCCTAAAAATATTTTTTTGAGAAACTTTAATTTACATCTTTTTTAAAAACATTTTTCGTATAAAAAATATTTTTCACATAATTAATAAATAAATATATTTTTATATTGTTATACCCAAATATAATTAATATATAAAAAGATATTTTTGTATAAAATATTTAAACATAGAATTATTTTTATTTTTTTAAAAGATCTTTTAAAAAAAAGATAACTGATGAGTTTGAAAAACTCCAAATTAATTTTTGTGATGAACAAACATTATTAAAATATTTAATTACAAAATTATTAGTTCAAATCTTCATTAATCATATGTTATTTGATAATTTTGTGATACAGGTTTAGTTGGGCCGAAAATAAAAGAAATTTGCAGCAAGCCCAGTTTGATTAAAAATTATTCAGCATTAATACAAATGGTTTTAATTATTAAAGCTGATTTGGTTTGGGCCAGTCTTAAATATGCAAGCCCAAAATCTATTGTTGGTATATAACCAACTTGTTTGGTCCGAAACAAAAAAGGGGGAGATGGGACACAATATTACTTTATTCATTTAAACAAATAAGACCCATTCCCTTGATCATGGTTGCATACTCCAACGGATATCACTTTTATTCCTTGATGGAATTCAAATTTTATTAAATGGAGTTATTGCAGACCTTGGAACAATGAGAGAGAACTTGACTTTGATTTGATGGGAATCATTATGATTAATGATACACGCTAACCCACTAGGGAAGTAAAAGCAACCCTTTTAACTTGCTACATTTCATTTAATTGCTTTTACTCTAATTTCACATTCTCTCTCATCTCTTTCCTTCTCTCTTCGGTTATTACACAGGAAACAATGGCTTCCATGAAAGCAAAATGGAGCTACTGAAGCAAGGGAAGGACAAGCTACAAGTCCATCACAATGATGGCAAGAAAACAAAAGGTATGTTGTGGCTGAGATAATCACCAAATGTGGTAAATTTGGTGAGGTAATCTCAGATCCTTCATACACAAAAAGAAGGAAGAAGATTCGGCCAACAAGGAAGATCCTTGGAGGCATGGCTTGTCTTTGATTCTGCTCAACCACCACAGGGAGTAGCTAGAGTGGCGAAGTGATGGTTGAAGGCAGAGATTGAAGCAGATGAAGTCATCATCATCATGAAGCATCAAGGGCCAGAAATCCATCTTGGAGAGGAAGCCAAGGATGGAGCGCTTGAATCGATGAAGAGTGATGACCAAGGAAAGACTAGAGGTATTTGCATGTTGGTTTCTGCATTAGTTACCTCTTCTCACTGAATGGCCGAACCGGTTTTGTTGAAGGAAAAGAAGCTGAGCTCGGGTTTGTGTTTCAACTGTGAAGGCTTCACTTCTCTATAAAAGAGGTGAACAGTCATGGTTTGATTCAAGGAGTAAGATTTGAGAGTGCAAGGCACAGAAGTCTCAGAGCTACCTAAGCTAGCAGTTTTCTTCTCCTTCAATGTTTTCTGTTTAGTATTTTTCTGTTTAATTTTGTCATGTCTTCAGTCTCATGGAAAAAGGCAAACAGTGAGGTTTGTATGAAAAAGCCATAGAGCGAAAAAAGGCAGAGAGTGCAAAATTAAAAGAAAAAGCCATAGATGTCTTAGAGTTCCTTTGTACATCTGTGTTGTGTTTCATGATTCTGTGGGAATCCCCTTGTAAGTTGGGTTAGCACTTTACAAGTTGTAATCTGGATGATTATAGTGAAATTCCATCATTGTTGTGATAGAGACTGGATGTAGGTTGTACTGCACTTAGCAGCTGAACCAGGATATATCTGGGTGTTATCTTCTCTCTCTTCCTACTTCAATTCTGTTTTTACTGTTCAAGATGAAAAATCAAAAATGTCTCGTGTCAAATGACGAGACAAAATGAAAATGTCTCGTGATTAGGGACGAGCTAAAAACAGAAAAGCTTTCTCTAAGTCCAGCAAGTGTCAGCAAGCAAAAAAAGGGGGCTAAGATTCAACCCCCCCTTCTCTTAGCCACTGAAACCATCAATAACTAAAAAAAAATATTTTTTTAAAAGTTCACTGAAAGTCCAAATAAATGCTTCCAAACAAATGCTTAATCATTAACTAAAGAAATTAACCATTGACTAAATGTTTGGATCATTTTGTTAAATTGAGTAATTTTTAGGAATCATTTTATTGTTATCATCTTTTGAGTATTGTTTTGTTAAAATTAAAAAATTTTTGAGTGTCAAAATAACTATTTATTCTAATTAAAAATTATAAAATTTAAAATTGATATAGATCAATACAATTCAAGTCATAATAATTTAAATTAGATCGTATTAAAATCCATATAATGAAAAATCAGAATTTTTCAATAAGTTGAATTAAATTGAAAAATAAAATCAAATTAATAAATTGATATTACTTATAGTGTATTAATTTAGTTATTGAAAATGCTCTGTATCTATGTAATTTTTCTTATCAAGTCCAACTAAGTTATTTTCCTTCACGCATCGTGCCACCTTTTATGCTTTTAATGTAAACCTCTTCAACGTAAAGCTTTCTCTTTAACGTAAAGCTTCCTTCTTCGTTCTTCTTCAATGTAAAGCTTCTCTCCTTCTCTGATTTTCTCTGATTTTCTTCTTTGTTTTCTTCAACGCAAAATCTCGTTTTCTTCTTCGATTTCGTTGTTTTCAGATTTCGATCTATTGCATTTGAAAAGCGTATCAAAACAATGAATGATTCAAGTTCAAATCAGTTGAATGATAGCGATTTAGATTATTCTTCTGAATTGAATCAAGTAGATGAGATTTAGATTATTCAATTTTGAATTGAATAGAATGGAATGCAATTGCTACATTCAGTGTTGTTTATGAACACAATTTTCGGTTCATTTGGTATTATACAATGGTTTTATTTTGAAATATTTTTGGTTCATTCTAGAAAATAAGTGTTTCTGAATTTGAATTTATATAATGGATAATTTTTAGTTCATTTGTTATTACACAATGGTCTTGTTATGATAGTATTTTGGTTCATTCTTCAATAATTTTGAATTTAATGGAATGGAATGCAATTGAATAAAGTGATAATGAATAGAATTTGGATAGAATGCAGGAGTTTCTGAATTTACAAAATTTACATGTTTCAGTTTATTGGTTATTACATAATGGTCTTGTTATGACATATTTTCGGTTCATTTTACAGTCCAGGTGTATTATTGATGAACAATTTGTCCCAAAAATTGGGATAACTTTCAACACACTAGAAGAAGATGGAAAATTCTACAAAGATTATTCCAAACTTGCTAATTTTTCTACGAAAAAAGGAACACCACTCAGAAAGGGAGATGAAATTAATAATCAATTAATTACATATAGTAGAGAAGGGAAGTGAAAATCCAAGATATCTTCAACTTTGAAGACAAACCCCTCTGCAGGAATAAACTGTCCAGCCAGAATTTATGTACATATATTAAAGGATGTTGGTCTTTATATAATTTCTAAAGTTGTTCTGAATCATTCACACCCTTGTTGTCTATATCGAGTAGAGATGCTTAAACAAATCGGGGGGCTGAGTATGTTTGTGCATTGTACCATTAAAAACAATGAGAAAGCCGGAATCAGACTGAGTAAAATACATCAGTCATTTGTAGCAGTAGCAGGCAATCATCGCGAACTAAGTTTTATTGAAAAAGATATGAGTGATGACAAGTCATCATATACCCATTTTTCAAGCTAATTTCACTTGTTTTGTTAGCATTTATGCACTTTCTTGCATCCTAAGTAAGTGATTTGGAGTGAAAATGCATAACTTCTCTAAATCAAGCAACCACCATGAATTTAATGTTAAATCATGAGGTTTAAGCTAATTTTAATTGAATTTTAATTGATTTATAAGCCTCTTGAATTTAGTGATACTTTGAGTGGTTGTTTGGTTTATTGTAGGTGAAGAAAAGAAAAGAAAATGAAAAGCGTGGCCTAAGAAGCGTGACACAAGAAAAGGAAAGCGTGGCCAAAGAGGAGAGAAGCGTGCCGCATTACAATGGAGAAGCAACATTGCCCTCCACAAGGGCAGAATGCCCTCTAGGAGGGCAGCATTAGGTGACCAAGCAAGCATAGGCAACTCTGCCCTGCCCACTCCAAGGGCAGAGCACAAAATGTGCCTTGGAACCAAGAGAAAGCAAATTCTGCCCTGCCCTTGTGGAGAGCAGAATCGGGCACCTCAAAGAAAGAAATCAAGGAAAAAAAGTCACCCATGCATGCCACAAGGTTCGAACCAAGAACCATGAGGAAGCCAAAGACTAAAGGTGATTGTCGTGCCAAGAAGCCAAGAAAATATTAGCGTGTTTGCACCCTCCCAGGTTCGAACCCGAGACGTGAAGGAAGCAACTCTGCCCTGCCCTTGGCGCGGGCAGGGCAGCATTTGAATTGGCACGATCTTGGCGCACCATTTCTCAATCTGGCGCACCAATGTCCTCGACCTGGCAGCATCTGGCGCGCGCGTTCCTTCCCTGGCGCACCAAACCGTTCCTGCCCTGCCCTTGGCGCGGGCAGGGCAGCGTTTAGCGTCCCGCGCACCAAACACTCTTCCTGGCGCACCAAATTTCCTTCTGGCAGCACCATCCGCACGCACGCCTCACATCCTGGCGCATCAGCTTTCCCGCCCTGCCCTTGGCGCGGGCAGGGCAGCCTCTGGCGCACCAACCGCGCACCAACTCGCACCAACACGCAACATGGCCGCACCAATTGCTAGCACCAAGCCTCATTTTTCTGCCCTGCCCTCCACAAGGGCAGGGCAGCCTCCTGGGAGTGAATCTAATGGGCCGAAAAATCAAATTAAATTCCCATCTTAATTCATTTCTTCACCAAATCAAAATCCCATCCAAATCCCAAAATCCAAGAATAGAAAGTGTATAAATAGTAGTTAGTTTGATGTAATTAGGACCTTTTGCCAATTTCACTTTGACCTTTACTTTTGAATTTTCACTTTGAGTTTTCCTTTGGAGATTTCTGAGAATTGGGGAGGGAATTGATCTCTCTTCTCCCTCATTCTTGCCTTAGCAGTTTTACTCTTCTGTTTCTGAGTATTGGGTGTGTGAAATTGGGGAAATTCTGTCCCAATTCCCATTCAAGCTCTTTGCACTTTATTTTCTGCATAATTCAATCTAAATTCTGTTCTTCAATTGTTTCATCTTTAATTTTCTGTCAATTGCTTAGTACATTCAGATCTGGGAAGGAAATTGGGTTTTAGGCTCTGCTACCTAAGCCCTTGGGATCCTGAGATCATAATTCACACTTGGTTCCTCTTGGAACCTCTGCTGCATTTAATTTCTTTGCTGTTTAAATTCCCATTGCTCCTAATTCAAATTCTGCTACCTTAATTGTTGCACTTTACTTCCTCTTTGTTTAGATCTTGCAATCCCATCCCTTAGTTCCCTTTTATATTCAAGCCATTTATCTTTCTTGCCATTTAAGTTACTGCAATTTAAGTTTCTTGCATTTTAAGTTTCAGTTATTTACTTTCTTGCTCTTTAAGATTCTGCAAATTTACAATTCTGTTCTTCAATTTACTGCACTTTTCCCTTCCCCCTTTACATTTAATGTCATTTACTTCCTGTTAAACACAAATCACTCAATCAAAACTTGATTCGCTTGACTAACCACCCACTAACTAAAATTGCTTAATCCTTCAATCCCTGTGGGATCGACCTCACTCATGTGAGTTATTATTACTTGATGCGACCCGGTACACTTGCCGGTGAGTTTTGTGTTGGATCGTTTTCTACACATCAAGTTTTTGGCGCCGTTGCCGGGGATTGAAATAGATTGACAATGATTAAGTGAAGTGGAGGTCTAGATTAAGCACTTTTTCTTTTCTGTTATTCTAATTCTTACTAACACACTAACTGTTTGAATTTTTGCTTAAACTAACTAAAACTTCATTCTAAGTTACAGATTGAAGTTCCATTGTATTTCTGGGTTTGTGTGTTTATTGTTGTGTGTTTGTATGTCAGGTATAGGAAGATCTTCCCCTATCCTCTCTGAAATTGATCAAAGGACTCTTCGGAGAATAAGAAGAGCTGAAAGAGGGAAGAATATTGTTGGAGAAGAAGAAGAATCTGAGGAGGAATTCCAAGACATGGAAAGAGATACCAATCAACCAGGAGAAGGAGCCAATAATAATCAACATCAGAGAAGAGTCTTGGCCTCATACACATTTGCAAATGCCAAGCATTGTGGGAGTAGCATTCTTCCTCCCAATGTCAATGCAAACAACTTTGAACTCAAGCCACAACTCATCACTCTGGTGCAAAACAATTGTTCTTTTGGAGGAGGGCCTTTGGAGGATCCAAACCAACATTTGTCTACTTTCTTGAGAATCTGTGACACAGTGAAAACAAATGGTGTGCCCCCTGATAGCTACAAGTTGCTACTCTTCCCATTCTCTCTCAGGGATAAAGCAACTCAATGGCTAGAGACCTTTCCAAAAGAAAGCATCAACACTTGGGATGACTTGGTGAGCAAGTTCCTTGCCAAATTCTACCCCCCTCAAAGAGTCCTAAGGTTGAAGACAGAGGTTCAGACATTCACTCAATTGGAAGCCGAGAACTTATATGAAGCATGGGAAAGATATAAGGCTCTATTGAGGAAATGTCCCCCAGAAATGTTTACTGAATGGGATAAGTTGCAAAACTTCTATGAAGGACTCACTCTTAAAGCTCAAGAAGCTCTTGATCACTCTGCCGGAGGATCTTTGCAACTCATGAAGACCACGGAGGAAGCTCAAAACCTCATTGAGATGGTGGCCACCAACCAATATTTCTTTGCTCATCAAAGACAACGCCAACCATCACAAAGAAGAGGAGTAATGGAGTTGGAAGGAGTTGATTCAATCTTAGCTCAAAACAAGATGATGCAGCAACAGATTCAACAACAATTTGAGCAAATGGCTAAGAGAATTGATGGCTTGCAAGTGGCAGCAGTGAGCACCACAAGCCAACCTCCAACCACTTGGGTGCAAAGTGAAGAAACTCAAGAAGAGCAACAACAAGAGCAGGTCCAATACATGCACAACCAAAATCCTGGAACAAACGAAATCTATGGTGATACCTACAATCCATCTTGGAAGAATCATCCCAACCTCAGATGGGGAGACAATCATAATCAAAACCAACAACCATGGCAAAGAAACACAAGCCAAAACAATTGGAAAAACACAAACCACAACCCCCAGCCAAACACTAACCAAAACTCATACAGAAAACCACAAAACAACTACCCAAATTCTAACCAATACTCACCCAATAGCCACCCAACTAACCAAAACACTTATCTTCATCCATCAACACCCCAAAATCAAACCATCTCTCAAGACTCACAAAGAATCACCAATTTAGAGGTACTCATGGAGAAACTAATGAAGAGCCAAGAATTGACAACCAAGAATCAAGAAGCCTCCATGAAGAACCTAGAAAGGAAGATTGGACAAATCTCTAAGAAGATCTCTGTTGAGAAGCCATCAAGTTCACTACCTAGTGACACCATTCCCAACCCAAAGGAAGAATGCAAGGTTGTGCAATTAAGAAATGGAAGGGTGTTAACAGATGGTAGCCAAGGAGCAACAAAGAAGCTTCTGGGGAATGACACTAAGCCAACAAAGAATGATGAACCCATCAACCAAGACAAGATAAGCAAGAATGCTCCAGAAAAGCTCACCGAGGAAGACAACAAGCCACAGAATTTGAAGAAAGGAAAGAAGATCTTGGAGGAACCAACTCCAAAACAGCATCAAGTGGAGAAGAGGTCAACACCACCACTCCCTTATCCACAAAGATTTCAAAAGGAAACAAAGGACCAGCACTTCCACAAATTTCTTGAGACTTTCAAGAAGTTGGAGATCAACATACCTTTGGCAGAGGCTTTGGAGCAAATGCCCCTGTATGCTAAGTTCTTAAAAGAGCTCATCAACAAGAAAAGGGATTGGAATGAGAAGGAAACAGTGATGCTTAGTGAGGAATGCAGTGCACTCATTAAAAAGGGACTCCCTCCCAAGCTTGAGGACCCTGGAGGTTTCTTCTTACCATGCACTATTGGAAACCTGTTCATTAACAAAGGGATGTGCGATCTAGGAGCAAGCATAAACCTAATCCCATATTCTCTAGTGAAAAAGCTTGGCATAGAGGAGGTGAAACCAACAGAGATGACTTTGGAATTGGTGGATCAATCAATAGTCTATCCTAAGGGGCTGATTGAGAACCTTTTAGTTAAGGTTGGCAAGTTCATCTATCCGGCAGATTTTATGATCCTGGATTCTTCAGAAAATGGAAATGATTCCATAATACTTGGTCGACCATTTTTGGCCACTGCTAGAGCCATTGTGGACATAGAGCAAGGAGAGTTAACCCTCAGGATGCATGAGGAGAGCATCATCCTGAAAGTTTTCCCAGAATTACAAAGGGATGAAGAAACAAGCAGAATGAGTGATGATCTCCTTCCAAAGCAATCAACTGAAAAGGAAATGGAATAGAAAAACAAACAAATACAAGAAAAAAAGGGGATTCACAAGGAAGCAGGGGTGATCAGCAAGAAGGAAAGCATCACAACTCAAGTAACTGTCAAGAAAAAAAGATCAACAAGCAAGAAAAAGGTGAAGAGTAAGAAAAAGGCTCACAAAGGGTGGAAGAATAAGAAAATCCCAACTGAAGGATTTTCTAAGGGTGATAAGGTGCAATTAATATACCAACAGCAGGGAGCAGAAGATTATTACACTGTCAACCAAATTCTTTCTCTTGAGCATATGGAAATTGAACATCAAAGCACACAGAGAAAGCTGACAGTGAGAGGTGACAAGCTGAGACATCACCAATATCAACCACCTTAAAGGGAGGTCAATGTCAAGCTAATGACAATAAAAGAGCGCTTCATGGGAGGCAACCCATGGTTTAAGATTTCTGTCTTTTCTTTCATTTAATAAGCTATGACTCCTCTAAATATGATTTTGAATTTTCATGCCTGGTAAATGCATATGTCATTTTGAAGCATATGGCAAGCTTCTAAGTTTGGTGTACCTTAAGGCACACCCAGGCTCATTGTTCAAAAAAGAATATTGTCTTTTAGAGCATATGCATAAGTCTTTTGATAAAGTATGTAACCAAACACTAAGTTTGGTGTCTGCATATATGATCAGAGGAACATTTTCAATCATGAACTCAAAACCATACAGACAAGGGATCATACATCAATATTTCTTTTAAAATACATCAATTGTGAGATTGGTTTGCAATTGCTAAGCCATCCCCTAAATAAAGAATAAGTTTGGTGTTCACCAACTTTTAACATCTTTAATTAAGGGGCATAATTGACCAAAAAAAAATTTATTTTAAATAATAATAAACAAAACAAAATAATTCTTTTCCTATTAAATACGAATTAAATGTCAACGGCTATATTAATGACCTAAGGCTAGCTATCTTGATTCTTGCAGGAGAAAAAGATTAAGACAAAACTCAAGGAAGGGCCACGGCTAGGAGGAGCTATGTGAGGGAGGTCACATGTGCCTAGGAGAACGTGCTCATGGGGAACAAAATTTGCATGCATGCAACATTGGACACCGAAGTGCATGCAACCAATGGGAGGAGGATCCTCGTCAAGCCTCAACCATGCATGCAAGCCGTCCATCTCATGCATTCTTTGAATGAGCAAACCAATCTCAGCCCTTCAAGAACACTCACGGTCCCCTCCTCATTCATTCATTATGGTTTTGTTGAAAGGCTTGGAGACATGGCCTATAAATAGCCGTTGCACCAACACGGCACTCACATTCCCACTCAAGCCACTTTCATATGAAACCACACTCTACTCCACTTCCAAAGCCAACATAATTCCCTTACCTCACACATCAAAACCGAACCAAAATTCACCCCAAACACAACATATATTCCTTCTACTCTTACTTCCTCTTTCTTTCCACTTTAATTTTCAATGGCATCCTTAAGCTCACAAAGAAGGCCGGAAAAAGAACCTATGGTAACCGAACCTCCATCATTTGATGCAAGAAAGTTTAGATCCCAATTCCATGAAGGGAGATATCATAGGTTCATGGTGGCAAAGAATGTTATCTATGAGAAAGGCCTTGATTTGAGGGAAGGAGAATACCCCATTATGAGGCAAATCACTAACGAAAGAAGGTGGGAACTCTTGTGTGCTCCTCTGACTGACATCAGTGCAGTAATGATTAGGGAGTTCTATGCAAATGCTGCAAAAGAAAACAAAAATAGTGCTCCTTACACAAGCTATGTCAGAGGGGTTGAAGTGAGTTTTAGCCCTGCTGCTATCACAAGAGCTCTCAAGTTGAGAACCATAACCTATCCAGAGCTTAGTTATGAGGCTAGATTGCAACGGGAAAATAATCCTGATGAGATCCTGCAAGGGATATGCATAGAAAATACAGATTGGGAAAGAGATTCAAAGGGGATTCCAAGTCACATAAGGAGGATAAATCTTACTCCTGTTGCTAAAGGATGGTTTGAAATAGTGAGGAGATCTATTCTTCCTACTGGAAATGCCTCTTGGGTCACAATCAAACGAGCATTATTGACACACTGCATCTTGCATGGAGGTGAGATCAATGTTGCACAACTCATAGCCGACAGCATTCAAGAAATGGCCGATAGCACAAGTAAGTCAAAAGGCCTTGGACATCCAAGCACCATCCAAAGGCTATGTAACAGAGCTAATGTCATTTTTGAAGATGAGGACACAACAAAAGTGAAAGTAGGAAAATGGATTACCAAGAAGAAGAAGGGAGAATCAAGCAGCAGCCATGACCATTAGAAGGTGGCAAAGTTCTTTCATACTTCCTCTTTCATGTCTCTAATAAGGAGATGCACGTCTGAAACATGATATGCCTCTATCATTTATTTCTTTTACTATTTGCATTTTTCTGTTCTTTGCTTTTCATTTTAGTTAGTTAATAATTAGCTAGAAAAATGATAAGTCTGCATAATGCTTGTATCCATCACTTAGTTTAAATATTGCTTTGTTTCCCATATGCTTGAATAAAAGAGTTTGGTTTGAATTGAAAAGTAAAATATCCAATGTTGCATGAGTATGAATGGAAGTTGGTGGTGGCATATGTGTTTGATTAAATGCATAACTCATGAAATAAGTGTTGCATAATATCATTTTCATTTAATTGTGAGTTAGCTTGCTGTTATAAAAACTCCTATCAAGAATGAAACAACCCTTGGTAACAAAAACAGAAAGAAAAAGGGAAAGAAAAAGCCAAAATGGCAAGAAAAACAAAGAATAAAGGTTGGACACCAATAGCTTGAATCTTAAGACATATGCCTGTGGTGTTCTTGTACTAAGATCTGCTTGGATGAGTAAATTCTAAGGGGTATTTTGAAACCTTGTCACTTAGATCAACTGATTTGGGATGGCCAATTGAAAATCCACAATAAAGAGCAACTTAGATACAAAGCACTTAGTGATCCAAAGAGATGCTGGGCATCAATGATCCTAGGAAGAATTAGCAAGCCAAGTGTCTGTGGTGGAGAGATGTTGAGCAAAAGAAAGAAAAAATAAAGCCAAAGGCTATGCTGCAGCATTTGACACCCAACCTATGATAGAATAATAAGCTTGTTAAGCTTAGTAAGCCAAGAAAAGTTAGCAAGGGAGAAAGTAACAAAGTGAGTCTTATAACAGCAAGTCTAGCAAACCTTTGATGCAAAATGTATATTATGCAGCAGCAACAATAAATGAGTTGTCATTGTCTGCATAAATGCCCCATAGATCAAGTTCTGCTATCTGCATAATAAGGATATGCATTCTTTTCTTGTTCATCTCATTTACTCTTAATTTTGATGCTTGCTTGGGGACAAGCAAGGTTTAAGTTTGGTGTTGTGATGACAAGTCATCATATACCCATTTTTCAAGCTAATTTCACTTGTTTTGTTAGCATTTATGCACTTTCTTGCATCCTAAGTAAGTGATTTGGAGTGAAAATGCATAACTTCTCTAAATCAAGTAACCACCATGAATTTAATGTTAAATCATGAGGTTTAAGCTAATTTTAATTGAATTTTAATTGATTTATAAGCCTCTTGAATTTAGTGATACTTTGAGTGGTTGTTTGGTTTATTGTAGGTGAAGAAAAGAAAAGAAAATGAAAAGCGTGGCCTAAGAAGCGTGACACAAGAAAAGGAAAGTGTGGCCAAAGAGGAGAGAAGCGTGCCGCATTACAATGGAGAAGCAACATTGCCCTCCACAAGGGCAGAATGCCCTCTAGGAGGGCAGCATTAGGTGACCAAGCAAGCATAGGCAACTCTGCCCTGCCCACTCCAAGGGCAGAGCACAAAATGTGCCTTGGAACCAAGAGAAAGCAAATTCTGCCCTGCCCTTGTGGAGAGCAGAATCGGGCACCTCAAAGAAAGAAATCAAGGAAAAAAAGTCACCCATGCATGCCACAAGGTTCGAACCAAGAACCATGAGGAAGCCAAAGACTAAAGGTGATTGTCGTGCCAAGAAGCCAAGAAAATATTAGCGTGTTTGCACCCTCCCAGGTTCGAACCCGAGACGTGAAAGAAGCAACTCTGCCCTGCCCTTGGCGCGGGCAGGGCAGCATTTGAATTGGCACGATCTTGGCGCACCATTTCTCAATCTGGCGCACCAATGTCCTCGACCTGGCAGCATCTGGCGCGCGCGTTCCTTCCCTGGCGCACCAAACCGTTCCTGCCCTGCCCTTGGCGCGGGCAGGGCAGCGTTTAGCGTCCCGCGCACCAAACACTCTTCCTGGCGCACCAAATTTCCTTCTGGCAGCACCATCCACACGCACGCCTCACATCCTGGCGCATCAGCTTTCCCGCCCTGCCCTTGGCGCGGGCAGGGCAGCCTCTGGCGCACCAACCGCGCACCAACTCGCACCAACACGCAACATGGCCGCACCAATTGCTAGCACCAAGCCTCATTTTTCTGCCCTGCCCTCCACAAGGGCAGGGCAGCCTCTTGGGAGTGAATCTAATGGGCCGAAAAATCAAATTAAATTCCCATCTTAATTCATTTCTTCACCAAATCAAAAGCCCATCCAAATCCCAAAATCCAAGAATAGAAAGTGTATAAATAGTAGTTAGTTTGATGTAATTAGGACCTTTTGCCAATTTCACTTTGACCTTTACTTTTGAATTTTCACTTTGAGTTTTCCTTTGGAGATTTCTGAGAATTGGGGAGGGAATTGATCTCTCTTCTCCCTCATTCTTGCCTTAGCAGTTTTACTCTTCTGTTTCTGAGTATTGGGTGTGTGAAATTGGGGAAATTCTGTCCCAATTCCCATTCAAGCTCTTTGCACTTTATTTTCTGCATAATTCAATCTAAATTCTGTTCTTCAATTGTTTCATCTTTAATTTTCTGTCAATTGCTTAGTACATTCAGATCTGGGAAGGAAATTGGGTTTTAGGCTCTGCTACCTAAGCCCTTGGGATCCTGAGATCATAATTCACACTTGGTTCCTCTTGGAACCTCTGCTGCATTTAATTTCTTTGCTGTTTAAATTCCCATTGCTCCTAATTCAAATTCTGCTACCTTAATTGTTGCACTTTACTTCCTCTTTGTTTAGATCTTGCAATCCCATCCCTTAGTTCCCTTTTATATTCAAGCCATTTATCTTTCTTGCCATTTAAGTTACTGCAATTTAAGTTTCTTGCATTTTAAGTTTCAGTCATTTACTTTCTTGCTCTTTAAGATTCTGCAAATTTACAATTCTGTTCTTCAATTTACTGCACTTTTCCCTTCCCCCTTTACATTTAATGTCATTTACTTCCTGTTAAACACAAATCACTCAATCAAAACTTGATTCGCTTGACTAAACCACCCACTAAACTAAAATTGCTTAATCCTTCAATCCCTGTGGGATCGACCTCACTCATGTGAGTTATTATTACTTGATGCGACCCGGTACACTTGCCGGTGAGTTTTGTGTTGGATCGTTTTCCACACATCAATGAGGAATTATATTATAAGGGAAGTATGGAATGTTTTCGAACAAGATGATGCCAATGAATTTGGCAAGTACTTATTAAGAATAAAATAGAAGAATCAAAAAAAATTTTTTAAGCTTATCCTTGAAGTTGATCACTCTATCAAAAATTTATTTTGTGCTGATGCAAGAAGTAGGGCTACATACGAGTATTTTGGAGATGTTGTTTCATTTTATACCATTTACAATACAAACAGGTATTCAGTTCATTGTGATATAATATTTGGTTCATAAGGCCAACAAAATTCGGTTCATAACTATTGGTGTCCATTTTGCAGGTATAATATGGTTTTTGGTTCTTTTATGGGTGTGAATCACTACGGTCAGTCGACACTTTTCGGATATGCTTTGATGAAAAATGAGGATATCCTATCATTCAAATGGTTATTCGAATGTTGGCTTCGTTGCATGGGAGGAAAGGCACCAAAAGAGATCTTACTAATCAATACGCATCGATGCAAAAGGCTATTGAGAACTAAGCGTGCATTTGGTTAGTGGGTGTGTCTACCCAAGACATAGACACGGAAGCACACATTCTTCGTTTGGTTAGTAAGACACAAAATTCTGATAGACACGGGAAGACACAAAGGCACATAAAGACACAAAATTTGTGTATAGCAGGGAGGGGTGGAACATTAAACTTGAGACATAGACACACTATTTTTAACATTTAATTTTCATGATTACCCTTCAAATTCTTCTCCTTCCTCAATCTCCTTTCATCCATTTTCCCTTACACTTCCAAAATACAAAAAGTTTAACCTTTCATCATCTCTTGTTGTCATTCCGACCACCACCGCCCCTCCTCCCGTTGTACCACTAGTATGCCGCCGCCTCTCTTTCTCCTTTCCTTCCACCCAAATCACTATCGCCTCTCTTCCTCCTTTCCTTCCACCGCCTTTCTTCCACCCAGACCATTGCCTCTCCTTCCTTTCTTCCACCCAGATCACCGCTACCACCCCATCCCTTCCTCCCTTTTCTCCTCCCTCACTTTTTTTGTCTCGTCACGATTGTCTCTTCACCGCTGTCACCTTTTGCAATTGTTGCTTCTACTTCACTTCTCGTCAACGATCCAAATCTATGTACCATTCTCTCATCTGTCACCATCTTTTCAGATCCATTCTCCGTTCTTCCATGCACTGAGTTTCTAGATCCGTACTTCGTTACCATGTTCCAGATTCATTCTCCCTTTTGGCACTATTTTTTATTTGTTTGAATTTTTGTTAAATTTTGTTAAAATGGTTTTGCATTAATTTTGTTAGATTGAATTTTTTTGTTGATATTTGTTGGATTAAATTTGTTATTTACTTTTAGATTGTTATTGGTAGTTATTTTTTGTTGAGATGGTGGCTGATTGTTAATGGTGGTAGTTTGGTTGAGATAGTAGTTGTGTAGTGGTGGTACTGATAACAATTTACAATAAGGGTAATATTAAAATTTAACATGATTGTGATTTGTGTCTGATGATTGGATTTTTGATGGTATAGAATTTCACAAATGAATTCTCGTTGAAGTATAGTCTCTAAACCAACAATAATCCTCTCATGCAAAAATTTGTTTGTCACAAGTACAAACCCCTAAAATCTATAAACCGAAGTATTTAAACCTCGGGTCGTCAAACCTAGGATTTACAAAAAAGTGTCTCGTTATTGGTTGTGAGTTATTTTGGGGTTTTTGAGATTATAGACAAAAATTATAAATGGCAAAGGAAATAAACTAACAACTAACAAAGCTCTTGGCAAGATATGAGAACTAGAAGTCCTATCCTAGTTATCCTTCTCAATTGTGATGAGAATTGTGTATTGCTCCCACTTAGTTAACCTCTAACCATGGAGGAAAGTCAAGTGGATGAATCAATTTGATTCCTCAAGTCCTAATCAACTCATAAAGGAAAGACTAGCTTTAGAGGCATTCAAATCAATTAGCAACTTCTAATTATCAACAAACAAAAGAATTAGATAACTCAAGAGTCACTAATTACTCTACCTAGGCCAAGAGGAACAAAACCTACACTAAAATCCAACCAAGCATTTCATCAAACACTTGGAAGGCACAAAAGAAAAGCAAAGCAAATTGACAACATGAATAGAATCTAACAACATTCAAATGTAAAGAATTAACAACAACAATTAAAAGAAACACATTGATTATGAATTACCTTTATTGAATTGAAAGAGAGTAGAAGGAACAATACTAGATCTATAACAAAATACAAGAACAACATAAAAGAGATTACAACAAAAGAATGGAAGAAGAATGAATGTAACTACAAGGAATTGAGATATAGAAGTAGAAGAAAGCAAAGATTAAAATCTAGATCTAAGAACTAAACCTAATCCTAATCCTAATTCTAGAGAGAAGAGAGAGCTTCTCTCTCTAGAAACTAAATCTAACTACTAAACTAAACTAATGGTTAAAAGTTAGTTGATTCCTCTTTAATCCTTGGCTTAAATAGCATCAGAAATGAGTTGGATTGGGCCCACAAGGCTTCTAAAATCGCTGGCCACATTTTGCTTTAAGTGGACTAGGTGGCAGCAACAGTGCGTGCACGTACTATGCACGTGCGCGCCACCATATGTGTGGCAACTATGGCAAATCTTATATCGTTTCGAAGCTCCGGATGTTAGCTTTCTAACCCAACTAGAACCGCATCATTTGAACCTCTATAGCTCAACTTATGGTTGATTAAGTGCGAAGAGGTCGGCTTGACAGCTTTCCGGTTCTTTCATTTCTTCATGAGTTCTCCAACTTTTCATGCTTCTTTCTTCATTCCCTTGATCCAATCTTTGCCTCCTAAACCTTAAATCACTTAACAAATATATCAAGGCATCTAATGGAATTAAGGTGAATTAAATTTATTTATTTTAAGACCTAAAAAGTATGTTTTCACTCTTAAGCACAATTAAAGGAGAATATACTAAACCATGCTATTTCATTGCATAAATGTGGGTAAAGGGTTATAAAATCCCCTAAATCAAGCATAAGATAAGCCCTACAAATGGGATTTATCAACCTCCCCACACTTAAACCAAGCATGTCCTCGTGCTTAAGCCAAGAGAAAGCAAAGGGCATCAACATTTATTCAATGTAACCTATCTATATGCATCCTATCTACATGAATGCAACTAGATGCAAAATGGTTGTACCTACTTGGTTAAAAATAAATCAATCCTCCAAGTCATACATGCACAAGTAGGGTCAAGATTATATAACGATTCATGAATTCTACCAATTCAAATATAAAAATTGAAGTTCAAATAGACTTGCAAGAAGAACGCTCGTGAAAGCCGGGAATCAAGGAATTGAGCATCGAACCCTCACCGGAAGTGTTTGCACTCTAGTCACTCGGTGTTTGGGGTTAATTCACTCAATTCTACCCTAATCATGCTTTCCAAGATTTGTTTTTCATCTAACAATCAATAATTATTCAATGCATGCATACATGTATCATGAGGTCTTTTCTTTAGGTTGTAATGGGGATAGGGTCAAGGTAGGATCATATATGGCTAGTGGACTTAGGATTTGAATCTTTGATTAACTTAAACTTTCCCACCTAACCTATATAATGACCTATACTATTAAGTACTAATCTAACTACCCATTCCTCACTTTTTCACATACTCATGCATTTTCTTTTTATTTCACAACACATATGCATTGACTTTTATTTGAGCATTACTTTGGGGCATTTTTTCCCCTTTTTTTATTTCTTTCTTTTTCTTCTTTTTTCTTTCTTTTTCTATATTTTTTTTCTTTTCCATATTGTTTTTCTTTTTTTTTTCTTTCCTTTTTCTTTTGTTTTTTTTTCTTTCTTCCTATATACAAGAGCATCAATGCATAAAGTTTTACAATTGATCAATACATGAGCATGTACCCAATTTCCAATAATTTCAATAAAAATACAAAGCTACCCTTTTATTCACCCAATGTCCCAAGGTTCCCACACTTGAATGATACTCACACACACTAGCCTAAGCTAATCAACACTACAAGAAAAAGCAATATTTGTAACAAAAATATTGTTACAAAAAATCGAAATTTTGAAACAAAAAGATTTTATAACAAAAGAAAAGCCATTGTAGTATGTCCCGTTACAAAAAGTTTTTGTAAAAAAAATATAATTGTTACAATTCAAAGTGATATTTTGTAACAAATTTTTCTGATACAAATAATCAGAAGTCATTACAAAAGTGGTAACAATATTTGACCTTTAAAATATTTTTCGTAACAATTTAAACTTTTGTATCATAATATTTTGTTACAAAATACTACTTACTTTTGTAACATTTTTTATTCTTAGTTACAAAAATAGAAAATTCATTTTAAAACATTTAATTAAATAATTGATATATCAATTAATTTTCTAAATGCGCTAACTTAACATTTATATAATATAAATCATATAGATAATTAGAATATCTTACAAGTCATTAAGATTCTTTTACAATAGAATAAGTTCTACAAATTCAACTAAACACAACTTTTTTCTAACATAAAATTGTATCATATCAGATTTATAATTCTTGACTCTTCTAACATATTTCAGTTAATATAAAGTCTAGTATATTGGCATCAATTTTGTACCCCTGCAAATATGAGCAATGAAAACCAAAATTAAAAAACCATATATAACACTATCTTCATCAGAGTAAAATTAAATTAGAACTTACAAGTTAAAATTAACTAATTCTTTAAGAATCTATTCTCAAAATTTAAAACTAGCCAATCAAGAATGCAAATTATCAAAAATTGACAATTCAATATATAAACTCGACCTTATTAATCATATGAAGAATTCATTAAATTTACATAAGTATCAATTGTCAAACAATCACGACAAAGCACAATTTCCACCAAAGTCCTCATAACAAATATACTTGACTTTTGGAAATAGTTTGGAAATAGAAAAGTACAACAAGAATGGAAAAATAAAACCGAATTAACCAAAATTGATAATGAGTAAAAAATGCCAACTGATTACAATGAGTATTAAGCTTATATAGAAGGAGACTGTTGATAATAAAGCTAAAGGCTTCCTAACCAACTTATAACAAACTGAATAACAACTTGACAGCTAAGCCACACTATCTTGAACTTTCTTGACAGCTAAGCCACACTAATCCAGAGAGTATTAAGCATCTTTCATTTAGGCACTAATAAAGCATTATATATTAACAATCTGGTACCTTTAATGTTCTTCGCTTTTTGAGTTGACAATATAGAACTGTAAGCATAAAGGATGTCACCAAAATCTGCAAACAATCAAACTGAAGAAAATTATATACAAGACAGCAGAATGATGATATGCTTAACCATTCATTGCCGATTGTTATAATTAGCTTGTAATATATTCAAAAGTTACATCATCCAAAGATTCAACTTTGCAAATCTATGAGCAGTTATGAAAATTTTTTATACGTCAATCATAAGCTTCATAGTTCATAGAAAGAAAAAATCAAAGGTTTTCTAATTTGACCAAATAATGACATCAAAAGTGATTAAAAACAAGTTTATAAGACTAACCAAACGAAATATCACAAAGCAAAAATCAAGCTACGGGACATCTTTAAGAGAACTGCACCATTTTAGAAACGAGTAGATAAAGGGCATTATCAAAACCTATTGACTCAAATATCTCAAAAAAATTTTGGTGAATTATATATTTGCCAAAGAGGTTGGTGATTCCCTTCCCATGATGATTTTGTTTTACAATTGACTCTCCAACCAAAACCTGCACAAAAATAACATTTTGGCACATTAACATTATATGACACAATTACTTACAAACATATTGGTTACAAAGATTGAATTAAAAATACTTCTCATATACATTTTAAATTTGCAATACTTATAGTTTTAACACTAGCTTCTTGCAAATACGCAATATCATTTGGTGTGAAAAGACTAGATTCTACTACCATATGAAGAAGCCATAAAACCATTAGCATTAAACTTTTAAAATCAGATAACAACTTTTATATAACTATAATTAACAAAGAGAAGGTTACTTACAATTATGTTTCTCTTGCAGTTTGTTGCTTGTTAAATTAAAATAATGTATACATATTTTTGCATGACTCTAAAAATAGAATAATAAAAAAATTATATTATATTATCTAAATTATATTCCATTCATTGAGTCAAGTACACAATTATAGAACCCTAATGAAGCTCCAATCTCTTAATCTTCACTTCTTTAACATAAAAGCAAATAAGCACACACACAAATAAGCATTCAGTCATAAACCAAAGAAATACACAAACACCTCATAATCTATTCAATTATCCATCATCCAAAATATAATCTATGTAGTACCAATCCGAAATGCTCTCATATTTGAATATTATCATTAAACATTCTAAAAATGCTATCATGAAAAAGTAACTACAGGGCATTAAGCATTCCAAAAATGCTATCATGTTTATTTCGACATCTCCTCTAAAATTCGAATTTAAACCACCTTGATGGGTTCCCTCCTTCTCAACGGTTTACCAGCCTTTCATCAACAATTATCAAATAAAAAGGTTTTCAATAATCAACATATTTTATCACCATTTGGTTCTAATCATTGTAAAATTATTTATAAATCCTCAAAATTACTACTTTAAGTTAAGAAATCAATTTTAGGAACTCAATTTAGAAATCCAAGCTCAATCTATTTATCATTTATCAAGCCTCAATCCCATAAATTACTCATTATAATTATTAGTATTTTTGTAGTTATCTACTATACATTTTGGGCATTCTTAAATTAAAAACTTTTAATTTTAAAACGAACCCCCCACCTCGATTAATTGATCCCAAGAATTAAATGTGACAATCCCACTTAATTTGAACTTACAGCAGTAGCAGCAATTCCAACACAATCCAAAACAGCGGCAGCGGCACCAACTCTGACTATGCCTACAGGAACAACAATTTCAACAATTCCAACAAAACTCAGCGATACTAAAACAGAAATGCTCATTAATGAAATCAAAATAAGAATACAGAGATAAACAAATTGTAGCAGAATTAAGAGTAGAGCATTACAGGTTTATGAATTACGGAATTAGAATCAGAAAAAGGGGTGACGTTGTTGGTGGCAGCTTTAATGGTGGAAAATCCAAAACAGAAAATGCAGCAGCAAGCCCTAATGGAACAGAGGTGAAGTTGGAGGAGTATTATGGTGTTGGCGGCTCCAGTAGTGGTTTCCAGCAATGGCGGCAGTCCAAGCAGAATTGACGACGACGATAGGGCCTTCGGCGGTGGCGGCGGCGACGCTTGGTGGTAGCAGCAGTGATAGAGGCCTAGCTGTCACCCTTCGCTCGCGGTTTCTCTCCCTCTGTTCGATCTTCACGCTCACAACCACGACAACGCTGGTGCCGAGGTGGAAGCAACGGGCTGGGTGGCGGTCAGGGTGGAAGCAATGGCGACGCTCACAGCCCCTCGCGCACGATCTTTCCCTCTCCTCGTGTTCGCGTTCAACCTCTCCCTTGCGAGCGCTGCCTCTCTCCCCTCTGGCGACAGCAACGGCGCGACGAGCCTCTCCTCCTCCCTCTCTTCTTTTTCCTCTTCTTCTTCCTCGCGGTGGTCGGCTTCCTTCTGTCTTCTCTGATTTTTCCTTCTTTATGTGTATAGCGTGTTTGTGTGAGACGGAGTAGTTCAGAAAGTGGAGGGGGTTACTGTAATGTGTGGGTATGTTGGGTAAAAAGGGTTACGTAAAATTAGAGTTAGAAATTGAGAATTTAGAGTTTGGGTAGAATATTAATTTTAAGAATGTTATTTATTTTTTTAATTTATAAATTATTTTTAATTAAATATTTTAATTTAGAATTAGAGATAAATAAATAATTTTTTTAATCCACAATATTAATCAAAATTTTTAATTATTAAATTTAAATTGTATAAAATTTTTATTATTTTTAAATATTAAAATTTTAAATCTCTAATATGAAAATACTCAATTATTTAAAATTTTTTATAAATCTTAATGAATTTTAAATTCAAATTATCATAAAATTTAATTTAATTATTTTTAAAAAAATATAATATTTGTAGAAGAATATAAAATAATATTTATAATTTTTAAAAATTAATAAATACATACATTTTGTAAAAAAGTTTTAATTTTTGAAACAAAATAAAATTATTAAAAAAATATACACAATTTTTTTTATTCTTAAAGTGTTTAACATTTTAGAAAAAAAATTGTTATAAAATATACTTATATTTTGTGATAAATAATTAACTTGTTACGAACAATATTAACTTTTATGACAAATTAAATTTTTGTTACAAAATAATTGAAATTTTTAAAATTAAAAAAATATTGTTACAAAATATTTTGAATTTTTGCAACTTATTTTTTTGTTACAAAATATTACAATATTTTGAAACAAAACACCATCTCGTTACAAAAACTAACATAATTTGTAACAAATATTTTGTAACAACTTGTTTTCTTTGTTACAAAACATTATTATTTTGTAACAATCACTAATTATTATTACAAAATACTATTTTTTTGTAACAATTTTAAATTTGATACAATTTTTTTGTTACAAATGTTCTATTTTCTTGTAATGCAAAGATCCAAATTAAGGACATTTATTGTTTTTCGCTTTAAGGCTTGTAATGTGCTAAATTAAGAACAAAGTGGGTTAATCATAGGCTCAAATTTGGCTAACAAAGGAAGATAAAAGGTAAGGCCATTTGGGTAAGTGAGCTAATGAAATGATGGCCTCAATCATATAAATGCATGAACACACAAAATAATGGACATAAAGAATCACACAAATCAAAGATTACAATCATAGGAAGAGAATAATGCACACAAGAAGGAAAATAAGTGGTTATAAGATGTAACCACACCATTAGGCTCAAATCTCACAAGCTTGTGTTCTTAGTTCAAAAACCATGTTCCAAAATAAATTCATTCAGGCAAGTTCCACAAATTTTCTTTTTCAAATTGGTAGGGTGCCCTAAAACAGTTTCTTGGAAAGGAAATCATCACCCTAACCAAGTAGTCCTAATAAGAAGGAGTTGTAAAAATATGTACAAATTCTAACTAATATGCAACCTATCATGCAATGCAATAGCTAATCTAACAAAGAAAATAAAAATTTGGTGTTGAAAAGGAAATTGTTACCCATGGAGATTGGTCGGACGACCTCCCCACACTTGAAGATTGCACCGTCCTCGGTGCATGCAAAGAAGAGTAGGGTGGACGCGTTGCTACAATTGATGAGCTCCTTCAAAAGGTTGTGCGGATGACTTGTTTGTTGCAAGAAATCCTCAACAATTGAGTAGGAAGATGCAACACCATTATTAAAATGACTAAAAAAAACAAAAACATGCTACAAAAACTAAATGAAAATAGGAAGAGTAGAAGTATGCGAATGTGATAAGCAAAAGAAAATGGAAGGGGAGAAAAAAAACTCTTTTTTTTACCGACGCGTACGCGTCATGTGCGCTTACGCGGCGATGTGCATATTGGTTGAAGGACGCGTACGCGCCAGGTGCGCGCACACGTGCATCGAGTTAGGCGAGAGGCATAAAGTTTGCCCAAAAGTGGCACAACTCTCGGGTAGAAGTACCGGGGGTGCAGATTGTGCAATCGACGCGCGCGCGCACAGTGTGCGTGCCCGTGCATTGCGAATTTAAGATCATGTGCGCGTACGCGCCAGGTGCGCACACGCGTGCACAGACTTGTGCCTTAGGCCCAATGTTCGCACAGCACAGGCCTAACTCTTGGGTTTTTGGCTGGGGTAGAATTTTTGCATCCACGCGTATGCGTATAGTGCGCGTCCGCGTGGGTGGTCGAAAAATGCTCAGGTGCGCGTACGCGTCATGTGCGCGAACGCGTGGATGGTGTTCTGTTTTTCAAAAATTTTTGCTATGTTTTCGCACCAATCCAAGCATTCCAAACCTCCAAGCTACTACCAAAACACCCTAAAACCTTATTTAACATGTTAAAATACTAATTAAACTCAACCAACTAATCTAAACATGAAATTAAACTAGTTCTACCAATATGTACAAAAGAGAAAATGAAAGGATTTTACCATGGTGGGGTGTCTCCCACCTAGCACTTTTGTTTATTGTCCTTAAATTGGACTTATGGGGAGCTCCTCTCAAGGTGGCTTGTGCTTGAATTCATCTTGGAACTCCCACCAATGCTTGGTTCTCCATTGTGCCCCAAGATTTCTCATGGATTGAGCCAAGTGTTGATGGAGTTCTTCACAAGCTTGGGGCTCCCAAAGTTGATCCTCTTCTTCTAATCCGGGATCCCACACTTTATTTTCACACCCGTCTTGAAGTTGATTATCATTATTAATCCATCCGGGTGGTGAGTAAGGTGAATTCTCTATATAGTAGCCAACAATCCTCCTAGACCCATCTATTTGAGCACTACTCCGACCTTTATATCTCATATTTGATGCATCAACCATAATGAGCCTTGATTTGCAATGCCAACCACAAAACATCTTTCGCTTACGCTTCATCCCACAAAGCATCCTAAGTTGACCATCCGTTTCAAGCAAGCCATATTCAAGTGGTATAATAAAGCTAATAGAAATGAATTTCACCCACTCAAATGAAGGTATAGATGGCAACCTAGGCAAAGATGCTTCCAAAGATCTTGACAAAGCATAGCCAACCCTCGTTCTTCTATTTCTAGGGACTTCCACCTCTTCACAAGATCTCTCAATTCAACAATTTTATCAAAACATTTTCCCTTACTCAAATCATAATAGGGAGGGTGAGAAAAATTTACCTCCTCAACGCTTTCAAATCCAACCGGAGAAGGTTCTTCATGCTCAAAGGATTCTTTACCACTAAGACTTGATGCTTGATCTTCATCACCAAGGGAACTCAATTCTTTCTCTATCCTATCCAAGTCTTCATATGGAATATGCCTCGGAAGGTGTTCACTTTCCTCCCTAGCATCAATTTCAATCATCTTGGAGGGGTTTTCTTCAACTCTATGTTCCCATGGAGGCTCCGCATCTCCTAAGTCTTCTACCACTTCTTCCGTGTCTTCAACAATTAAAGCTTCCTCCAATTGTTCCAATACAAAGCAACTTTCTTCATTTTCCACCGGAGTTTTCAATCTCTCCTTCATGCTATGTTCTTCATTTGATTCTCCACATGTAGCCGTGGGAATTCCTTGAGTGTTCAAGCATTAGGAGGCTAATTGATTTGTTACCGCATCCAAGGCGGCCATGAAATTTTGCACATCCCTTTTCATCTCTTCTTGCCCTTGAACAAGAACACCAAGGGTTTCATCCATTAGAGATTGGGGTGGGTGGAAGGGTTCATCATTTTGGGGGAAGGGTTCATAATAGGAAGGTGGTTCTTCTTGGTAGAGTTGTGGCGGTTCAATGTTTTCCACTCTTTCCACTTGTTGCACAATACACTCCATGGTTGCTTGAAATTGATCCAATAATTCCTTGAGATGATCCCTTGACTCTTGCTCCTCTTGCATGTCATGAGTAGGATCATAAGGCTCTTGGATTGAAGGACATAAGTATTCTTCCATGGGAGGTTGTGGTGGAAAATGGTATTCATCTTGTGGTTGGAAATTTTCATATATTGGAGGTGGTTCATCTTGGTAATAATATGGAGGGAGTGGCTATTGAAAATATTGATGTTGGGGTGGTGGTAGCTCTATGTGTGGTTCATATGGCTCATATGGTTGTTGGTAGGATGGATATGGATTAGGGTCATATGAAGGTAGTTGGTGAAAAGAGGCTTGTGAGTATGGTTGAGAATTATGTTGAGGATATGGTTCATAGGCATATGGTAGTGGTTCTTGAAAGTCACAAGGTGATTCACCATAGCCATTGGATTGATATGCATCATAGAATGGCTCTTCTTCATAGTGCATTGGTAGAGGTTGTTGCCATGAAGATTGATCATATGCATATGGCTCCTCCCACCTTTTGTTATCCCATCCTTGATATATTTTTTCATTGTAATCTCCACTTCCTACAATATAGTTGTAATCACACTCATAGCCAAAATGAGAATTCATGATAGCAAGAGCAAATAAGAAACAAAAAACTAATAAGAAATAATGAAACAAAATACTAAGACTAGCAAAAACTAATCAAGCAATCAAAAAAATCAAGCTATTCACAATATTCACATATATACAATAACCAATAACACAACACCATTGCAAATCCCCGGCAACGGCGCCATTTTGATGATTGGATTTTTGATGGTATAGAATTTCACAAATGAATTCTCGTTGAAGTATAGTCTCTAAACCAACAATAATCCTCTCATGCAAAAATTTGTTTGTCACAAGTACAAACCCCTAAAATCTATAAACCGAAGTATTTAAACCTCGGGTCGTTCTCCCTAGGATTTACAATAAAGTGTCTCGTTATTGGTTGTGAGTTATTTTGGGGTTTTTGAGATTATAGACAAAAATTATAAATGGCAAAGGAAATAAACTAACAACTAACAAAGCTCTTGGCAAGATATGAGAACTAGAAGTCCTATCCTAGTTATCCTTCTCAATTGTGATGAGAATTGTGTATTGCTCCCACTTAGTTAACCTCTAACCATGGAGGAAAGTCAAGTGGATGAATCAATTTGATTCCTCAAGTCCTAATCAACTCATAAAGGAAAGACTAGCTTTAGAGGCATTCAAATCAATTAGCAACTTCTAATTATCAACAAACAAAAGAATTAGATAACTCAAGAGTCACTAATTACTCTACCTAGGCCAAGAGGAACAAAACCTACACTAAAATCCAACCAAGCATTTTATCAAACACTTGGAAGGCACAAAAGAAAAGCAAAGCAAATTGACAACATGAATAGAATCTAACAACATTCAAATGTAAAGAATTAACAACAACAATTAAAAGAAACACATTTATTATGAATTACCTTTATTGAATTGAAAGAGAGTAGAAGGAACAATACTAGATCTATAACAAAATACAAGAACAACATAAAAGAGATTACAACAAAAGAATGGAAGAAGAATGAATGCAACTACAAGGAATTGAGATGTAGAAGTAGAAGAAAGCAAAGATTAAAATCTAGATCTAAGAACTAAACCTAATCCTAATCTTAATTCTAGAGAGAAAAGAGAGCTTCTCTCTCTAGAAACTAACTCTAACTACTAAACTAAACTAATGGTTAAAAGTTAGTTGATTCCTCTTCAATCCTTGGCTTAAATAGCATCAGAAATGAGTTGGATTGGGCCCACAAGGCTTCTAAAATCGCTGGCCATGTTTTGCTTTAAGTGGACTAGGTGGCAGCAACGGCGCATGCGCGTACTATGCACGTGCGCGCCACCATATGTGTGGCAACTATGGCAAATCTTATATCGTTTCGAAGCTCCGGATTTTAGCTTTCTAACCCAACTAGAACCGCATCATTTGGACCTCTGTAGCTCAACTTATGGTTGATTAAGTGCGAAGAGGTCGGCTTGACAGCTTTCCGGTTCTTTCATTTCTTCATGAGTTCTCCAACTTTTCATGCTTCTTTCTTCATTCCCTTGATCCAATCTTTGCCTCCTAAACCTTAAATCACTTAACAAACATATCAAGGCATCTAATGGAATCAAGGTGAATTAAATTTATTTATTTTAAGACCTAAAAAGTATGTTTTCACTCTTAAGCACAATTAAAGGAGAATATACAAAACCATGCTATTTCATTGCATAAATGTGGGTAAAGGGTTATAAAATCCCCTAAATCAAGCATAAGATAAGCCCTACAAATGGGGTTTATCAGTGTCTTCTATTTTGTATTTATATACCAAACAAGTTTAAAAAATTTATGTCTTGTTGTGTCTGTATCTTCGGTGTCTATGTCTTTGTGTCTATGTATTAAAGGATACACAAAACAAACACAGCCTAAATGCCAACAACAATTTACCGGTGGTGCATTTGGCATATCATGAAGAAGATCCCAAGCAAATTAAATGGCTACAAGTGACACGAAAAAATCAAACAAGAGATGAGTCATGTTGTTTTGGAACTTGTTTACAAAAGATGCATTTAACAGGAATCGGAATGATTTTCTCATGAAGTATGGTGTTGGAGGTAATAAGTGGCTTTCAGGTAACTGAGGTTTAATTTGAATTAATTGAAGTTGTTATTTTTTCGGTGAAAACAGGTATAAGTTGCGGTTTATTTTTGCGTCTGATTTCGGTTCATTTACAGAGCTATTTGAAGATCGTCATTTATGGGTTCCAGTTTATCTTGATCACCACTTTTGCACCAGGATGAGAAGAACACAAAGGAGCGAGAGCATGCATGCTTTTTTTAACAAGTTTATCACACGCAATAGCTCCTTGATTCAATTTGTAAAACAATGTGATAATTGCCTAGGAAGCAGAGGGCAAAGAGAGAGAGAGAGAGATAATTTGATGTTGCAAATTTTTGTATCGTGATACCATGTGCAATAAAATCACCAATAGAGGCTCAATTTTAGCACGTGTATACTCATGAGAAGTTCAGGGAAGTTCAAGCACAATTCAGAAGAAAGGTGAATTGCATCACAAGATCAATGCATTCCACTCTGGATTTTATGGCATATGAAGTTGTTGAGCAGGTTTCTAACTCAACATTTAACAAGTTTGTTGTTACATACGACGCAATATCATGCAAAGCAAAATGCCAGTGCTTGTTGTTTAAGTCAAGGGGTATACTATTTCCTCATTCTCTGAATGCCTTAAGCTTTGAGCGAGTAGATAAAGTGGCACCAAAATATATATTAGAACGCTGGAGTAAGAACGTAAAGACGAGACACACACATATCAAGAGCAGCTAAGACGAGCCTTTATTGGAGTCGAGAAGCAAGAGATTTGACGATTTGATGTTTTACTCGCACAATATTTGTGAATTTACGTCAGAATCTGAGGAATTGACTAGAATTCTGCACCAGGATTTTGATAATGTCATGGCTAAGTTGCAAGAATATCAAGCGAATAGTAATGGTAAATGTTTGTTATCTCACGAAGATGCTACGTTGAATGATATTAACGGCTTTCAAACCCCCCACATGTTAGAACAAGAGGATATCCCAAGAACAGACTAGGATCGAATATGGAAAAAAAGATCGCAAATGCAACAAAGAAAAAGAAAAAGCCAGCTCTAAGCGAGGTAACATTGATTTGCTTTTGATTAGGAAAAAATGTTCGGGTCATTTAAGTTCATTTATGTTATATTTTATTGAATAGTCAACTTTTGGATTAGGTGTTTATTAGAATACGTTTCGATTCATGCATGACTAAATTTCGGTTCATTTGAGTTCTAGTCATATGATAAGAGTTAATTTCTGATTTATGTTATGATTTATTGAATAGTCACTTTTTGGTTTTTCAAATTAGCTTCTGCAATTGTGTTATGACAAATAGTTTAGGTGTTTCTGAAATTGAATAGTCATATAATGAAGGTTCATTTTTCAGTTCATTTTGTGCAAACATTTCGATTCATTTGTCTTTTTGCCAATCTTGAGGTTCGATAAATACATTCAACCTATTCAGTATGAACATAGATTCATTGATCTCACAGTATAGCCCAAACATTTTCAACAAATAAATAAAAAAATTTAAAAAAATTTTCAAATATATACATTAACATTTTACAACGAGTCAAAGAAGTGTTTGCCTCTTTAC
The DNA here is from genome assembly GCF_014773155.1 of Arachis stenosperma. Taxonomy (NCBI): domain Eukaryota; kingdom Viridiplantae; phylum Streptophyta; class Magnoliopsida; order Fabales; family Fabaceae; genus Arachis; species Arachis stenosperma. Next base: position 89,165,047 of record NC_080385.1, on the reverse strand, counting down.
AATTCCTTACAAATTAGTGTTAATTATAATTCCTTACAATGAATCAAAGATTGAACTTATTTACTTTCTATATCCCCATATGAGAATTTACAAAAGGGACTTGAGAGGACAGTGGATGGCTTTGGGATTCTTATTGCTTCAAATGCCTCAATGACTTTGTCTCTCAATTTATTTACCTTGTCTAACAGAATGGTTAGACCATATTCCCACCTGAAAGCATTTATATCTTTCTACAATTCAATTGAAAGAAATTAATTAATTTAAACCCAAATGAAATAAGAAATGTATCGAAATTTATTAATTTAGAAATTACTTACCTGTTTCTAGTTTTTACATTTATATTTTCCATTTTTTATCTTTTCAAGATCAATTGTTTCCAACCATTTCATCACATATATCTCGCAATCATAACCAAGAAAGAAATAAGAAAGTAAAATATGATTAGCAGGAGAGACACAGAAAATCACAGTAAAATATATTAATAATAGTACTATAGCAAAGAAAGATTTCTATGATGTTCGTTGACTGCTGATCGTAATATACGGTGCTTCAACGCCCTCTTCATTATCCACCAAAGGTTCTGCCACAATATAAACTCTCATCTGGGATACTATTAAGCCTTGAAAATGATACAAAAAGTACACTTCAATTCAATAATAATTGAACGAAACCAAGCCCATAAACAATGCTCAATCAAGCACAACGAGTGATTGATAATGGCTAGAAATAAGAAATAACTTCCAACAAATTTGTTTAAAGCTATTATTTCTTCAGGTATATCTTTTTTCTTGATCGGGTCAAGCACATGGAAGGCCTTCCTCTTAACATCACCAATCCACAACCGCCAATGGCCTCCATGAAAAACTGGTGCAAACAGCTGAAGTTTGGAAAAAGGATAGAATATTTCAATCTAAATGATAGCAAACGAAAGAATTGTTAAAGAAGTTTTAGAAGTCACAACTTACAAATAGATGCAATGCTAGTTTCTTTTGTCCAGAAAAGGCAGGTAGTCCTCAAATTCATTGATCCAGTAGGCCTTCTCAGTGTTTGGATAAATGTATTCATGGTTATGCTTCCCCAACATTAAATTCTACAAAATGAACCTCAGTTAAATCACAAATTAACCGAAATTACCTCAGATTTGAACAAGCAGTAAGAAAAGCTCAATCGTCAAGAAGAACACATCAAATTCAGAAATCTGAATAATGATCCTCAATTAAACTAAGAAATAAACCGAAATTACTTAACATTTGGACAAGTGGTGATAAAGACTCAATCATCAATAAGAACACATCGAATTCATTTTCTAGACTCAAATGAACCGAAATTACTTTACATTTGAACAAGTAGTCATAAAAACTCAATCATCAATAAGAACACATTGAATTCATTTCTAGATTCAAATAAACCTTAATTAACCTAAAAAATGAATCAAAATTACTTTACATTTGAACAAGCAATTATAAAAACTCAATCATCAATAAAATCACATCAAATTTATTTCTGAATTCAAATGAACCTCAATTAAACTAAGAAATGAACCGAAATTACTTCAGATTTGAACAAGCAGTCATAAAGACTTAATCATCAACAAGAACACATCGAATCATTTCTGGATTCAAATGAACCTCAATTAAGCTAAGAAATGAACCGAAATTACTTCACATTTGAACAAGCAGTAATAAAGACTCAATCATCAACAAGAACACATCAAATTCAAATGAACCTGAATTAAACTAAGAAATGAACCAAAATTACTTCACATTTTAACAAGTAGTCATAAAGTCTCAATCATCAATAAAAACACATTAAATTCATTTCTGGATTCAAAATAACCTCAATTAAAATAAGAAATGAACCAAAATTACTTAAGAAATAAAAAGTTTGGCTTACCACAATGTCTATTGGCATGTAGTATATTTCTTCATCAAATCTGCGACATTTTTTGTTCTTGAGAACCATACACATTTTAGAGACCACCTATAGGACCAAAATTTATTAAATATATGGGAATAAAATTTTTTTGAAAAATCACTAATGTGAATGTAGCCAAAGGTTTTACCGTATTTTCTACGTCTTGTTTGGGTGTTAGAGACAAAAAGTGGCATCTAGCCCTCCCCTCTAAACAAGCCTTGTGGTCTAACATGAATACATTTTTAAACCCATTGGTTATGTCTTTGTTAACCTTTATTTGCATCATCCACTGATAATATTTCTCCCTCAACTCCTCTGTTATTTCTTTTTCTTTCACCAGAGTCTTGTACCCTTCAGGGGTGCTCAAACTCGGCTTCGCACTGGTTTTCTTAGCATACTGCAATGCTGCTATCACCCCAGCATCTATCACTGCCTCTATCAACATTTCAAGTTGTGTTACTGTTGGTTGAGAGGCCAGGGAACTTATGCCAAGGCTGAAAAAAGGTGCATCATCTTTCCAATATCGAGGACGGGAAAAACTGCAAGATGATAGAGAAAAGTTTTAAATAATAATAAAAAAGCATTATGATATAACATCAAAACCAATAAAAAGGATTTTAAGTAAAACTTACACAATCAGTGGAGCTTCTTGCTCTGATTGCCTTGCCGAACTTTTTTTGCAGGCTTGGAGTTGGGGTTCTAGAGGGCAGTTGGATTAAACAGAAAAGTGTTCAATAATTAACTGAAATTATTATTATATAACATCAAAATTAATAAAAAGGATTTTAAGTAAAAACTTACACATTCAGTTGAGCTTCTTACTCCGATTACCTTGCTGGAGTTTCTTCGCAAGCTTGGTGTTGGGATTTTGCAAGGCAGCTGGATTAAATAGAAAAGTGTTCAATAATAAACCGAAATTATTATTATTATATAATATCAAAACTAAAAAAAATTAAGTAGAACTTACTTATTAACAGAAGCTTCTTCTGTTTGAGTTTTCGAAGGGACGGAGGTTAAGGTTTTTTGTTGTTTTATCTCTTTCACAAGAAAACTTGGAAGAGCAATTGCAATAGGAACTCTGATGAAGGTAAACAAGAAAGGAGTTAATGTTGAATGATTAGAATAGGAAAGTAAATTGAAAATCTGTACTAAATTAAAGTTGCACATTCATTAGAATATGATAGTAAATTGGAAAACTCATATATCCTGATATTGAGATTGAATTTCTTCTTAAACCACAAGAATTTGTTGTTGAGAATCAGGTGTTTGGCTACTGATAATTAAAAAAAATTCTGTGTCAAAAATTAAACAAAAATTATTACGTAAATTTAAAAGACTAACATAAGTATTTCAACTTATATAGTTGGAAGTTGTAAACTCTTTTTTTCCTTTTTTTCATGCCATTTTTTCTTCTAAAAATTATAACGGGGGATTCAGTAGTATTTTTTCTAATAAAAAAGATACGAAATTAAAATCATCAACCAATATATTCTAATTAAAAGCATAAGAAGTAAATAAATGTTAAGAAGAATTACTTGGTATTGCTCGATGCATTTACAGACCGTGCCAAGCTCGTCTGTGTTTGTAAGTCAGGTTCACTTTCGCTGCCCAAATTTGCAGTCGGTAGTCTAAGCAAAAAAATAAATATTATTAAGTAAAACAAAAGAAATTACAGGAGGTTTTAGGAAAAGTTAATAGAGAAAGAAAAAGAACTTTATATAAGAAACATAATCTTACGTTTGCGATAAATCATATCATGCGCCCACCGAGTCATGGTCTAAACATAATATATATTTATAACAACAAAATAATCATTTCTGAATCTTACTCATCTTCGGATTCAGTTTCACTTTCCGAATCCGTTTGAACAATCTTTCCTTTTTTGCTTTGTTTTTTGCCACTCTTTGCAGTTGTTTTCTTTTCTTTGGTCGTATTTTCTCCATTTCTTCTTCTTCTCTGCAACACATACAGAAGAATTTTGTAAAATAATTATATAAAACTTTAAATAAATAGATAATTTTCGATAAGTGATGGTGAGAATTATACTCAGATTCAAAAAAAGTTTCTTCTTCCAAAGACAAATGCAAGATGATAAGTTTCTTTTTTTCTTTCTTATTTTCCTTAGTTTTCTCCTTCTTTTCTTCTATCTCTCCCCCCTCAATTTAGCTCTTTTCATAATCCTTTAAAATAGAAACTTATTTTGTTAGCACAATAATTTAGAAGCATCTGAACTGAAATTTCAAGAGAAATAATTTTTTTATATACCATTTCATTATTTGCCTCAAAGGCAATCTGGTCAACCAGTCTCCTCCGTGTCCAGTACACCAACCATCGTGGCCCGGGAGCGTCATCTTCTTCTGGATGAGGGAACTTTGTTTCATGGAAATATATTAACATTAACACAAAGACGTAGCCGTCAACGGAAAGTTTGTGTCCTGCTCTCTGGGCTTTGATCCCGTTGATCAGAAAGCTCAGCACATGAGATGCCCAATTTCATTGTCGGACTGTCTCCACATGAAGGGCAGGCAGTTTATGGTCCGGGGAGGCTGTGCTTACTTTTGTCGACAACAAGAAGCATTTCTGGATGAAGACGATGAAAGTCGCCTTGAATTTCATCAAGTTTTCCTCCCCTTCAACACTCATATCAATCACAGATTTTGTCAAAGATGCCAAAGTAGCACCTTTGAAGCTGTCAACAATCTCATTCTGCTACTCATTCAGTTTGTTGTACTCAACTTTTTCAAGAAAATGATCCCCTATAATATTTCAATATAAACAAATCAGTAAAAAAGGCTCAATTCATTTTCTATATCCAAATGAACCTCAAATAAACTAAGGAATGAATCGAAATTACTTAAGAAATAAATTTTTTTGTCAATACTAAATGAATGAACTGAGATATTTTAATATAAATAAATTAATATAAAAATAACAAAAAGATCAAAAAGGAAAAATACAAATGTAAAAGATGGAAAGTATAATACCACCTGAATTTAGGCCTAGCGCATCTCCTATCTTGGCAGGGGTTATGTAGATTTTGCCATAGCGAGTGTCCAAGAATCCATGATAGAGATCAAAGCAAAGAATAAATTTCCTCAATAGCTTGTGCAAGACATTCAATTCTGGAATATGTCTCAGTTAGGGATGGCAAAGTAGGCCGGCCCGCACCAACCCGCCTCGCCCCTCCTAGGCCTGCCCTATAAACGGGGTGGGCCGGCCCGCCCCGCCAACTAAGATGAATTCAAAACGCTAGCTCGTCCCGCTTTATGGTGAATTGGTGGGTCGGCGGGCTAGCCCGCTTGACTCTTTTTTTTTTAAATAAAATTCATGAAAATTTACTAAAAAATAAAAATTAAAAAATTAAATACAAATAAAAAATAGTCAAATTATAATATAACTTTTTTACTATCTTTTTTAATTTTTTACTTCAATAAAATTGTTCAAAATAGTATTTGTCAATAGAACTATCTTTATTTTAAAAAACAAGTCACATAATTCGAACAAATATACGAAATTGTAAAATAAAATAAAGGTTAAATTACACAGTTGGTCCTACACTTTCAGTAAAATTACAAATTGGTCCCTACACTTTAAAAGTTTGTAATTAGGTCCCTAAAGAGAATTAAAATTTGCAATTTTGTCCCCATCGTTCAAAAAGTATTTGATTTAACAGAATATTCTCAGCATATTCTCAATTTTAACAGAATATTCTCAGTATATTCTGAGAGTATTCTATTAAATCAACACTTTTTGACTTGTGGGGACTAAATTGTAAATTTTAATTCTCTTTAGGGACCCAATTACAAACTTTTAAAGTGTAGGGATCAATTTACAATTTCACTGAACATGTAGGGACCAACTGTGTAATTTAACCTAAAATAAATAAAGTTAATAACTAAAAGAAGAATAGAAACAAAAACAAAAAAAAGTGTTTGAAAATTTTATAATTATTAATTTTATAATAGTAATTACTTTTTTATTTAATAAAAAAATAAAAAATAAAAATCTCCGGCCCGGCGGACCGGCACGCCCCACTCTGCCAAAACCTGCCAATTTGGCGGTGCGAGTTTGGCGGATTTTTTAATTTTTCGAGCTCCAAATCCTAGCCCAACCTGCCATTTTTAGCGAGTTTAGTGGGTCAGCCCGACGGGTTCAACTCGTTTTGCAACCCCTAGTCTCAGTGCACCAAATCCTATTTCTTCAACAATAGTTTTCTTTTCTCACTCAATTCGGTCAACACCCTAGCTATCGATCTTGTTGAGCATCTGGTGCACGAAATTGTGATCATCAATGGTGCCATCAACATGGTACGCTCAATTGCAATCTCAACTCTTTATCACAACTTCGCACAACTAACCAGCAAGTGCACTGGGTTGTCCAAGTAATAAACCTTACGCGAGTAAGGGTCGATCCCACGGAGATTGTTGGTATGAAGCAAGCTATGGTCATCTTGTAAATCTCAGTCAGACAGATTCAAATGGTTATGGAGGATTTATGAATAAAGCATAAAATAAAGATAGAGATACTTATGTAATTCATTGGTGAGAATTTCAGATTAGCGTATGGAGATGCTTTGTCCCTTTCGTCTCTCTTCTTTCCTACTGTCTTCATCCAATCCTTCTTACTCCTTTCCATGGCAAGCTGTATGTTGGGCATCACCGTTGTCAGCGGCTACAGTCTCGTCCTCTCAGTGAAAATGTTCAACGCGCTCTGTCACAACACGCCTAATCATCTGTCGGTTCTCAATCAGGTTGGAATAGAATCCAGTGATTCTTTTGCGTCTGTCACTAACGCCCAGCTTTCAGGAGTTTGAAGCTCGTCACAATCATTCAATCCTTGAATCCTACTCAGAATACCACAGACAAGGTTTAGACCTTCCGGATTCTCTTGAATGCCGCCATCAATTCTAGCTTATACCACGAAGATTCCGATTAAGGGATCCAAGAGATATCCACTCAATCTAAGGTAGAACGGAGGTGGTTGTCAGGCACACGTTCATAGGTGAGAATGATGATGAGTGTCACGGATCATCACATTCATCAAGTTGAGGAACAAGTGATATCTTAGAATAAGAATAAGCCGATTTGAATAGAAGAACAATAGTAATTGCATTGATACTGGAGGTACAGCAGAGCTCCACACCTTAATCTATGGTGTGTAGAAACTCCACCGTTGAAAATACATAAGAACAAGGTCTAGGCATGGCCGAGAGGCCAGCCCCCAAAACGTGATCTAAGATAGTATAAAACTCTCCAAGATGAGAATACAATAGTAAAAGGTCCTATTTGTAGAGAACTAGTAGCTTAGGGTTTACAAAGATGAGTAAATGACATAAAAATTCACTTCCGGGCCCACTTGGTGTGTGCTTGGGCTGAGCATTGAAGCTTTCATGTGTAGAGACTTTTCTTGGAGTTAAACGCCAGCTTTTGTGCCAGTTTGGGCGTTTAACTCCCATTCTTGTGCCAGTTCCGGCGTTTTACGCCAGAATTCTTGAGCTGACTTGGAACGCCTATTTGGGCCATCAAATCTCGGGCAAAGTATAAACTATTATATATTGCTGGAAAGTCCAGGATGTCTACTTTCCAACGCAATTAAGAGCGCGTCAATTGGGCTTCTGTAGCTCCAGAAAATCCACTTCGAGTGCAAGGAGGTCAGAATCCAACAGCATCTGCAGACCTTTTCAGCCTCTGAATCAGATTTTTGCTCAGGTCCCTCAATTTCAGCCAGAAAATACCTGAAATCATAGAAAAATACACAAACTCATAGTAAAGTCCAGAAAAGTGAATTTTAACTAAAAACTAATAAAAATAAAATAAAAACTAACTAAAACATACTAAAAATAATGCCAAAAAGCGTATAAATTATCTGCTCATCAGCATCTCAAATCGTGAGTTTTCTGCAAGGATTTGAAACTTTATGTTATGATATATTTATGATACAAAAATAAAGTTGATTTAATGTGTATATGCTTATATTATAATGCGGCTTCTCCTTTTTTGAGATGGCCATCCTTTTTATTTTTGCTATAAGGAATAAAAAATTTGGTCAATACTTAACAGGTGAACATCACTTAATTCACAAATGAACTGAATTTGGTTTAAATTTGAACAAAAACTAACAAAACAATCTCACATAAACAAGTTCAGCAAATTCAAGTGAAACCAAACTATATGAACGTAAATTAAACTAAGAAATGAACCTAAATTTCTTAAGGAATAACAAATTGGGTCAATACTTAACAGTAGTATCAAGTGAACCTCACTCAATTCACAATTGAACTGAATTCGGTTCAAATTCGAACAAAAAGTCATAAAGAGTTAATCAACAAGAAAAACACATTCAATTTATTAATTTAACAACAACATTAAGTGAACCTCAATTAATTCACAAATGAACCGAATTTGATTCAGATTTGAACAAAAACTAAACAAACAACCCCACATGAACAAGTTCAGCAAATTCAAGCAAAACCAAACCAAATGAATGTAAATTAAACTAAGAAATGAATTTAAATTTCTCAAGAAATAACAAATTTGGTCAATACTTAACAGTAGTATTAAGTGAACTTAACTCAATTCACAAATGAACTGAATTTGGTTCAGATTTGAAGAAAATGTCATAAACATTCAATTAGCAAAAAAAGTACATTCAATTCATTAATTTAACTGCAACATCAAGTGAAGTTTAGTTAATTCACAAATGAACCGAATTAGGTTCAGATTTGAACAAAAACTAACCAAACAACATCACATGAGCAAATTTAGCAAATTCAAGTAAAACCAAACCAAATGAATGTAAATTAAACTAAGAAATGAACTTAAATTTCTTAAGGAATAATAAATTCGGTCAATACTTAACAGTAGTATCAAGTGAACCTAACTCAATTCACAAATGAACTGAATTTGGTTCAAATTTGAACAAAACGTCATAAACATTCAATCAACAAGAAAAATATATTTCAATTCATTTCTGCATGCAAATGAGTTCAATTAAACTAAGAGATGAATCGAATTATTTATCAGAACCAATAAACTAACAACACAGTTTCGTTCGATGCCCTATTTACGAAGAAAAACAAGAAAAAGTAGAATCAGAGAAGTTCGATCTACTAAATGAACAAACTCAATCCGCTAAACCTTAAATCAAACTAGAAGAAACACAAGATTTGCGAGAAATTAATTGAACATAATTACAATAGTTTGTTCAGTACCTTACGTAATCTTTATTTTTGTTTTTGTGTATTTTTTGTTGATGAATTTAAATGTACCATCCGATTTTATAGTAATTTTTACAAAAAATTAAAAGATTTTTGAAAAATTTTGAAAGAGGTTTAAAATTTTTTTGTTGCAGTTTTGAATTAAAAGAAGGAACATTTTTTTTATATTTTAGTGTGAATTGAAATATTTTCGGACATACTCTCATTAATGGGAGTGAATTTTTTAGTATTGAACCTGGTTGATTGAACTTAACACAAAGGTGCTTGGATGTTTATTTGGGCTGAATATTTATTTATTCTTTGTATTTAGTTACCAACCACACTAAAAGGCACACTGTCTTCCCAGTTCCCACTCTAATTTTCGTTTTTGCTCTCCCGCCTCTGAAATCGCTGCGGCCGCCGCTGTCTTCGTCTCCTACGCGACTCACTTGACAGCGCAACCGCAACATCTCTTCTCATTCTCGTTATTAGACGATTATTTTTCAAAAAAAAAAAAGAGAAAAGAAAAGACCAACCCGTGAAGACCTGTGAAGTGAAGTGAATAAATTCGTTGTGTGAAGCTCACTCTGAGCCACACTATTTTGCATCCATTCATAAAGTAAAGCAAAGTAAGCATCTGGTTCTGCAAATTTATTTTGTGATAACCAACGTAAATTCGTTTCAAAATTTCTATTTAATGTGTGCCTCACTTCATTATTCCCTAAAATTAAGAAAATTAACTGTATCGTTTATTGTTATTCCCCTCTCGTCGCCGCCTCCAGCTTGCCGCCGAGCTCCTCCCTCTCTCTCCATCTGCAAGTAAGTTTGCTGTTTGATATGAAATTGATGTTTGCTGTTTTTGATGTTTTGTGTGTTTGCTGTAAAATTGATGCTTTTGTTACTTTGTTAGTTTGATGTTTTACTAAGTAAATTGGTAAATTTGAATGAAACCTGGCTACTTTATTAGTTTGCTGCAAAATTATAATCGATTTTTTTAAATTTTTTTTCAGAGATTATTGCTTTGTGCATTGTTCGTTGTATTGTGTGTTTATATTAAGAGGATTAAAGTTTTACCTTTTATTTTTTCGTTTATTAGGCTTTAGGCATACTCAGAGTGGAACAGGAAGGTGTGTGTTTTGTGCTGCAGAAACTTAGGTGAGGTTTGAGTATGCTTCAGAGTGTGCGCACCTTCTCCGGTTTTGGCTTCAGGCCTTGCCTTCATCATCATCATCCTTGTACCAAAGCAGCAACAACAACAAGTAGTTCTTCAGCTATCTCACTTGGCTTCTTCATGGAGCAAACCCCTCTTCCTCCTTTTTCTTCTTTGAAGTTGAAGCACTCTCAGCAGGCCCAACTCATTTTCCAAGCATCACAAGATCCTGTTTCCCTAAGGTGCGTATTTTTTTATTTTTTATTTTATTTTTTTGATTATCTAGTTTCTCTGAGGAGGTTGAGGTTGTTGCATTTTTATTAGGAATATGTATTTGCTAATGGGTGCGCTATCAGCAGTTGTTAATGTTATCAAAGTTGAAACTTTTAATTGAGAGAAGGAAAAAAAAAAATCAAAGTTACAAAGCTTACAGCAATTGAAAGTTTCAAAAGTTTTCAACATTGGGAACTTTTGGCCCTTTTTGTTGATGGATTTTGTTTTAGGCTTGTTGTGAGAGTAGCCCTTTCAGAATTCAGATTTAGAGTATTAAGGCATATAAAAATAATTGTTCCTAGTCTTGACGTTTAGGAAGCTGAAAATGTCTGTAGACGATCAACAAAATTTTACCGTGCCATGAGAACACATGATTGGATATCCGTGTAATATAAACAATATGTAGTCTTAAAGCATCTGAAACCAAAAATGTCGGTGGAAAGCTCAACAAATTTTTTATTGATGGTCTTGTGTATGTGTGTAGCAATGATGAATTGCCGGTCCGCGGACTGTCAGAAGTGATTGTTGGGGTTCTAGGAGGAGGCCAATTGGGTCGCATGTTATGTCAAGCTGCTTCTCAGATGGCAATCAAAGTCATGGTCCTAGATCCACAGGAGAACTGCCCAGCAAGTTCCCCGTCTTATCATCATATGGTTGGAAGCTTTGATGACAGTGCTACTGTCGAGGAATTTGCAAAGAGGTTTGTTTTATGCAGTATACGATAATTTTGAATACGTCATCTCCTTATTCGAAATAATCTGTATTATCTGGTTTGGTTTGTGTTTAGGTGTGGAGTATTGACGGTTGAAATTGAACATGTTGATGTTGATACATTGGAAAAGCTTGAGAAACAAGGAGTTGACTGCCAACCCAAAGCCTCTACTATAAGAATTATTCAGGTATTATCTAGGTAGATTCGGTGGCATTTTCTTGGTGTTCACTTATTGGATTAATAGACAAAATATGAACAATTTGATATTCCCACTTGATGCATAAAGTGTTGCAGTGGCATATCTTCAAAAATATTCCACATTCATTCAGAACAGAACTGTTAACTTCTGTTCTAGAATTTGGTTCTATGATTTTGTCCTTTAAATGGATATGTTATATGATATTTTTAACAGATTATCATGTTGTTTTAAATTTAAGTTAAAAAAGGATGTTATTTACTAATGATTTCAGTGATATGACCTTTAAAATGTTATAGGATAAGTATCTGCAAAAGGTTCATTTCTCACAGAATGGAATTCCACTTCCTGAATTTATGCAGGTCTGCTGCTTATCCTAGTTATAGTTAGAGTAGTACCTAAAAATTGGATCTTTAAGATTGTATACTGATGTGAGAATGTACATTGTACAGATAGATGACCTTGAAGGTGCCAAGAAAGTAGGGGAACTCTTTGGCTATCCTCTAATGATTAAGAGTAGGAGATTAGCTTATGATGGGCGAGGAAATGCTGTTGCTAAAACTGAAAATGAACTTCCCTCTGCTGTGGATGGTAATTGTTTTTTTCAATATGTGTATCTTCTTTTCTTTCTTGGAGTGGAAACTTAGAATAAGTGAAATTGATCTTTGATTAATACTTATTATTAGCTCAAAGAAGATTTTTTATTTTTTATTTTTTTTTAAATAAAAGGCCCTACCTGTTTATGTATGCATCGCATTAATTTTCTTTTTGTTCTTTAACTCCTCCCAAACTTTGCAGCTCTTGGAGGATTCAGCCGAGGTTTATATGCTGAGAAATGGGCACCTTTTGTTAAGGTTATCTGTTAGTGACTTTTATTTTGATAATTTTCCGTTATTCACATATTGTATGTTCGAAAGAATATTGCTGGTTTTTAGTAATTAAGCCACCATATCTTGGACTTTTGTATGTGTGATTTGCAATAAATTTTGAGTTTTTGTAGGATGCTTGTTTTATTATTAACTATGATTCTCATTCAGCTAACAGTGCCCTGATTTATATAATCCAGTAATCTTAACAGAATTTCCCTCCAAAAGTGAAAACAGTTTGTCTTTCAATGAAATGTAAATTATCATAAGATGTAACAAACTCATTCAATTCCAAAAATGTACTTGTATCACTTGCAAAATTCTCTTGCTGTTATATCTTTTCTGATATGTAGAATTAGGATTACGCTTCATAGTGTTCGTGCAATTTTAATTTGCAGTTACTTAAAGATGTATTTTAATTCACTGAAAACATTGTATAATTGTCATAACTTAAAATTTCTACTTTGTCAGGTCTTTTTGTATTTATGGATATTCTGACATTTTCTTTCTCCTATATAATTGCAGGAGCTAGCTGTGATTGTGGCAAGAGAAAGAAACAATTCTATTTCATGTTATCCTGTTGTTGAAACTATTCACAGGTAAGATGAAGAGTACTTACATGCTTAGTAAGGAAGGTGTTGAATCATGAATGTTTTAGCAATATAAATGTTTTAGCAATGTAATACATCTGCCCTATACAATCTGCTTAGGGATTTACATTTTGTTTTAGGGACAATATATGTCACATAGTTAAGGCTCCAGCTAATGTGAAATGGAAGATTAGAGAGCGTGCTGCTGAAGTTGCATGCCGTGCTGTTAGATCACTAGAAGGTGCTGGTGTGTTTGCAGTTGAATTGTTCTTGACAGACGATGGACAGGTTTTGATATTATATTTTGATTTAGACAATATGATGTTATTTTCTTCTTGAAAGAGAAATTTGCTTTCTTTTACTGTTAAATCTTCTACTGCTGGAAAATGCATTGTATTTGTTTTTAATCCCTTATGGTGATGGTGCCTTTGACAGATTCTGTTAAATGAAGTAGCTCCTAGACCTCACAATAGCGGGCATCATACAATTGAATCTTGCTATACCTCTCAATTTGAACAACATTTGCGCGCTGTTGTTGGTCTTCCACTTGGTGATTCCTCATTGAAAACTCCAGCTGCCATCATGTACAATATACTAGGTGAAGAAGAGGTTAGCCTTTCATTTCTTTTATTTTCCCTTTCCTTTTTCCTGCTCCAGTCCTTATTGCATATTTTAATACAAATGCTGGTCTATTGATGTTCCTGCTCTGGTGATAGAATATTTGAATGTAAATAAAAAATTAGAGGAGTTATAGTATAGTTAAATTCTCTTATTTTCATAGACAAAAGATACATTAGTTGGAAATTAAATGTTTGTTGGAATTTATGTTGATCAAAGTAGATGCAGAATCTTCTTTGTTTTCATGAATCTGAACAGAAATGGTTCTCATTTAATCTTGGTCCAAAGATCAATGATAGTTATGCACTTATAGGTTGTCGAATTCCTCCTTTAATTAATTTACGTTTTTTCTGAAGATCATTATGATATTTATTCATGAAATCTGGTTTATGAATATAGGGGGAGCTTGGTTTTCGTTTAGCTCATCAATTGATCAGAAGGGCATTGACTGTTCCTGGTGCTTCTGTTCATTGGTACGATAAACCAGGTGAACCTCTGGTTAAATATCAATTTCAGGTTGATCACTCCTAGCCACCTCACTTATCAGCTATCACTGGTTGATTATTTGTATGACAATTTGTCAGAAATGAGAAAGCAAAGGAAGATGGGCCATATAACCATTGTTGGAAATTCTTTAGGAAATATTGAAAGTGATCTTGCTACAATAGTAGAAGGGAAAAGGTTAGATGACAAGTCTGCTGGTTAGTGACACAAACATCTTTTTACTTGTATGTTATTTTTGTATACATGTTAAGCTTAGGTTGCTAGAGAAAGGATGATGGATGCTCTTCATAGTTAATTTCAATTTCTGTCATGGGTGTTGCATAAATATTATACAATATTACTTAAATAATATGACTGCCTGTATAACCAATTGAGTTTAACTTAGAATTTGTGCAATTTTCAAATATCCAGTAGTTGTGATTGTGTCAATTCTTTCACTTGTGTATAAAAATATACACTGCTCATCCAGCCAAATGTATTTCCTTTCTATATTCCCTGTATATTTTCCATTTTTCATTGGATACTTGTCATTTTAATGCCACAAAATAGATTCCTCAGTTTGTAATCACATTTTCTATTTTGTTTGACCAAATTTCAAATTTTATTTTAATATGTTTAAGTCATTTGGAACAAGACATCTTCCTTTTCATTATTGGGAAAACAGTATAGTGGATCTGTGTATTATCTTATGGAAGAATTCTGAAAAAAATGATGAGTTTGAAATTACCCAGATTTTATTATGGCCAGAGAAATGTGATATAATCACCCCTCCCCTCCCCCCCCAAAAAAATAAAAAAACACACAGACATTTTTTCTAAAATAGTTATTAGTTGGTGAATGACTGGAGAGTAGTACGATAAGATCATGGAACTAACATAAATTCACTAATTTTCTTCCTCTAATTGTCATTTATTTTGCCATAACCTTTGAAGTGAAAATTTTTTCATTTTGCACTTGGTTATTCTTTATTTTGTTTGTTGAATGTAGTAACTCCACGTGTGGGGATCATCATGGGTTCTGATTCAGATCTTCCTGTTATGAAGAGTGCTGCTGAGTTCTTGGAGATGTTTGATGTTCCTCATGAGGTCAAATTAATTAATTTCCTTTTTTTAACTTGGGTGCTGTATGAAGATATTTTTCTTTACCTATGTCTGCATCAAATTTCAGGTAAGAATAGTGTCAGCTCATCGAACTCCAGAACTGATGTTTTCTTATGCCTCCTCTGCTCATGAACGAGGCATACAAGTTATTATTGCTGGCGCTGGTGGTGCAGCTCACTTGCCCGGTAAGCTATTTCAATTGAAATTTATTAAATTTCTTATATAGATCAATTGTCTTTTGGCATTAATTAAGCTTTTTGTATCTCAGGTATGGTTGCTGCTCTTACTCCCCTGCCTGTCGTAGGGGTTCCTGTGCGTGCTTCAACCCTAGATGGAATAGATTCACTCTTGTCAATTGTCCAGGTATATCTTTGTTTAAATTATATCTTACCAACATTTCTATGCTCTTCGTTATTTCTTTTTTATGCTTTCTAGTATTGCCTCTTGAAGATACAATAATAATGTTACAAAAGCTTCTGATGAATATTTGTTAATGCTAGTGAATGAAGATACATGTTTGTTTTAGAAAACAACCTTGTAATCCTTTTTTTGAAGCAATTTTTGAAGAACATGAAGATTTTTAAAGGGTGCAGTTCTTAGCGAGTTAAACAACTACTAGAAGCAAAACTGGATGCTGAAAACCAGTGTAACTATGTAATTGAAGGCGGCTTTCATTTGCCACTTAATACCTGCTGAAATCGCTTTGCTAATACAATTTTTGTGTTTCCATTTCACCCCTTCGTCACATTCTGGCAGTTAGGCACACATCCACTTGTCACATAATTCACATACTTTGTTTTGAGCAAGTAATCAAATGCAAGAAATGAATCTGGAAAGCAGAATCTTTGGATAATGTACTCTAGCTGATAATTGCTCTTCTTGGCCGTGCAGATGCCAAGAGGTGTCCCTGTCGCCACCGTTGCAGTCAACAATGCCACTAATGCTGGATTGCTCGCAGTGAGGATTTTAAGTGTTGCTGACGATAACCTTCGATCGAGGTTTGCTCCTTCAGCTTCTTCCTTTCTCTTAATATCTGTCATACAAAATTTGTTTAATGCAGTAACACTCACAAAAGAATAAAGTATTATAAATTATTTCATTTTTTCGCTAAATAATATAATGTGACGAATAATGCAGGATGAGCCAATACCTAGAAGACCAAAAGCAAATGGTATTGAAGAAAGGAGATAA
Organism: Arachis stenosperma; assembly: GCF_014773155.1. NCBI lineage: Eukaryota > Viridiplantae > Streptophyta > Magnoliopsida > Fabales > Fabaceae > Arachis > Arachis stenosperma. Next base: position 89,148,738 of record NC_080385.1, on the reverse strand, counting down.
GTTACAAAACGAAGGTTGGCAATCTTACTTAGATAGTTGAACCAGTCAATTTAGTGATTATTTTTCCATAGTCTGTTGTAATTTTTGTACTGCTACAAAGTTTTGACACATGAGAAAATGTCATAATGAGGGTTTTCACATTTTAAATGTTAGAGGGCATCACTAATAAGTGGATTAAGGTTGATAGGTGCAACAATAGGAACAATAGAAAGAACTTAAAGGTTGTAATCTGAGTTAAAACCCGTCCTTTAAGTTTTTTTTTTTGGTTGCCCACAGTATCCCTCAATAGGTCAAAGACTAATCCGTCACGGATTTGAGCTCCATTTAAGGGTTTGACGCTAGTTAATGGGTTGTTACATGCACAAGGTGGGATTCAAACATCTGACACTTGTTTACGTGGACGAGTGAGTTGACCACTCGACCAACCCAAATTGGTTAGTCCTTTAAGTTTCTAATGCAATCAATTTATCAAAAATTCATACACAAGTTTGAGACCTCCGCACTCCTTTGGCATTGCCATCCACACGAACCTGGTGTACAGTGGCTTTTTGGCATTGTCATAAGATCACTACGCATACTAACTTTGGTTGGTCGAGTAGTTAGTTTACTCATCTGCTTAAACAAGTGTTGGTAGATTTGAATCTATCTGGTGCATGTAGCAAATTCTTAAATGGAGTTTTGATTTACGACGGATTAATTTTCTCAGTTGGAGTTAATTTGGTTTTGAATTTTTTTATTGTGAATCTAATCCTCTATAAATTTCATACATATGATGGTATTGGGATGCTAATCTGAACTTTAAAATATCACATGGAATACTCACTTATTTTGACCATTCTATTTGTCATAAGATTTTTTGCTGACATGTCATCTAATACGTTATTACCATCCTAATAACAATGAGAAGACGACTTGTAGACATAAATTCGATTCTTAACTAAAAAGCTTAAGTAACATTAATTAGCGATTACATCTTTGAAAACCAAATTGATTGCTATTTCAAATATTAACAAAGAGAGTCTTGTACAACTAGGAGCCACATTTCATGCACTTGGGTTTGAGAGCTCTTGCATTAGAGAATCTTAATAGGGTTATAACTAGTGGAAATGGACCGAGCTGCCTCAAGTTATAGATTTGATGAGTCATTGTAAATGGATGGTTTAAGTTTAGGCTTGTTACTTCTCGTAGGATTTTTTTAAGAATTGAGTCCGACGTGTTTAAAGCCCGACAAGTCCACAAGTCTATCTGAAAAATCTGTTTCGTAAATTATAATTTAAAACAATAAACTTAAAAATTCTAAATTAACGTTAAATGTATTTCAAAATTTATAATTCATAATTTGTAAAGCATAATTCATTTATATATAAATTGTTAGTCATATATCATAGTTATACTTACAATCTATAAACTTTTTCTTTGAATAAAAAAGTTATAATTTTATAATTAACTAGACTATTGATTCTTTTTAGTTTTGTTTTGTGTTTAATATAAATGAATAGTTGAAAGTCTAGACTAAGAATAATTTATTTTACAAAAGAAAAAAATTTAATGAGCCGACTTAATGAGTTTCGTAGGCTTTTTTAAAGGCTATAGCCTAACCCTGTTAAGGCTTTACAAAAATCTCAAGACTGACTTATTTAATAAAACAAATTGAGTTGAATCTGAGTCTAAAATAAGTCTAGTTACAAGCTCCTCATTGATAGTCCGGTCCATTTTCATTTTTAGGTACAACTAGAATGACTAAGTTTTCAAGAGATCATCAAATATTTTACATTCTGCCAAACCCAAATGTAATTGCTTAATCGTGAAGGTTCTAATATTTCATATTTGGCCGTGAAATTAAAGTTGGTGATATGGTGTTTAACTTTAACTTTAATGGTTGATTTTGAATTTATCCATACGAGTCTGATATACAATTAATCCAATATCCAACCTAACCGTTTTTCACTCTTAGAAAAGAGTCAAGTATGATGTCCAAAAAAAGAAAAGATACGAGTCAAGTCACCTTCCAAGAAAACCAAGTGACCATCCAAAAACAAAATAGAGCCGAGTCATATGTTATACGTGGAATAAGGAGTGCTGACTTATTTATTTTTCTGCTAAGATCTACTGACTTTTTAAAAGATAACTTATAAATGATAATTTTTTAAAAAATATTGTAACATCCTACCATACAAAGCCTTATGCTGTAGTCATAAATTAAAGGTGATGAAGCATTACGACCTCTAAAACCAAATGTACTTATGTATAGGTTGAAGAAATGTAATTTAAGTAAGAGTATGTGAAGAAAAGACAACCAATAATCGCATCACACTCTAATGTTGACAATAAACATAAACGACAAATATATATATATATATATATATATATATATATATATATATATATATATATATATATATATAAGAGTTCAAAGAAAATACATAGCAAATACTAGCCTCGATCTGCGAAGACAAGACTGACTAGAAAGTATAATACAACACAGAAGTAAACAAAATACAACCTATTTCTTTATAAACCAGCCTCTAAGAGTGATATACATATACATATACAAAAGTAGAAAAAAAAATCTAAGTACAAAATAAAGAGGAGTCTTCGCTTTCCACAGAGATTTTGGCATGCTCAACAAGGTGCATCACGCCTTGCATATGAAAATAAACAATTTTCAAAACGAGTGAGAACATCATCCTTTCGGGCTTTCAGTAGGATAACACTTCCAAATAGAGACGATGTAAAACGATACGAACCTACTAGGCATTCCTAAAATCCAATCATTCAAGGTTCAAGCCTAGGGTCCTTTCTAATCCCAGGCTCTCCTAAATTACAAATGAAAATGAAATTAAAAGCAAATTACAATTAAAAGAAAATTCACTATTCTAGATGCTTCTTGTGGCCTTGATTGATTCGTACGTGTGGGCTGACTTGCTTGAACTTTGAAGTGGACTTGGATGAGACATGAATTGTATTGAGCTCCAGGGGTGATTTGACGTTATCGGGGGTGTTTTTAGCATTGCTAACGCTAAAAAAATGCTCCCAGGCCCTTTCTGGCGTTATCCCCAGCGTTTCTGGCGTTACCAATGCCTTTATATTTTTTTTGTGAAAAGGTGCACTTGTGCGTACGTGCACTTTGTGAAATCTTCAACCCTTGTGCGTACGCATTCTTCTTATTGCAGGCGTTGTTAAGACCAACGTTAGCGTTGGTAACGCTGACTTGTGCGCACGCACAAGCCACACACACTCCTTGAATTATGCAGCTTTTGTGCATACACACAAGCTCGTGTGTAGGCACACTTCCCAGAATCTACAGTTGTGGCGTTGTTGGCCTCATGGTATCATTACCAACCCCTTTATAACTTTACGTTCTTGTGCGTTGTCCTCTTCAGCCTTTGCTTATTGCATCCTATCAAGCATTACACATAGTGCATCAGAGTAATATACAAGATGATCTTAATATACTAAGTGTGCTAATAATGCTCATAATCACAACTTCACTTAGTATTATCTATTTCATCACATTTACCCTGTATATTCCTAAATTAGCTACAATTTCAGTTATGCTTAATATTTTATTTCATGTAGAGATATTTCATGCTATTAATTATTGATTAACCAAATTTGTATGAAAACTTAACTAAAATCTACTAAAATAATAACTAAAAACCGACAATGATGCACACGCATCAAGAAGTGAGATCTAACATGCAGAATCAAGGAGCTGCAAATAAAAACTTGAAACACAAGTGGGATATCTTTCTCAGCAAATACCCAAACCCACAAACAGTTTCCCAAGTGATACTGAAAATAATCCTAGGGGAGAAGCAAAGACCATGAAGTGGGAAGAATGCAAGGCAACTAACCTGAAGAGTAGGAAGGTTTTGGAAAAAGAGGCCACCAAGCGGGAAGATCATAATAAAGAAGCCCCAACAAAGGAGTTGGAGGAGCAAAAGCAAGATGGAAACAAAAGCACACAAAATGATGATTCAATGAAGCAGGAGGCCCTAAAGCCCTCTGTGCCAAAAGCTCCTTACCCCCAGAGGCTCAAGGGAAATACCAAGGAAAAATAATACTCTAGATTCTTAGAAATATTCAAGTCACTTCATATCAACATTCCCTTCATAGAAGCTCTTCAGCAAATGCCACTGTATATCAAGTTCATGAAGGAATTGCTACCAAAAAAAAGTCCCTTGAATGGAGGACAAACTGTTGTGATGACCAAGGAGTGCAGTGCTCTCATCCAAAGAGAGTTGCTAACAAAGAAGAAGGACCCAAGAAGCTTCCATATCACATGCACCATAGGCAACAAGACAATTGATAGAGGGTTCTGTGACCTTGGAGCAAGTATAAATCTCTTGCCCTTGTCCTTGATGAAGAAGCTCCAAATTACTGAATTGAAGCCCACACAAATAGCCCTCGAATTGGCTGACAAATCCTGTAAACAAGCACTTTAGGTTGTGGAAAACATATTGGTAAAAGTAGGGAAATACTTCCTCTTGACAGATTTTGTCATTCTTGACATGGAGGAAGATTACCATCACCCTATCATTTTGGGAAGACCTTTCTTAACTACGGCTAGAGCATTGATAAATGTTGAAAGGGGAGAATTGGTGCTGAGAGTGCATGATGAACAGTTAGTCTTCCATGTTTTCAAAACCATGAATGATTTTGCTCAAGAGAATGATTGTATGAAGATTGATTCCGTAGATACAAACTTGAAGGAGGCACCTAATGAGTCACCTCCAGAACTCCTAAGTCCATGCTTGAAAGAGAAGAAAGAAGTAGAAGAGGTGCAACAAGTTCAAGAAGTCATGGAAACTAAGGAGGACTAATCCTGAAATCACTTAACAAATATATCAAGGCATCGAATGGAATTAAAGTGAATTAAAATTATCAAATTTTAAGGCCTAAAAAGTATGTTTTTACTCTTAAGCACAAATTAGGAGAAATTCACAAAATCATGCTATTTCATTGAATAAATGTGAGAAAAGTTGATAAAATCCCCTAAATTCAACACAAGATAAATCACAAAATTAGGGTTTATCAAGGACCCACAACTGAAACCTCCATATGTGACAACCAACAAGAGATATCTTGACACTGAGCCTACAAAGAATGAAGCGCCTCCTGAAGAAGAAAAGAATCTCAAGAAGAGGGTGCCAAGAGGTTGGAGAAACAAGAAAATCCCCACTAAAGGTTTTCCACCAGAGGACAAAGTGATGCTAAGCTACCAACCAATAATACCACCTCAATTCTTTGTAATACCATCTCAACTTCCTGGATTATACACAGTGAACAAAGTCCTATCACTTGAACATGTTGAGATCATCAAGGAGGATACTAGAAGAAAATCCACTGTGAGAGGAGAGGAGCTGAGACACAATGATCATCATCCTTGATGACTGGATATTTTATACGCTTTTTGGCATTGTTTTCATATAGTTTTTATTATGTTTTGTTTAAGTTTTATTATATTTTCATAAGTTTTAGTGCAAAATTCACATTTTTGGATTCTACTTTGAGTTTGCATGTTTTATGGTAATTTCAGATATTTTCTGGCTGAAATTGAGGAGCTTGAGCAAAAGTCTGATTCAGAAGCAGAGAAAGGACTGCAGATGCTGTTAGGATCTGACCTCCATACACTCGAAGGAGCTTTTTCGACCTGCAGGAGTCCAAATGGCGTGCTCTCAACGGCTATGGAATGCTAACATCCAGGGCTTTCCAGAAATATATAATAGTTCATACTTTGTTTTGGAAATGAAGGCCCAAAACTAGCATTCAATGCCAGCGTCCAGCCCTATTCCTAGTGTCCAGTGCTCACAGGGGAGCAGTTAGCGTCCATTGCCCAAAAGGGGGTCCCTAGCCAGCGTTCAACGCCCCTAAGGGACCCTAGCTCGTGGAGACACTCAAAGCTCAGCCCAAACACTCACCAAGTGGGCTCTAGAAGTGGATTTTCACACTCCTAAGTCTAGTCTATCATATTTTTGTAATCCTTAGTTAGCAGGTTAGTGTTTATATACAAGAGTTCACCCTTGTTAGAGGACTCTTGCCCACTTTATTTTTTCCATTGTATTTTCGAACAGCCTCCTAAGGTTAAGGTTAGGAGCTCTACTGAGTTTCTTGGATCAATAATATTACTATTTTCATTTAATATGTCTGATTCTATTCTCTTATGCAACCTCGTTCTTCATCTTATGAATTGAGGGTGACCTGTGACAATCACCCTTGTTCTACATGGGTTCTGTGCGATTCTTGAACAGGATAGTGTTGAACTAAACCTAGAGATTGCATTGCGGATTCCAATAGAGCATCTGAGCAACTTTGGATATGTGACATAATCCTGTTGACTATGGGTGCGTGAAGTTTCTGTGGCGTTAAGGCTAGAGTCAGAGAAGTAGCATTTTCTGATATGGAAGATCTGCCTTGTTTGTGGCACCTTGAGTAGGATTGTGAAGGGGAGTGGACTGCTTAGAGCTTCATCTTCTGTTACAGTGAGAAACCTAGAGGTAGCTTGATGAGAGGACATGAGTCATCTCAACGTGGTGGATTGCTGCAGTAGAGGAGGTTAACTTGATGAGAGGACATGATTTAATCACTTACGGCTACCATTGAAGGAATCAGAAGGTTATTGAAGAAGACAGTAAGAAAAGTTAATCTGGAAAGACAAAGCATCTCCGAAGCCTCAACCATTCTATCACCATTGAATTCCTATCTTCCTAGTAACGTTCTATTTATATGTTTTATATGCTTTTTGTGACAAACTATAATTTCTATCCGCCTAACTAAGATCTGCAAGGTGTCCACTACTTGCTCAAACCAACAATCCTCGTGGGATCGATCCTGACTCACCTCAGGTATTACTTGGACGACCCGGTATACTTGCCAGCATAGTTGTGCGAATTTTGTGGAGCCAGTTTCGTGCACCATGTTTTTGGCGCTGTTGTTGGGGATTGTTCAAATTTGACAAACAAACGGATTATCTTGTTGCATAGATTAGGTACTTTTTACTATTTTGTTTGAGTTTTTTATTTCCTTTTTTCGAAAAAATAAACAACTTTTCAAAACTTTTTTTTTTCTTTATCAATCTTTATCTTTTATTTGTGTCTTTTGTTCTTGTTCTTGTTAAAATTTCAAATTTTCTTGGTGTTCTTTTCAAAAAACTTTTCAAAAATAGTGTCTTTTGTTTGAGTCTAGTATCAATTCTTAAGTTTGGTGTCCTTTATGTTTGTTTCCTTTGAATTTTCGAAAATTGTCTTAGTGTTCTTTCTTTGTATTCAAGTTGTTCTTGTTTCTTTTCTTGTTTTGATAATAAAATTTTTAAGTTTGGTTTCTTTTGGTGTTTGTCTTTTTAATTTTTAAAATTTTAGTGTCTTTTGATCTAAAAGTTTTAAGTTTGGTGTCTTTTAGTTGTTTTTCTCTTTTTTCATTAATTCAAAAAATAAAAAATATATTTTCTATCTTTATTTTAAAATTTTTTCCGAAAATTTCAAACAAAAATTTCAAATGATTATCTTATCTTATCTTAATTTCAAATTTAAAATTTCAAATCTTATCTTTTCAATTCTTTTCTTTTAATTGTTATTATATCTTATCTTATCTTATCTTTCTTTTAAATTTTAAATTTAGAATTTTTTTCAAATCTTTATCTTATCTTTTGTTATCTTTCATTAAATTTCAAATCATTATCTTATATTATCTTAAATTTGAATTTCAAAATCAAATCTTTTCAAAATCCAAATCTTATTCAAATCTTTATTTCATCTTGTTTCAAATTCAAAATTTAAAATTTAAAATTTGATTTTCAAAATTCAAATTTTAAAAATTCAAAATTCAAATTTTAAAATTCAAATTTTAAAATTCAAAATTTAAAATTCAAATTTCAAATTTCAATAAAAATTTTTCAAATCTTGTATCTTATCTTATTTTCAAATCCTTCTTAATTAGTTACTTGTTTTCTCTTTCTTCTTTTTCAAAACATCCTAACTAATTCTTCTCTCTCCTATTTTCGAAAACTTTCCTTTATTCCTCTCTCTTCTTTTCGAAATTCATCATTTAATTTTCAAATCTTTTTAGTTAATAAGCTTTTATTTTCGAATTCAATTAATAAATAAAATAAAAATAAAATAAGAATATTTTAATTCTAGTTTTTCTTTTCTCTTCTTAATTTTTGAATTTCCTAACCCCTTTTATTCAAATTCTTCTTCTCTTCTCTCCATCTTCATTCTTTTTTCTTCTTCACTTCTCACAAGGAGTCCTCTATTCTTTAACATAGAGCTCCCATTCTTCTTCTTTCTTGTTTTCTTTTTCTGGTTTATGAGCGGGACAGAGATAAAGAAACTCTCTTTGATCCTGAACCTGAGAGAACCCTAAGGAAGCATTTGTAGCAAGTTAAAGTGCAACATTCTGGAGGAAACCTCACAGAGCTATTCGTACAAGAAGCTGAAAACACAGATATGGCAGCCGAACAGAATAATGTAGGAGATGAAAGAAAGGTTCTTGGTGACTTCATTGCACCAACTTCTGACCTTTATGGAAGAAGTATCTCCATACCTTCCATTAGAGCAAATAACTTTGAGCTAAAGCCTCAGTTAGTCTCTCTCTCTTGTAACAAAATTGCAAGTTCCATGGAGTTCCACTGGAAGATCCACATTAATTCTTATCTGAATTCTCACAAATCTGTGATACTATTAAGACCAATAGAGTGGATCCTAAGGTCTACAGACTTATGCTTTTCCCTTTTGCTGTTAGAGACAGAACTAGGATGTGGTTGGATTCCCAACCCAAAGAAAGCCTGGACTCTTGGGAAAAATTGGTCAATACTTTCTTGGCCAAGTTCTTTCCACCTCAAAAACTGAGCAAGCTCAGGGTGGAAGTTTAAACCTTCAGACAAAAAGTGGGTGAATCCCTCTATGAAGCTTGGGAAAGATACAAGCAACTGATCAGGATGTGTCCTCCTGACATGCTCTCGGAATGGTCTATCCTAGGAATCTTCTATGATGGCCTATTTGAGATATCCAAAATGTCTTTGGATCATTCTGTTGGTGGATCACTCCACTTGAAGAAAACGCCTGAAGAGGCACATGAACTCACTGAAATGGTTGCAAACAACCAATTCATGTACACATCTGAGAGGAACCCTGTGAACAATGGGGTAGCTCAGAAGAAAAGAGTCCTGGAAGTTGACACTCTGAATGTCATATTGGATCAGAACAAGATCTTGACCCAACAGGTCAATATGATCTCTCAGTACTTGATTGGAATGCAAGCTGCAACTAGCAGCACTCATGACACCTCCAATGATAGAGATGCCTATGATCCAGATCAACCCATGATGGAAGAGGTGAATTACATGGGAGAACCCTATGGAGACACCTACAACTCCTCATGGAGATATCATCCTAACCTTTCATGGAAGGATCAATAGAAGCCTCAGCAAGGCTTCAATAATAATTAAGGTGGAAGAACCCATAATAGGTTCAACAACAGACCACCATTCCCATCCTCTCAGCAACAGATGGAGACTTCTAAGTAGAGACTTTCTGACTTAGCAACCATAGTCTCTGAACTCTCTAAGACCACTCACAGTTTTATAACAGAAACTTGGTCCTCTATGAGAAATCTAGAGGTACAAGTTGGTCAGCTGTGCAAGAGAATCCTTGAGACCCCTCCTAACACTCTTCCTAGTAACACTGAAGTGAACCCAAGAGAAGAGTGCAAGGCCATCACAGTGGACATTGAGGTGGAATCTAAATGAGATAATTTGGCATTGAATGCTAGTAAGGAACTCCCTACTGGGCGTTCAATGCTCAACAAGAAACCATCCTTGGCATTGAACGGCCGAAAGGAACTCCTTACTGGGTGTTCAACGCCCACAAAGGCACCATCACTGGCATTGAACGCCAGTAAAGGTATGCATGATGGGCGTTCAACGCCCAAAGACACATAAGTCCTGGCGTTGAACGCTATAATAGGGATAGTTGGCAACCCTAAGCCCACTGAGAACTTCCCTATTAAAGAATTGATGGAACCAAAGGTTTATGAGGAGCCCATTGAAGTTTCCTTGAATGCTTGGTTGAAGATCATAGAATCTGAAGAGTACTCTTCCTCTGATGAGGAAGAGGAAACTAGGGAAGAGCAAATTGCTTGGTACCTAGGAACTCTGATGAAGCTGAATGGCAAGTTGTTTGGCACAGAGCCATTGGAGGAAGAACTTCTAGTGCTCACCAAGGAACTCAATGCCTTGTTTCAGCAGAAACTACCTCAGAAGCTGCCGGATCCCGAACGCTTCCTGATTCCCTGCACCATATGCACCATTACCTTTGATAAGGCTTTGTGTGACATAGGGTCAAGCATAAAACTTATGCCACTCTCTGTAATTGAGAAGTTGGGAATCTTTGAGGTACAAGTTGCAAGAATCTTATAGAGATGGCAGACAGGTCAATAAAAAAGGCTTATGGTTGTGTAGAGGATGTCTTAGTAAAGGTTGAGAACCTTTACATCCCTGCAGATTTCATAATCTTGGATGCTGGCGAGGAAGAGGATGAATCCATCATCCTTGGAAGACCCTTCCTAGCTACTGCCAATGCCATCATTGATATAGCAAAGGGAGAGCTGATTCTACAGTTTTGGGAGGACCACATCTTGTTCAAGATACCTAACCCTAACTCTCCCTCCGATCATAGAGAAACAGTTGTGCAACACTTAGAGTTCTAACCTTCTCTCTCAGTGAAAAGTTAGACAGATCCCTCAAACACCAATTCTAAGTTTGGTGTTGGGCAGCCATTATCAAGTACTGAGAACAAAGGTACTAAGAAGAAAGTACCTAAAAGCTAGAGGGATAAGAAAATCCCTACTGAAGGCCTCTCACCTGGCATGAGAGTTGTCTTCATAGACAATCCAGTCATTCCACACACTATGAACAGGATCCTGTCTCTGGAACATGTGGAAAATTCTGCGGAGCCAGTTTCGTGCACCAATCCTCCCTAACAAGGGACAACCGTCAAGCTAGTGACGTTAAAGAAGTACTTGTTGGGAGGCAACCCAACCAGAGGTAATCTTTTTCATAATCTTGTCGAAATAAAGAGTTAAGTAAACTTTGATGTATTGTAAGGAGATAAGTTTGGTGTTGCACACCAAAGTGATTATGTCATAAGTGAACAATTCAAGGGTGAATATATGGTACTATGTTTGGTGTTCCACCATGAATTTCACATAAACACATTGCAACCCTACAATAGCATGGCTAATCACTAACCCCAAACAATCACAGAAGCTAATTAGCTTTGCACTTGTTTGCTTTCTAGCTTTGTAGTTTGGTTTTCTTAATAGAATTAAAAGCATATGATGTTTCATGCATGCAACCAGTTGCATATAGAAGTAAGCAAGGAACTAAGTTTGGTGTTCAGACACCAAATTTAGTTCAGAAACTCACAGACATACATGCATGATAACTATCTCTCAAGTGCTTGGGGACAAGCAACTTTCAAGATCCTTGCAAGTAGCACCTCAGTCCTTGGAAAAATTATGCATCATCATCTGGAGAGACAGAAGAAAGATACAAAAGCCAACAATGATGATGACAAGGAGTGAAGCAAGTGAACACCAAGAGGTTGTAGTGTTACATGACTGTCCCTGCTTTAAATATTTTGATTGAAAGTATAGTTGTACCCCTGTTTGTCTATCTTTCTTTTAAGCATAATAATCATGATTCAGTTTGCATCATGTGTTTTCTATTTGGCTTATTAGTTTTTGCACTTGTGTCATTGCACCATGACTTGATTGTATGCTTGATTTCCAAGTTTCAATAAAAAGAAAATGTTATGAAAAGAAAAGAGTGAAGTCTAACCTTGTGAAGGATGAATAAAGTCCTAGGATGTGGTGGTATATGCTTAATTAATTAGTTGGTTCATGAATAAGGTTGAAGGATAGAATGATTCTCTAGGTATGAGCTTGATGTGCATTCTATGCAACTTTGTGAATAAGAAGTTCCTTGTAAAAGAAAGAAAATGAAAAAGAAAGAAGCAAAAGAAAGCAATCAATAAGGCTAGGCACCAATAGCTTGAAACTTTAGATACATGTCCGTGATGTTTGTGTACAAGGATAAGCTTGGATGACTAAGTTCTAAGGGGTGCTCTATCACCCGGTAACTTGGGTTAACTAACTCGGGATTATCAACTAAAAGTCTACAATTAAGAGCTACTTTGTGACAAAACATTAAGTAACCAAAGAGGTGCTGGACACTGATGAGCGGATATTTTATACGCTTTTTGGGGGTATTTTCATATAGTTTTTAGTAGGATCTAGCTACTTTTTAGTGTATTTTTATTAGTTTTTATGCAAAAATCACATTTCTGGACTTTACTATGAGTTTGTGTGTTTTTCTATGATTTCAGGTATTTTCTGGCTGAAATTGAGGGACCTGAGCAAAAATCTGATTCAGAGGCTGAAAAAGGACTGCAGACGCTGTTGGATTCTGACCTCCCTGCAATCGAAATAGATTTTCTAGAGCTACAGAAGTCCAATTGGCGCGCTCTCAATTGTTTTGGAAAGTAGACATCCTCGGCTTTCCAGCAATATATAATAGTCCATACTTTGCCCGAGTTGTGATGACGCAAACTGGCGTTTAATGCCAACTTTCTACCCTATTCTAGCGTTAAACGCCAGAAACAGGATACAAGCTGGAGTTAAACGCCCAAACTGGCACAAAAGCTGGAGTTAAATGTAAGGAATAGCCTCTACATGTCATGACATTTTACATATGAATTTATATCTCCTACGGCATGAGTCTCTAAACCCCATGGTTGGGGGTAGGGAGCTCTGATGTGTCTCGATGAATTAATGCAATTATTTCTGTTTTCTATTCAATCACGCTTGTTTCTATTCTAAGATGTTCATTCGCACTTCAACATGATGAATGTGATGATCCGTGACACTCATCACCATTCTCAACCTATGAACGCGTGCCTGACAACCACTTCCGTTCTATCTTATATTGAATGTATATCTCTTGGGTTCCTGGTTCACGAGTTTGACTGCCTCTCCTAACAACAGAGCATTCAAATCTGTGAGATCAGAGTCTTCGTGGTATAAGCTAGAATCAATTAACAGCATCCCTGAGATCCGAAAAGTCTAAACCTTGTCTATGGTATTCCGAGTAGGATCCGGGAAGGGATGATTGTGATGAGCTTCAAACTCATGAATGCTGGGCGCAGTGACAGTGTGCAAAAGGATCAATGGATCCTATTCCAACATTAGCAAGAACCAACAGATGATTAGCCATGTACATAGACCCTTTTCACTGAGAGGACGGCTGGTAGCTATTGACAACGGTGATCCACCAACATACATCTTGCCATGGAAGGAGACCTGCGTGCGTGAAGAAGAAGACGGTAGAAAAATAGAAATTCAGAAGACAGAGCATCTCCAAAACCTCAACCTGTTCTCCATTATTGCACAACAAGTATCATTTATTTCATGTTCTTTTATTTTTCACGACTAAAACTAGGAACCCTTATTGATATCCTGACTAAGAATAATAAGATAACCATAGCTTGCTTCAAGCCGACAATCTCCGTGGGATCGACCCTTACTCACGTAAGGTACTACCTGGACGACCCAGTGCACTTGCTGGTTAGTTGCGCGGAATTACAAAATTGTGATTGTAATTTTCGTGCACCAAGTTTTTGGTGCTGTTTCCGGGGATTGTTCGAGTTTGGACAACTGACGGTCTATCTTGTTACATAGATTAGGAAAAATTTATCTTTTTGGTTTAGAGTCACTAGGATTGCATCTTATATTATTCCTTTAAAAAATCTTTCAAAAATATTATTTTTCTTCATTAATTTTTAATTTTTCTGAGTCTTTTGTTTGAGTCTAGTTTCATATTTTAAGTTTGGTGTCAATTGCATGTTTTTAATTTCCTTCATAATTTTTGAATTGCATGGTCTTATTTTTTTTTCTTCATAATTTTCATTACTTGTTCTTGTTTATTTTTGTTGTTTGATCTTTAGTTTTTCTTGTTTTGTGTCTTTCCTTGTTTTTCTTGTGATTTTTGAAAAGTTCAAAAAGATTTTTCAAGAAAATTCTTTTTCTTTCATAACTCAGTTGGTTAGAGCGTTGGCTTATGTTTTTGGTATCTTTTTTTCAAAAGAAAAATAATTTTTCTTTGATTAAATCTTGTGTCAAATTTTAAGTTTGTTGTTCTCTTGTTAATTTTTCTTTAGTTTTCAAAAATTTTATTTTGGTTTTATAAAAATTTTAAGTTTGGTGTTCTTTCTTTTTGTTCTTGTTGTTCTTGTGAGTCTTCAAAGTGTTCTTGAGTCTTCTTTGTGTTTTGATCTTAAAATTTTTAAGTTTGGTGTGCCTTGGTGTTTTTCCCTCCAAAATTTTCAAAAACAAGGAGCATTAGATCTAAAAATTTTAAGTCTTGTGTCTTTTGTGTGTTTTTCTCTTTCATCATAAAATTAAAAAAAAAATCCTTTCCATTAATTGCTCAAAATTTTCGAATTCATTAGGTTGATTTGGTCAAAATTTTTAAAATCATATCTTTTTCAAAAATTCCTAACAACTTTCTCTCTCCTCATTATTTTTCAAAAAAAAATTCTCATAAAATATTTTCAAATTCTTTTATTTTATTTTATTTTATTATTTTAAATTCCATTTTACTATATAATAAAATAAAATTTTTATCCACATCATCTCCCTTACTCCATCATGGACCTAAGTGGAAATGAACATTTTAGAAGGACTCTAGGGTCATATGCTAACCCCACTATTGCTTCATATGGGAGTAGTATCTGTATACCCCCTATTCCAGGGGTTACCTGAAATTTAGGTCGATCTCGGACGAGATCTTCTATACCGGTCGGAACTGTTGTATCTGATTTGTTAGATTTGGTGGTGGTGCTGATCCTTCATCCCCGGAGGGTAGGGGGTACCTGCAAGAGACTCCGATACTTAAGTTAGCAAGGGTATTAAGCAGGTATTGAGTAGAATTAGAGTATGAGTTATACCTGGGTGCTTCAGTGTATTTATAATGGTGTAGAGCGACCTTTTTAGATAAGATAAGTTAGTTATCTTATCTTATCTTATCCTTATCTTTTGAGTGAGGTCACCTTATCTTCAAGGGAACTGCCCTTCTCCCTGTAGGCTTGGATTGCCTTGGGCTTTGGTGTGCGGTCCTCCATTTGGGCCCTTCTTTGGGATTTCCTGGTGACTTGGCCGAGCTCTTTGAGAAGAGGTCGGATTGTCCTGACCTGAAGAGGTTGGTCGCTTTGTCTATAGAACATCCCGGGTCGGACAGCTCGACCCTGGGTATGAACAGTGCCCCTGCTCGAGCTCGGTCTTTTTCTCGAGGTCGAGTCTTAGTCTGAGGACTTCGATCCTTCTTTGATGAAGCCGAACTCAAGCATTTTGTCGACTTCTTCTTTGTAGGGTGTTCTTCTTTCTTTTGAATGTGAAACGTTTTGTTTCTTAAAAACGCGCGCTCTTGCATTAGCGCTCTAGCTTTGGAAACGTGCGAGGGTTTAACACCCTCATTAATTGGCTTTTAATGCCCCATTTCTCTTGGATCTTTTATTTGAATTTTGTATCCAAGAGACGGTTTTCTCTTTTCTTTAACTTCCCCTCTTTTTTCTCTGCTTTCGTCCTGCATTTTTGTTTTTTCTTTGAGACGCTTTGTCTTGGTATTTTTGTTGGTGCTCTGCTTCGAGGGACGATTTTCATTGCTCCGCTCCGCCTTTCAGCTTTTTCTTTAGAGCTTTTTTCCTTTCTCCAGGTTGGTTCTACCTTCTGCTTCTTTACTTCTTTCGTCACTTTTTCCTTTGATCCTTTGTAAAGCTTTGATTTTGTTTGAATGTATGCCGGAAAGTTTGATCTTTTTCGCGTCGTTACGTTTGGTTGCTATGATGCATGTTTCTGGTATCCCTCCCAATGATTAGGGTTCCCTAGGGCTTTGCATGTTTTTATTGTCCTTGCTGTTGCTTTTTTGGGATAATGGCTTCGGCTTCGTTTAATTCTTCATAAAAAAGGTTGCATCTTTGATGTCCGTTTGTCATTTTTTGTCGTTTACTTGAGTTGCTATTTTGTTGTTCATTTGATGACTTTGTTAAAAGAAAAAAGAAGGTTGCTTTCTTTTTTGGGAGATGGTGTGGGTCTTCACTCTGTTATTGCCTCCAAAGGATGCCCCTGGTCCTTGGGTTGTGTCTTGGGAATTTCCTTTTTACTGCTGAGTCTGCAATCTGCTGTTTTATTTTTGCTGTCTGAGTTGTTTATCTGATCTTGAGTAATTTTAGTAATCCGTCTCTTCTTTGGTTGTAGGACTAGTTGGCCATGTCTTCTCACAAAAATATTGTAGAGATATCTTCTAAAGTTCCTGAGGGGATATCTGATTGGCTGGACTCCCTTGTCTTAATGTGTGTTTCTGTGGTGGATGCTGAATTTTGTGTAGAGCTGAGAAAACATCATAGGGTTTGTGGTAGCGGTGCCCAAGAGAGGGATTATGAGCTTGTAGCACCTGACTCTGACGAGAGGGTTTGTTTTCCAACCTCGGTCGAGGGGGAGCGTCCATTCTTCTATGCCTATGAATATTTCTTCAGCTAGTTGAACATTACCTTTCCTTTTACTGCTTTTGAGGCCGACTTGTTGTGGTCGTGTAACGTTGCCCCATCCCAGCTTCATCCGAATTCCTGGGGTTTTATCAAGGTCTTTTAGTTGCTTTGTCATGAATTAGGTGTCAAACCTTCTCAGACTCTCTTTCTTTATCTCTTCGTTTTGGCCAAGCCTGGGGCTTCTTCCAAAAAGAAAGCTTCTTGGGTTTCTTTTAGATCTGCTCAGGGGCATAAAGTTTTTGCCATGTATGATGAGTCCTTTAAGGACTTTAAGAACTATTTCTTTAAAGTTCAAGCTGTTAAGAGGGCCCGCCCCTTTTTTCTTGATGAAAATGATGAGCCTATTTTTCCTCTGGAATGGCAAAAGAATGTGACAGTGTCTTGTTATACATGGGAGATGCTTGACGAGGTTGAGTGGGCTTTTGTGATTGTTCTAGAGGACATATGGGGGGAACCTCCCCATCTTAATACCAAAAAGTTTCTAGGGGACCCGTCCTTGGTCCGAACTGTGTTGGGTACTGTCCGAGTTGTTTTTATCCTTTGTTTGTTAGCTTTGCTTCCTCTTATTTTGCGATTGTAATCCTTTACTGTGGTTGATTCTATTTTTCAGATATGTCAAAAAATAATGACTCCATGAAGGTCTTCAAAAAGGCAAGGAAGGCTGCTGCTGCTCAAAACATATCGGCCAAGGCGGCAAGAGAGGGGTCTTCTCAAGTTCAGGTGAAGCTGCCCGTGCCGAGTTCACCCGGGCCGAGGAGGGTGATCCTTACTCCCCGGGTTCGTCTAGCTGACCCTCCAGAAACTTCAGCTGCTGCTTCTGGCGCTCCTCCTCCAAAAAAGGAAAAGACATCTGAGCCCTTTAACCTTGATGCCCCTGATTTTGATGCCGTTGAGTTTGTTGTCCAGCAAATTGCCCCCTATGGAGGTCTTTCAATGGATGATGTGTCCATTCTTCATCACATGGAGTTCGTAACTAGAAGCAGTGTGAAGATGGCTCATATGGGTGCGGCTCTTTTTCGAACTGCTCAGGGTACCCCGGTTCATGCTACAAAGTCTTTTGTGATGGAGTCTAAGTCGGAGTTTGATAGGATAAAAGGTTTGAAGGAGGAGCTGGAGGTAAAGTTGGAGAAGGTAGAGAAAGAGTTAGAGGGTGAAAAGGCTAGCTTTGTGGCTTTGGCGGCTTCTGTGAAGTTGGCTGAAGACACGGCGTTGAAGCACAAGGAGAGCTATGTTTCAGCCTACCAAAAAGTGGTGCGTCTCAGGGGTGATTTGGAGACTGCCCAGGATGATTATACCGAGCTCCAAGGTCACCTTGTGGGTAGCGTGACTGCGGCTTATGAGAACTTAAAGGAGCAGGTTCGGGTCCTTACACCCGAGCTCGACCTCACTCTCTTCAGCCTTGACAATGTTGTGAGGGACGGTAAGATTGTCTCTGACGAGCCTAACGATGATGATGTTGAACCTCTTCCTGCGCCTGCCGCCAAGGCTTCTGTTGTGCCGACTTCTTTAGCTCCTTCAGCCGGAATTGAGCCAGAACCTGACTGTCAAATCTTGAACTGGGAGGATGGGACAGTGGATGCTGTGCCTCTCCAAACTCATCCTACTTTGCCCCATGTTGATGCAGCTACTGGGAAACCTCTAGATCCTCTTTAGTTATTCCTGATACGTTTGTGTATGGCCCTGCTTGTGGGCTTTTGAACTTTTAGCTTTTGTAAATGGTGTTTGTTGATTGTTGACACTCTTCTAGTTGCTTGTTTAGCAACTTTATTTTGAAAAACAAAGTAGTTTTAAGGCTTTTTGGGCTGACCTTGGTGTCCTCTAAAGTTTGCTATTATTATAACTTTGTGTTTTTATATCATGTCTGTCTGCACTCGTCTTGGTACCTTTGTAGGCTTTGGGAGTGCTGGAACTTTGTCTGACCTGATTGGCTTGATTCCTTTGCCTGATGTTATTTTCAGCAATTCATTTTGTTTGAACTTTGTTCAGGTCTTTGTTAGGAATTACATTGCATAACGCTGAGGTTGACGATTTCGTCAGGTCGGTTTTTGCCCAAGTTGTTGTTTGTAATCCTCTTTTTTGGACCTCGTTTAGGTCTCTTTCAGGGGTTACTTTTGTAGCTTTTTGGGCCGACTTCATCATGTCTAGAAAACGATCCAACACAAAACTCACCGGCAAGTATACTGGGTCGCATCAAGTAATAAAACTCACGGGAGTAAGGTCGATCCCACAGGGATTGAAGGATTGAGAAATTTTAGTTTAGTGGTTGATTTAGTCAAGCGAATCAAGTATTGGTTGAGTGATTTTGTATCCAACAGTAAGTAAATAGCAGGAAATGTAAAGGGAGAGGGATAATTTGCAGAAATTAAAAAGACTTGAAAGTAAAGGTACTGAATCTTAAAGAACAAGAAACTAAATGACTGAAACTTAAAGTGCAAGAAATGTAAATTCGGTAACTTAAAGTGCAAGAAATATAAATTTCTTGAATGAAGAAGGGATTTAAGGACTGAGAATTCAGAATTTAAGCAAGGGAAATTAAATTGCAACAATTATCAAAGCAAGATATGATTTGAAATTAACTAGATCTCAAACAGAAATGGAAATTTGATTGCAGCAGTGGTTCAGCAGAAGAACCAAAAAGACAAAATCAGATCTCAGGGCTCCAGAGACTAGATAGTAGAGTCTAGATCTCAATTCCCTTCCTAAATCCAAGTTCTCAAAGCAAGTAAAGAGAAATTGAAGATTGAAGCAGTAAAGGTAATGGAATTTAACTCAATTATGCAGTAGGAAAATCAAAGAGATCTTAAATGGAGATTGAGACAGAAGTTCCTCAATTCTTCACACTCAAGACTCAAACAAAACCCAGTAAAGAAAACAAAACGATCAGAGGAAGAAGAAGTGAATTCTCTCCTGCAATTCTCAAGCCAATTTTGCAAAAAACAGAAAAATGGAAAGTGAGCTCTCAAGTTGACTAAGGATGAAAATTAAAAATGAAAGTAAGCTCCTTTTCTAATCCTAACTAACACCTATTTATACACTTTCTATTGTGGATCTAAGAATTTTGAGTGGGCTTTTTGATTTGGTGAAGAAATGAATTAAGTTAGATTTTTGAGTGAAATGCAGCCCATCTTGCTCCCAGGAGGCTGTTCTGCTCTTGTGGAGAGCAGAGCAGTGAAGCTTTCCATGGGGATCCAATTAGCGCGCCAAGTGTGGGAGAGGCTTCAGGATGCTGCCCTGCCCTTGTGGAGAGCGGGGCAATGGTGTCATGGTGCGTGCCTTGCTTCCCTGCCCGTGCGTCCAAGCTGTGCGCGCCCAAGCTCCTGGCCGTGCCAAATTGTGCGTGCCATGCACCAAGGAATGCTGCTCTGCCCTTCTTGTGGGCAGCGCAAGGCCATCCTTATTCTTGGGTGAGGTCCCAAGTTCGAAACCTGGCCGAAGGCATGCTGAGCTTTTTCTTCTTGGCACATGATTCACGCCTAAGGCTTGGCTTCCTAGAGGAATTGTGTTCGATCCTTGGATGTAGCCTTTTAGCCAAGTGTAGCTCAGTTTCCTTTGTGTGTAGTGCTACTTCCTTCCCTCTTGAGCTTGGGTTCAAAACCCATGGGTGGCTCTTGGAGTTAATTTTTCTTGAATTTTTCCATGAGGAGCCCGAAATTGCTCTTGAGGAGGGCAGGGCAGAATTTTTCCTTCCCTTGTTTCTTGGCCTAGAATTGTGCTCCGCCCTCAAGGAGGGCAGGGCAGTGAAGCCTTGAATGCTTGGTTCATTGTTGTGCTCCCTTGGAGGGCAGTGTGCTCTTGTGGAGAGCAGTGTGGCTTCCTCCTTCAATGTTGCGCCACACTTCTTCTTCTTTTGCCACACTATTTTCTTCCTTTGGCCACACTTCTTTCTTTTCTTCTTTTCTTCACCTACAAATAATCAAAACAACCAATCAAAGTATCACTAAATTCACAAGGTTTATAAATCAATTAAAAATCAATTAAATTTAGCTTAAACCTTATGATTTAGCATCAATTAAATGGTGGTTGTTTGATTCAAATAAAACATGCAATTCCACTCTAAATTGCTTACTTATGGTGCAAGAAAGTGCATAAAAACTAGTGAAACAAGTGAAATTAGCTTGAGAAATGGGTATATGATGACTTGTCATCACAACACCAAACTTAAATCTTGCTTGTCCCCAAGCAAGTATCAAAATTAAGAGGAAATGAAATGAAAAAGAAAAGCATACAAATCCTTATTAGGCATATAGTAGAACTTGATTCATGGAGTTTTTATGCAGACAATGATAACTCAGTTATTGTTTACTGTTACATAATATACACTTTTCCTTAAAGGCTTACTAAGCTTGCTGTTATAAGGTTTATTTTTTACCTGCTCCCTTGCTAACTTTTCTTTTCTTATTTTGCTTAACAAGCTTATTATTCTTTGAAGGCTTGGTGTCAAATGTTGCAGCAGCCTTTGGCTTTATTTTTACTCAACATTTCTTCACCACAGACACATGGCTCACTATTTCCTCCTAGGATCATTGATGCCCAGCACCTCTTTGGATAACTAAATGTTCTATAGCTAGGTTGCTCTTTATTGTGGACTTTCAATTGGCCATCCCAAATCAGTTGATCTAAGTGGCCAGGTTTTGAAATACCACTTAGAATTTACTTATCCAAGCATATCCTAGTACAAGAACACTACAGGCATGTGTCCTAGGGTCCAAGCTATTGGTGCCCAGCCTTATTCTTTGTTTTTCTTGCCACATTGGCTTTTTCTTCTTCCTTTTCTTTCTGTTTTATTTTGTTCTCAAGGGATTTTTTTCTTTACTGATAGGAACCTTTATGACAGCAAGCTAGCTCACACTTCAATGAAAATGACATTATGCAGCAATTATTTCATGAGTTATGCATTTAATCAAACACATATACCACCATTAACTTCCATTCTAACTTATGCAACATTGGATATTTACTTTCTAATTCAAACATTTCTCTTTTATTCAAGCATATGGGAAACAAAACAAAATTCAAGGCTAAGTGATGAATGACAAGCATTATGCAGATAAGCATTCTTAACAAACAATTCCACTTGCAACCAGATAAACACTTTAGCAAGATATATAAGGGTTCCCAGATTCAAAATAATTCATAGCAGCAAGGATTAAGTTTAGATACAACCTTTGAAGTTACAGCCCTTTGATTCTTCCGTCTGTTGTGTTCTCTTTGAGTTAAGATGCCCAATATCTTCAATGGTTGACTAATGTCCTGCATAATTCTCAAGAGTTGCTTGCTTCTCAAGCCCTTAAATGAATGGTTAGTATGCATAAATTGAGTGTGTCTTTTGGATTTATTTTGGTGTGGAAACACCAAACTTAATTGCTTGCCACTGCCTCTGATGCAACAAGTTAACCATATGTGAAACCTTATGTCCTTGCTAAAGGTTATGGAATTAGAACTAGAAAGCAGTTAAGTAGTTGAATAATCTGTCTGATTGCTTGGAGCTAGTATTGTGCAGGAAGTGAAAATGTGCTTTTAGACGAGCTTTTGGTGGAACACCAAACTTAGAATCCTTCATTCTCCCTTAAATTGTTTTGGTGTGCAACACCAAACTTAGCTCCTTGCAATGCATACTGATTATTCAACATTTTTATTGAAAGAACTATGAAAAGAAAACTACCTCAGGTTGGGTTGCCTCCCAATAAGCGCTCTTTTAATGTCACTAGCTTGACATCCTTCATTCTGTTGATCATGGAAATTGAAGATCACAGTGCCTTAGCTTGTCTTTCTTTACCGTGAACTTCCTTCCAGTTTCCTCTTTGATAACCTCTATGAATTCCCGTGGAAGGATCTTAGTCACAATATAGTGATCAGACAGCTGTGGGGACACCTTCATGGTTTGAATGTTTAGCAGTACTTTATCCCCTAGTGAAAATTTCTTAGTAGGGATTTTCTGATCTTCTTTAATTCTATCCTCTGTCTCTCCTTGTAGGACTTCCTTGTTGTGTTTTTCTTGGCTGGTACTTTCTTTGTCCAAGATTTTCTTACTTTCCTCTATGATCTTTTTCCATTCTTCCCTTTTTGCAGCATTTTTGTTGTTATTTGGTTTGTTTTCAGTGATGTTGAAAGGGATTTCCTCCTTTTTGGTTGTTTTTGAAGAATGCTGAGCCAATAGCAGTATGTGTTCTTCAAGCTTCTTATATGCATCCATATGGTTTTTGGTCTCATGGACTTGAACTTCTATGAGTTTCTTTATCATCGTTTCTAAGTCTGAGATTCTCTGAAAAAGTTGTGAATGTATGAGATGAACTGGTTGATATGGGAAACCTTGTGAAGGAATTGCATAGGTATTGTGCGGATAAGATGTGGGTGTTGCAAAGGTGTTATGGTAATTTTGTGAGTTGTTATGAGGCTGGAAGTGCATGTTTTGTGAGTATTGGTTTTGATTGGCATTATTGGATGAGTGACATTGGTTGTTTGTGGTCATGGATTTGCCCTGGTTGAAACCTCTTTGTTCTTGATGTTGATACTCCCCCATTCTCAGATAAGAATGGGGCCTCCATGGTAGAAATTGTGCATTCACTACAGCAGAACGCAGGCATTCAACTTTTCTAGCTCTCAGCTCCATGTGTTACTGGGTTTGAAGGTGCATTTTTTTGCTCAGGTTCATGAATGCATTCACTCCTTCAAGATTCATCACTTCTTTTTCTGAAATTGCATTTTGTGGTTTCTCAAATCCTTTGTCATTGAAATTTGCAGTTCCTTGGGCAGTTGTTGTCGCTTTGAGTAGACCATCTGAGAAATAGTCCACTGCTTTTCTTGTTTCTGGGGTTAATCCTTCATAGAAAGCTTGGAAACCCACTTTGTCATTTGCCTTCTTGTATCTTTCCCATGCCTTGAAGAGTGGTTCTTCTTCTCCTTGTGTGATTGGATGTACCCCCTCTTTCAGCTTGATGATCTATTGGGATGAGGAGAATTTGGCCAGAAACTTGGTAACCAAATCGTCCCAACTAGTGATACTTCCTTGGGGAAAGGTTTTAAGCCATTGTGCAGCTTCACCCCATAGTAAGAAGGGGAATAACAAGAGCTTATAGGTGTCACGATCTATACCATCGGGTTTGACAGTACCACAAGTCTTCAGAAAAGTGGGATCCTCCAATGGATTTCCGCCATAGGAACAATTGTTCTTGATTAGTGTAATGAGTGGTGGCTTCATGTCATGATATTCTTCTTCCGCAGAGACTTCTTCTCCAATAGTATTCTTCCCTCTGACTTCTCTTCTCAACCTTCTGATAGTCTGTTTGTCTTGACCTTCAGAATTTGGAACTTCTCTTCTTTCCTGTGAGAGGCAAACAATCACAAGGAACAAACAGCAGCACTCTTGAAAATTGAGTGCAGTTAGTTGAGATAAAATCTCAAACAGTTAGTGAGTTGATAGAGGCAAATCTTTAAACAGTTAGTATGTTAGTTGAGAACAAAAGAAAAAAAAATGCTTAATCTAGATCTCCACTTCACTTAATCATTGTCAATCTATTTCAATCCCCGGCAACGGCGCCAAAAACTTGATGTGTGGAAAACGATCCAACACAAAACTCACCGGCAAGTATACCGGGTCGCATCAAGTAATAAAACTCACGGGAATGAGGTCGATCCCACAGGGATTTAAGGATTGAGCAATTTTAGTTTAGTGGTTGATTTAGTCAAGCGAATCAAGTATTGGTTGAGTGATTTTGTATCCAACAGTAAGTAAATAGCAGGAAATGTAAAGGGAGAGGGATAATTTGCAGAAATTAAAAAGACTTGAAAGTAAAGGTACTGAATCTTAAAGAACAAGAAACTAAATGACTGAAACTTAAAGTGCAAGAAATGTAAATTACGGTAACTTAAAGTGCAAGAAATATAAATTGCTTGAATGAAGAAGGGATTTAAGGACTGGGAATTCAGAATTTAAGCAAGGAAAATTAAATTGCAACAATTATCAAAGCAAGAGATGATTTGAAATTAACTAGATCTCAAACAGAAATGGAAATTTGATTGCAGCAGTGGTTCAGCAGAAGAACCAAAAAGAGGAAATCAGATCTCCGGACTCCAGAGACTAGATAGCAGAGTCTAGATCTCAATTTCCTTCCTAGATCCAAGTTCACAAAGCAAGTAAAGAGAAATTGAAGATTGAAGCAGTAAAGGTAATGGAATTTTACTCAATTATGCAGTAGGAAAATCAAAGAGATCTTAAATGGAGATTGAGACAGAAGTTCCTTAATTCTTCACACTCAAGACTCAAACAAACCCAGTAAAGAAAACAAAACGATCAAAGGAAGAAGAAGTGAATTCTCTCCTGCAATTCTGATGAGCGGATAATTTGTACGCTTTTTGGCATTGTTTTTAGTATGTTTCTAGTAGGATTTAGTTAGTTTTTAGTATATTTTTATTAGTTTTTAGTTAAAATTCACTTTTCTGGACTTTACTATGAGTTTGTGTGTTTTTCTGTGATTTCAGGTATTTTCTAGCTGAAATTGAGGGACCTGAGCAAAAATCTGATTCAGAGACTGAAAAGGACTGCAGATGCTGTTGGATTCTGACCTCCCTGCACTCGAAGTGGATTTTCTGGAGCTACAGAAGCCCAATTGGCGCGCTCTCAACGGCGTTGGAAAATAGTCATCATGGGCTTTACAGCAATATATGATAGTCCATACTTTGCCCAAGATTTGATGGCCCAAACCGGCGTTCAAAGTCACCTTCAGAATTCCCAGCGTTAAACGCCGGAACTGGCACCAAAGTGGGAGTTAAACGCCCAAACTGGCACAAAAGCTGGCGTTTAACTCCATGAAGAGTCTCTACACGAAAATGCTTCATTGCTCAGCCTAAACACACACCAAGTGGGCCCGGAAGTGGATTTTTATATCTTTTACTCATCTTTGTAATTCTTAAGCTACTAGTTCCCTATAAATAGGACCTTTTACGATTGTATTTTCATCTTCGGACATCTAGTTCTTAGATCATTGGGAGGCTGGCCTCACGGCCATGCCTAGACCTTGTTCTTATGTATTTTCAACGGTGGAGTTTCTACACACCATAGATTAAGGTGTGGAGCTCTGCTGTACCTCGAGTATTAATGCAATTACTATTGTTCTTCTATTCAATTCAGCTTGTTCTTGTTCCAAGATATCACTTGTTCTTCAACTTGATGAATGTGATGATCCGTGACACTCATCATCATTCTCACCTATGAACGTGTGACTGACAACCACCTCCGTTCTACCTTAGATTGGGTGGATATCTATTGGATTCCTGATACACGATGCATGGTTGTTGCTCGCCTGACAAACGAGCGCTCGCCTGACAACCGAGCCATCCATTCCGTGAGATCAGAGTCTTCGTGGTATAAGCTAGAACTGATGGCGGCATTCAAGAGAATTCGGAAGGTCTAAACCTTGTCTGTGGTATTCTGAGTAGGATTCAATGATTGAATGACTGTGACGAGCTTCAAACTCGCGATTGTGGGGCGTTAGTGACAGACGCAAAAGAATCACTGGATTCTATTCCGACATGATCGAGAACCGACAGCTGGATGGCCGTGCCGTGACAGGGTGCGTTGAACATTTCCACTGAGAGGATGGGAGGTAGCCACTGACAACGGTGAAACCCTTGCATAAAGCTTGCCATGGAAAGGAGTAAGAAGGATTGGATGAAGACAGTAGGAAAGTAGAGAGACGGAAGGGACAAAGCATCTTTATTCGCTTATCTGAAGTTCTCCCCAATGAATTGCATAAGTATCTCTATCTTTATCTTTATGTTCTATTCATCATCTATACCCATTTGAGTCTGCCTGACTGAGATTTACAAGGTGACCATAGCTTGCTTCATACCAACAATCTCTGTGGATCGACCCTTACTCGCGTAAAGTTTATTACTTGGACGACCCAGTACACTTGCTGGTTAGTTGTGCGAAGTTGTGATAAAGAGTTGAGATTGCAATTGTGCGTACCATGTTGATGGCGCCATTGATGATCACAATTTCGTGCACCAAGTTTTTGGCGCCGTTGCCGGGGATTGTTGAGTTTGGACAACTGACGGTTCATCTTGTTGCTTAGATTAGGTATTTTTCTTCAGAGTTCTTAAGAATGAATTCTAGTGTTTCAAGGTGATGTTCTTATCATCACCAAAGCTGATTGATTCTCATCAATTTAGCTCTTGAATGCAATGTCCTGCTGAAGCTTGGCTATCCATGTCTAATTCCTTTAGACTAAAAGCTTTAGACTAACATTGCATGATTCCTGGAATTCTCATTAAGAATTTTGATATCTTTATTTTCTTTTCCACTTAATTTTCGAAAAATCCAAAAAAATTTACAAGATCATAAAAACCAAAAAAATATTTTTATGTTTCTTGTTGAGTCTAGTGTCTCATTTTAAGTTTGGTGTCTTGCATGCATTGTTTATTTGATATTGGTTCTATTTTCAAGTCAATAATACAGAGAACTGAAGATTCAGTACATGCAGCAGAGGAATTACACAGAAAAAGCTGGGCGTTCAAAACGCCCAGTGAAGAAGGGAAAACTTGCGTTTAAACGCCAGCCAGGATACCTGGTTGGGCGTTTAACGCCCAAAAGGGTAGCATTTTGGGCGTTAAACGCCAGAATGGATACCATTCTGGCCGTTTAACGCCAGGATGGCACAAGAGGGAAGATTCTGTTTTCAAACCAAATTTTTTTTCAGGTTTTCAAAATTTTTCAAAATCAAATCTTTTTCAAATCATATCTTTTCAATCAAATCTTTTTCAAAATCAATTTCTTTCCTTTTTCAAAGATACTTGCTAACAATTAATGATTTGATTCAACAATTCAAGTATGTTGCCTTTTCTGTTGAGAAAGGTTAATGTTTGAATCATATCTTTTCTTGTTAGCCAAGTCATTATTTTTTTTAATCAAATCTTTTTTTTAAATTGTTTTTCAAATCATATCTTTTCAATCATATCTTTTTAAAACCATAACTTTTCAATCATATCTTTTTAATTTCTTATTTCAAAATCTTTTTCAAAAATCACTTGATTTCTTTTCCACTTTTGGTTTTCGAAAATCAATTAATGTTTTTCAAAATGTTTTTTTAAAATCTTTTTAAATTATTTTCGAAAATCTCTTCCCCTCTTTTCACATCCTTCTATTTATGGAGTACCACTCCTCCTCAATGCACAATTCGAACGCTATCCGACTAAGTTCGAATTCTTCTCCCTCTTCCTTCTATTTTTTCTGTTCCTCTGACACCTCAAGGAATCTCTATACTGTGACATAGAGGATTCCATATTTTCTTGTTCTTTCTCTTTCATATGAGCAGGAGCAAAGACAAAGGCATTCTTGTTGAGGCTGATCCTGAACCTGAAAGGACCTTGAAGCGAAAGCTAAGAGAAGCTAAGGCACAACTCTCTGTAGAGGACCTAACAGAACTCTTCAAGGAAGAAGAACCTATGGCAGCCGAAAACAACAACAATGCCAACAATGCAAGGAAGGTGCTGGGTGACTTTACTGTACCTACTCCCGACTTCTATGGGAGAAGCATCTCTATCCCTGCCATTGGAGCAAACAACTTTGAGCTTAAGCCTCAATTAGTTTCTCTAATGCAATAGAATTGCAAGTTCCATGGACTTCCACTGGAAGATCCTCATCAGTTTTTAGCTGAATTCTTGCAAATCTGTGACACTGTCAAGACTAATGGGGTTGACCCTGAAGTCTACAGACTTATGCTATTCCCTTTTGCTGTAAGAGACAGAGCTAGAATATGGTTGGACTTACAACCTAAAGATAGCCTGAACTCATGGGAAAAGCTAGTCAATGCCTTCTTGGCAAAGTTCTTTCCACCTCAAAAATTGAGTAAGCTTAGAGTGGAAGTCCAAACCTTCAGACAGAAGGAAGGTGAATCCCTCTATGAAGCTTGGGAAAGATACAAACAATTGATCAGAAAGTGTCCCTCTGACATGCTTTCTGAATGGAGCATCATAGGTATCTTCTATGATGGTCTGTCTGAACTGTCCAAGATGTCTTTCGATAGCTCTGCTGGAGGATCTCTTCATCTGAAGAAGACGCCTACAGAAGCTCAAGAACTAATTGAAATGGTTGCAAATAACCAATTCATGTACACTTCTGAAAGGAATCCTGTGAACAATGAGACAAATCAGAAGAAAGGAATTCTTGAGATTGACACTCTGAATGCCATATTGGCTCAAAACAAAATACTGACTCAGCAAGTCAATTTGATTTCTCAAAGTCTGTCTGGAATGCAAAATGCACCAGGCAGTACTAAGGATGCTTCATCTGAAGAAGAAGCTTATGATCCTGAGAACCCTTCAATGGAAGAGGTGAATTACATGGGAGAACCCTACGGAAACACCTATAATTCTTCATGGAGAAATCATCCAAATCTCTCATGGAAGGATCAACAGAGACCTCAACAAGGTTTCAACAACAATAATGGTGGAAGAAATAGGTTTAGCAATGGCAAGCCTTTTCCATCATCTTCTCAGCAACAGACAGAGAATTCTAAGCAGAACCACTCTGACTTAGCAACCATGGTCTCTGATCTAATCAAAACCACTCAAAGTTTCATAACTGAAACAAGGTCCTCCATTAGGAATTTGGAGGCACAAGTGGGACAACTGAGCAAGAAAATTACTGAACTCCCTCCTAGTACTCTTCCAAGCAATACAAAAGAAAATCCAAAAGGAGAGTGCAAGGCCATCAACATGGCCGAATTTGGAGAGGAGGAAGAGGCAGTGAACGCCACTGAGGAGGACCTCAATGGGCATCCACTGGCCTCCAATGAGTTCCCTAATGAGGAACCATGGGAATCTGAGGCTCACATTGAGACCATAGAGATTCCATTGAATTTACTTCTGCCATGAGCTCTGATGAGTATTCTTCCTCTGAGGAGGATGAAGATGTCACTGAAGAGCAAGTTGCCAAGTACCTTGGAGCAATCATGAAGCTAAATGACAAGTTATTTGGTAATGAGACTTGGGAGAACAAACCTCCTTTGCTCACCAAAGAACTGGAAGACTTGTCTAGGCAGAGATTACCTCAAAAGAAACAAGATCCTGGGAAGTTTTCAATACCTTGTACCATAGGCACCATGACCTTCAAGAAGGCCCTGTGTGACTTAGGGTCAAGTGTAAACCTCATGCCTCTCTCTGTAATGGAGAAGCTAGGGATCTTTGAGGTACAAGCTACAAGAATCTCACTAGAGATGGCAGATAACTCAAGAAAACAAGCTTATGGACTTGTAGAGGATGTTCTGGTAAATATTGAAGACCATTACATCCCTGCTGATTTCATAGTCCTAGAGACTGGGAAGTGCATGGATGAATCCATCATCCTTGGCAGACCCTTCCTAGCCACAGCAAAGGCTGTGATTGATGTTGACAGAGGCGAATTGATCATTCAAGTGAATGAAGAATCCTTTGTGTTTAAGGCTCAAGGATATCCCTCTATCACCATAGAGAGGAAGCATGAAGAGCTTCTCTCAAAACAGAGCCAAACAGAGCCCCCACAGTCAAACTCTAAGTTTGGTGTTAGGTGGCCACAACCAAATTCTAAGTTTGGTGTTGAACCCCCACATTCAAACTCTAAGTTTGGTGTTGGGAGGTTCCAACATGGCTCTGAGTATCGTTGAGGCTCCATGAGAGCCCTCTGTCAAGCTACTGACATTAAAGAAGCGCTTGTTGGGAGGCAACCCAATGTTATATTTTATCTATTTTCCTTTGTTATTTTATGTTTTCTGTAGGTTGATGATCATGAGAAGTCACAAAATCAATTGAAAAAGCAAAAACAGAATAAAAAACAGAAGGAAAAATAGCACACCCTGGAGGAAGGCCGTGTTGGTGTTCAAACGCCAGTAAGGCTAGCAAATGGGCGTTTAACGCCCAGTCTGGCACCATTCTGGGCGTTTAACGCCAGAAAGGGGCACCAGACTGGCGTTAAACGCCAGAAAAGGGCAAGAACTTGCCGTTAAACGCCAGAAATGGGCACCAGCCCGGCGTTTAACGCCAGAATTGGCTCAGAATGCATTTTTGCACGCCACCTGGTGCAGGGATGACTTTTTCTTGACACCTCAGGATCTGTGGACCCCACAGGATCCCCACCAACCCCACCACCCTTTTTCTTCTTCACCCATTCACCAATCACCTCAATACCTCTTACCCAAAAACCCTTCACCTATCAAATCCCATCTTTCTCTTCACCACTCACATCCATCCTTCATAAAACCCCACCTACCTCACCATTCAAATTCAAACCAATTTCCCTCCTAAACCCACCCTCCCATAGCTGAACCCCATCCTTCTCCTCCCCCTATATAAACCCATCTTCACTCCTTCATTTTCACACAACCTAAAACACTACTTCTCCCCCTTTGGCCGAAACATAAGCCTCCTCCATCTCCTCCATTTTCTTCTTCTTCTACTCTCTTCTTTCTTCTTTTGCTCGAGGACGAGCAAACCTTTTAAGTTTGGTGTGGTAAAAGCATTGCTTTTTATTTTTCCATAACCATTTATGGCATCCAAGGCCGGAGAAACCTCTAGAAAGAGGAAAGGGAAGGCAAAAGCTTTCACCTCCGAGTCATGGGAGATGGAGAGATTCATCTCAAGGGTGCATCAAGACCACTTCTATGAAGTTGTGGCCTTGAAGAAGGTGATCCCCGAGGTCCCTTTCAAACTCAAAAAGAGTGAATATCCGGAGATCCGACATGAGATTCGAAGAAGAGGTTGGGAAGTTCTTACCAACCCCATTAAACAAGTCGGAATCTTGATGGTTCAAGAGTTCTATGCCAATGCATGGATCACCAAGAACCATGATCAAAGTGTGAACCCGGACCCAAAGAATTGGCTTACAATGGTTCAGGGGAAATACTTAGATTTTAGTCCGGAAAATGTGAGGTTGGCATTCAACTTGCCCATGATGCAAGGAGATGAACACCCTTACACTAGACGGGTCAATTTTGATCAAAGTTTGGACCAAGTCCTCACTGACATTTGTGAAGAGGGCGCCCAATGGAAGAGAGATTCAAGAGGGAAGCCGGTTCAATTGAGAAGGCATGACCTCAAGCCCGTGGCTAGGGGATGGTTGGAGTTCATCCAACGCTCAATCATTCCCACTAGCAACCGGTCCGAAGTTACTATAGACCGGGCCATCATGATCCATAGCATCATGATTGGAGAAGAAATAGAAGTTTATGAGGTTATAGCCCAAGAACTCTATAAGGTGGCGGACAAGTCCTCTACCTTGGCAAGGTTAGCCTTTCCTCATCTCATTTGTCACCTCTGTTATTCAGTAGGAGTTGACATAGAAGGAGACATCCTCATTGATGAGGACAAGCCCATCACTAAGAAAAGGATGGAGCAAACAAGAGACTCCTCTCATCATGAAATCCCTGAGATGCCTCAAGGGATGCACTTTCCTCCACAAAACTATTGGGAGCAACTGAACACCTCCCTAGGAGAACTGAGTTCCAACATGGGACAACTAAGGGTGGAGCACCAAGAACATTCCATCCTCCTCCATGAAATTAGAGAAGATCAAAGAACCATGAGAGAG
Organism: Arachis stenosperma; assembly: GCF_014773155.1. Lineage (NCBI taxonomy): Eukaryota > Viridiplantae > Streptophyta > Magnoliopsida > Fabales > Fabaceae > Arachis > Arachis stenosperma. The sequence goes on along the minus strand of NC_080385.1, from coordinate 89,116,578 downwards.
GAGCAACAAAGGCAAGGAAGAGACATTGAGGAGCTCAAGCACTCCATAAGACCTTCAAGAGGAAGAACAAGCCGCCATCACTAAGGTGGACCCATTCATTAATCTCCTTGTTCTTTATTTTCCTGTTTTTCGAAAATCTATGCTTATGTTTATCTATGTCTGTGTCTTATGATCGTTAGTGTCTATGCCTTAAAGTTATGAATGTCCTATGAATCCATCACCTTTCTTAAATGAAAAAGGTTCTTAATTGAAAAAGAGAAGAATTGCATGAATTTCAGATTTTATAACAGATTAATTATTTTGATGTGGTGGCAATGCTTTTGTTTTCTGAATGTATGCTTAAACAGTGCATATGTTTTTTGAATTTGTGGTTCATGAATGTTAAAGTTGTTGGCTCTTGAAAGAATGATGAAAAAGGAGACATGTTACTGAGGATCTGAAAAATCATAAAAATGATTCTTGAAGCAAGAAAAAGCAGTGAAAAAAAAAATGAAAAAAAGAAGGGAGAAAGAGAAAAAGAAAGAAAAAGAAAGAAATAAATTTGTGATCCAAGGCAAAAAGAGTGTGCTTAAGAACCCTGGACACCTCTAATTGGGTACTCTAGCAAAGCTGAGTCACAATCTGAAAAGGTTCACCCAATTATGTGTTTGTGGCATGTATGTATCCGGTGGTAATACTGGAAGACAGAGTGCTTTGGGCCACGGCCAAGACTCATAAAGTAGCTGTGTTCAAGAATCATCATACTTAACTAGGAGAATCAATAACACTATCTGGATTCTGAGTTCCTAAAGAAGCCAATCATTCTGAATTTCAAAGGATAAAGTGAGATGCCAAAACTGTTCAGAGGCAAAAAGCTAAAAGCCCCGCTCATCTAATTAATACTGATCTTCATAGATGTTTTTGGAGTTCATTGCATATTCTCTTCTCTTTATCTTATTTGATTTTCAGTTGCTTGGGGACAAGCAACAATTTAAGTTTGGTGTTGTGATGAGTGGATAATTTGTACGCTTTTTGGCATTGTTTTTAGTATGTTTCTAGTAGGATTTAGTTAGTTTTTAGTATATTTTTATTAGTTTTTAGTTAAAATTCACTTTTCTGGACTTTACTATGAGTTTGTGTGTTTTTCTGTGATTTCAGGTATTTTCTGGCTGAAATTAAGGGACTTGAGCAAAAATCTGATTCAGAGACTGAAAAGGACTGCAGATGCTGTTGGATTCTGACCTCCCTGCACTCGAAGTGGATTTTCTGGAGCTACAAAAACTCAATCGGCGCGCTCTCAACGGCGATGGAAAGTAGACATCCTGGGCTTTCCAGCAATATATGATAGTCCATACTTTGCCTAAGATTTGATGGCCCAAATCGGCGTTCAAAGTCACTTTCAGAATTTCCAACGTTAAACGCCGGAACTGGCACCAAAGTGGGAGTTAAACGCCCAAACTGGCACAAAAGCTGGCGTTTAACTCCAAGAAGAGTCTCTACACGAAAATGCTTCATTTCTCAGCCCAAACACACACCAAGTGGGCCCGGAAGTGGATTTTTATGTCTTTTACTCATCTTTGTAATTCTTAAGCTACTAGTTCCCTATAAATAGGACCTTTTACGATTGTATTTTCATCTTCGGACATCTAGTTCTTAGATCATTGGGAGGCTGGCCTCACAGCCATGCCTAGACCTTGTTCTTATGTATTTTCAATGGTGGAGTTTCTACACACCATAGATTAAGGTGTGAAGCTCTGCTGTACCTCGAGTATTAATGCAATTACTATTGTTCTTCTATTCAATTCAGCTTGTTCTTGTTCCAAGATATCACTTGTTCTTCAACTTGATGAATGTGATGATCCGTGACACTCATCATCATTCTCACCTATGAACGTGTGACTGACAACCACCTCCGTTCTACCTTAGATTGGGTGGATATCTATTGGATTCCTGATACACGATGCATGGTTGTTGCTCGCCTGACAAACGAGCGCTCGCCTGACAACCGAGCCATCCATTCCGTGAGATCAGAGTCTTCGTGGTATAAGCTAGAACTGATGGCGGCATTCAAGAGAATCCGGAAGGTCTAAACCTTGTCTGTGGTATTCTGAGTAGGATTCAATGATTGAATGACTGTGACGAGCTTCAAACTCGCGATTGTGGGGCGTTAGTGACAGACACAAAAGAATCACTGGATTCTATTCCGACATGATCGAGAACCGACAGCTGGATAGCCGTGCTGTGACAGGGTGCGTTGAACATTTCCACTGAGAGGATGGGAGGTAGCCACTGACAACGGTGAAACCCTTGCATAAAGCTTGCCATGGAAAGGAGTAAGAAGGATTGGATGAAGACAGTAGGAAAGTAGAGAGACGGAAGGGACAAAGCATCTTTATTTGCTTATCTGAAGTTCTCACCAATGAATTGCATAAGTATCTCTATCTTTATCTTTATGTTCTATTCATCATCTATACCCATTTGAGTCTGCCTGACTGAGATTTACAAGGTGACCATAGCTTGCTTCATACCAACAATCTCTGTGGGATCGACCCTTACTCGCGTAAGGTTTATTACTTGGACGACCCAGTACACTTGCTGGTTAGTTGTGCGAAGTTGTGATAAAGAGTTGAGATTGCAATTGTGCGTACCATGTTGATGGCGCCATTGATGATCACGATTTCCTGCACCAAATTCTCAAGCCAATTTTGCAAAAAACAGAAATATGGAAAGCGAGCTCTCAAGTTGACTAAAGATGAAAATTAAAAAAGAAAGTAAGCTCCTTTTCTAATCCTAACTAACACCTATTTATACAATTTCTATTGTGGATCTAAGAATTTTGAGTGGGCTTTTTGATTTGGTGAAGAAATGAATTAAGTTGGATTTTTGAGTGAAATGCAGCCCATCTTGCTCCCAGAAGGCTGCTCTGCTCTTGTGGAGAGCAGAGCAGTGAAGCTTTGCATGGGGATCCAATTAGCGCGCCAAGTGTGGGAGAGGCATCAGGATGCTGCCCTGCCCTTGTGGAGAGCGGGGTAATGGTGTCATGGTGCGTGCCTTGCTTCCCTGCCCGTGCATCCAAGCTGTGCGCGCCCAAGCTCCTGGCCGTGCCAAATTGTGCATGCCATGCACCAAGGAATGCTGCTCTGCCCTCCTTGTGGGCAGCGCAAAGCCTTCCTTGTTCTTGGGTGAGGTCCCAAGTTTGAAACCTGGCCGAAGGCATGCTGAGCTTTTTCTTCTTGGCACATGATTCACGCCTAAGGCTTGGCTTCCTAGAGGACTTGTGTTCGATCCTTGGAGGTAGCCTTTTAGCCAAGTGTGGCTCATTTTCCTTTGTGTGTAGCGCTACTTCCTTCCCTCTTGAGCTTGGGTTCGAAACCCATGGGTGGCTCTTGGAGTTAATTTTTCTTGAATTTTTCCATGAGGAGCCCGAAATTGCTCTTGAGGAGGGCAAGGCAGAATTTTTCTTTCCCTTGTTTCTTGGCCTCGAATTGTGCTCCGCCCTCAAGGAGGGCAGGGCAGTGAAGCCTTGAATGCTTGGTTCATTGTTGTGCTCCCTTGGAGGGCAGTGTGCTCTTGTGGAGAGCAGTGTGGCTTCCTCCTTCATTGTTGCGCCACACTTCTTCTTCTTTTGCCACACTATTTTCTTCCTTTGGCCACACTTCTTTCTTTTCTTCTTTTCTTCACCTACAAATAATCAAAACAACCAATCAAAGTATCACTAAATTCACAAGGTTTATAAATCAATTAAAAATCAATTAAATTTAGCTTTAACCTTATGATTTAGCATCAATTAGATGGTAGTTGTTTGATTCAAATAAAACATGCAATTCCACTCTAAATTGCTTACTTATGGTGCAAGAAAGTGCATAAAAACTAGTGAAACAAGTGAAATTAGCTTGAGAAATGGGTATATGATGACTTGTCATCAGTCGGTCCCTTCCAAGTTATTTTGTAATTCTCTTTCTTGGACCTTGTTCAGGTCTCTTTCAAGTATTACTTTTATAACTTTATGCTTTGGGCCGATTTCATCACGTCGGGCCCTTCTAAGTTATTTTGTAATCCTCTTCCTTGGACCTTGTTCAGATCTCTTTCAGGGATTACTTCTATAACTTTATGCTTTGGACCGACTTCCTTACGTCGGGTCTTTCAAAGTTATTTTTGTAATCCTCTTTCTTGGACCTTGTTTAGGTCTCTTTCAGGGATTACTTTTATAACTTTTATGTTTTGGGCCGAATTCATCACGTCGGGTCCTTCAAAGTTATTTTTGTAATCCTCTTTCTTGGACCTTATTTAGGTCTCTTTCAGGGATTACTTTTATAACTTTTATGTTTTGGGCCAACTTCCTTACGTCGGGTCTTTCAAAGTTATTTTTGTAATCCTCTTTCTTGGACCTTGTTTAGGTCTCTTTCAGGGATTACTTTTATAACTTTTATGTTTTGGGCCGACTTCATCACGTCGGGCCCTTCTAAGTTATAGTAATCCTCTTTTATAGGGCTGGCCAGACCTCTTTCCAGGGATTTGCTTATAACTTTGGTTATCGCGATTGGTCCGACTTCTTTACGTCGGCCAGTCTTTAAGTTATTTTATAGCAATCCATTTTATTAGGACCTCGTCAGGTCCTTTGTATGGATCACTTTCTATAACTTCTTGCATTATTCTGTTTTCATCTTTGCCGATTTTGTAGAGATTGGGTTTCACCCTCATTTGGTCGACCTTTAATGAATTTGGTTTTCATCTTTGGTCTTTATCATGATCGCGCAGTGACTTTCACTTTTTACCGATCGGTAGCTTTATAATCGGACGATGAATGTTTTAGATTGATGCGGCTTGAGCATTTGTAGAAGATCTGAACATATTTTATTCAAAAAAAAATGCAAATATATACATGCGGGAGGTTAATCCTCTAAGTTGGGTGATTTGTAGGTCTTGGCTTGGCGCCTCATTAATAAACCTTTTCAGGAAAAAGAGTGCGCCCTATCCTAAGATCCTTTATCATCCCTAACTATAGTACCTTCTTAGGTTACAGGCGTACCATGACCTAGGAAGCTCTCGCCCATCGAGTTCAAACAGTCTGTAGTAGCCCTTTCCAAGTACTTCGATTACTCGGTAGGGTCCTTTCCAGTTTGCTGCCAGCTTTCCTTCTCCAGGTCGGTTTGTTCCGATGTCATTTCGGATTAGGATGAGGTCGTTCTCAGCAAAAGCTTGCTGTACTACCTTTTGATTGTATCTTGCAGCCATTCATCATTTTAATGCTTCTTCCCTAATCCGAGCTCTTTCTCAGACTTCCGGAAGTAGATCGAGTTCTTCCCTTTGAAGTTGGGTGTTGGCTTCTTCACTATAGTGAATCACTCTAGGCGACCTTTCTTCAATCTCCACTGGGATCATTGCCTCCATTCCGTACGCTAATCGGAAGGGTGATTCCTTTGTGGTGGAATGTGGCGTTGTTCGATATGCCCATAAGACTTGTGGGAGCTCCTCGGCCTAGGCTCCCTTTGCATCCTATAATCTCCGTTTCAACCCAGCCAGTATGACTTTGTTGGCAGCTTCGGCTTGTCCATTGGCTTGGGGATGTTCTACGGAAGTGAATTATTGTTTTATGTTCAAGTCGGCCGCTAGCTTTTTGAAGCCTGCATCTGTGAACTGGGTACCATTGTTTGTGGTGATGGAGTATAGAACCCCAAACCTCGTAACAATGTTCCTATATAGGAATTTTCAACTTCTTTGAGCAGTGGCATTAGCTAGGGTTTCTGCCTCGATCTACTTTGTGAAGTAGTTTATCCCCACTATAAGGAATTTAACTTGTCCCGATCCCTGAGGGAAGGGTCCGAGAAGGTCAAGTCCCCATTTTGTGAATGGCCAAGGTGAGGTCACGCTGATGAGATCCTCTGGTGGGGCAATGTGAAAGTTGGCATATTTGTGACATGATGGACATGTCTTTACGAACTCTGTGGCTTCCTTTTGTAGAGTTGGCCAATAAAATCCTGCCCGAAATACTTTTTTGGTAAGTTCTTGCGCTTTGAGGTGATTGCCATAAATGCCACTGTGTACTTCTTCCAGAACTTCCTTTGTGTTAGAAGTCGGTACGCATTTTAACAGTGGTATTGAAATCCCCCTTTTGTATAGAGTATTGTTTATGATAGTGTAGTATTGTGCCTCCCGTTTCAACCTCTTTGCCTCCTTTTTCTCTGTGGGCAGTGCTTCTGTTTTGAGGTAGTTAATTATGGGAGTCATCCATCCTTGATCCTGACCTATTATGGCCAGGACTTTTTCTTCTTCTGAGATTGATGGATTCTGCAGAATTTCTTGGATAAGGCTTCTATTGTTGCCCCCTGGTTTGGTGCTGGCTAGTTTCGAGAGTGCGTTAGCTCGGGCATTCTGTTCTCGGGGTATGTGACAGATCTCATATTCTCCGAGTTGTCTGAGCTATTTCCTGGTTTTGTCCAAGTACTTTTTCATGGTGGGATCTTTGGCTTGGTAGCTTCCTGCTATCTGTGAAGTGACTACCTATGAGTCGCTGAAGATGATAAGCTTTGGAGCTCTAACCTCCATAGCCAGCTTCAAACCAGCTAGCAGTGCCTCATATTCCGCTTGATTATTAGAGGCGGGGAACCCGAATTTGAAGGAGAGTTCGATTTGGGTTCCTTGGTCACTTTCAATTATCACACCCCCGCAGCTTCCACTTTTATTTGAGGAACCGTCCACGTAGAGATTCCATTCTGTGGGGATTTTCAGTGTGTCTGTAAATTCTACGATGAAGTCGGCCAGGTATTGTGATTTGGTGGCTGTCCGGGCTTCGTATTGAAGATCGAATTCGGACAACTCGACTGCCCATTGCAAGATTCTGCTCGCCAAGTCTTTTTTCTATAAAATCCCTTTTATGGGCTGGTTGGTCCGAACCCTAATGGTGTGGTCTTGGAAGTATGGACGAAGTCGCCGAGATGTTAGTATGAGAGCGTAGGCAAACTTTTCTATTTTTTGGTAGTTCAGCTCGGATCCTTGTAATGCTTTACTGATGAAGTATACGGGTTGTTGCCCCCTGTCGTCTTCTCGGACTAGTGTTGAGGCTATTGCCTGACTTCCTACTGCGAGGTACAATATGTGTGGTTCTTCTTCCCGTGGCCGAGTTAGAATAGGTGGCTGTCCCAGGAACCTTTTGAAATTTTGGAAGGCTTGCTCACACTCCGTTGTATTAAAACTTCTTTCTCTTCCTTAGAGTGGCGTAGAAGGGAAGAGATCTTATTGCCGATTCGGCTAGAAATCTGGACAAGGCTGCCAATCTCCCGTTGAGTTGTTGTACCTCTTTGACACAAGTCGGACTCTTCATGTCGAGTATGGCCCGGCATTTATCTGGGTTTGCTTCGATTCCTCTTTGTGTGAGCATAAAACCCATGAATTTGCCAGCTTCTATTGCGAAGGTGCATTTTGCGGGATTGAGTCGCATGCCATGCCGTCTTATAGTGTCGAATACTTGGGTCAGGTTGGACAATATCATCTTTTCATTTTGTGTCTTTATTAGCATGTCGTCCACGTAGACTTCCATGATTTTTCTGATGTGATCTGAAAAGACCTTGTTCATTAATCTCTGATAAGTAGCTCCCGCATTTTTAAGACCGAAAGGCATGACGACGTAGCAGTAGTTCGCTTTTGGGGTTAAAAAGGAATTATTTTCTTGGTCGGGTGGATACATTGGGATTTGATTGTATCCCAGTATGCGTCCATGAACGAGAGGTATTTATATCCGGAGGAAGCATCTACCAGAGCGTCGATGCTTGGGAATGGATAAGGATCTTTTGGGCAGGCTTTGTTGAGATCAGTGTAGTCGGTGCACATTCACCACTTCCCGTTTGACTTTTTCACCAAGACGACATTAGCCAGCCATAGTGGGTATTTGACTTCTCTTATGAACCCTGCCTCCAGTAGACCTTGTACCTGCTCTTCCACAGCTTGGGAGCATTCTGGTCTGAGCTTTCTATGCTTCTGTTGTACTGGCTGAAATCCTGGGTAGATGGTGGACGAAATTGTGATCATCAACAATGGCTCCAATGACTTGGTAGCTCTCACACGTGAATTACACTTAGTCACAACTCCGCACAACTAACCAGCAAGTGCACTGGGACGTCCAAGTAATACCTTACGTGAGTAAGGGTCGATCCCACGGAGATTGTTGGTATGAAGCAAGCTATGGTCATCCTGTAAATCTCAGTCAGGCGGATAATAATTGGTTATGGGAAATATAAAGAGATACTTGCTTAAATAATAAAGGATAGAAATACTTATGTAAATTAATGGTGGGAATTTCAGATAGGTGCATGGAGGTGCTGTGTTCCTTCCGAATCTCTACTTTCTTATTACATTCATCCAATCCTTCTTACTCCTTTCCATGACAAGCTGTATGTAGGGCATCACCGTTGTCAATGGCTACATCCCATCCTCTCAATGAAAATGGTCCAAATGCTCTGTCACAGCATGACTAATCATTTGTCGGTTCTCAATCAGGTTGGAATAGAATCCCGTTATTCTTTTGCGTCTGTCACTAACGCCCAGCCTTTAGGAGTTTGAAGCTCGTCACAGTCATTCAATCCCGGAATCCTACTCAGAATACCACAGACAAGGTTAGACTTTCCGGATTCCCATGAATGCCGCCATCAATTCTAGCTTATACCACAAAGATTCTGATAAAGGAATCCAAGAGATATGCACCCGGTCTAAGGTAGAACAGAAGTGGTTGTCAATCACGCACGTTCATAGGTGAGAATGATGATGAGTGTCACGGATCATCACATTCATCAAGTTGAAGTGCAATGAATAACTTAGAACAGGAATAAATCGAATTGGATAGAAAATAATAGTAATTGCATTGAAACTTGAGGTACAGCAGAGCTCCACACCCTTAATCTATGGTGTGTAGAAACTTGTTCCGAGGGTTACCTGAAACTGTAGGTCGATCTCGGATGAGATCTTCTGTGTTGGTCGGAGCCGACGTGTCCGGCAGGTGTACGGCGGCCGGAGCTGGTGTGTCCGACTTGTTGGACTTGGTGGTGGTGCTGATCCTTCGTCCCCGGAGGGTGGGGGGTACCTGCAAGGGACTCCGATGCTTAAGTTAGCAAGGGTATTAAGCAGGTATTGAGTAAAATCAGAGTATGAATTATACCTGGGTGCTCCAGTGTATTTATAATGGTGAGATGTGGCCTCCTGTGGATAAGATAAGTTAGTTATCTTATCTTATCTTTATCTTATCTTTAAGTGAGGTCAACTTATCTTCAAGGGAACCGCCTTTATCTTTCTGGCTTTGGCTGCCTTTAGATTGGGCTGTGTTCCTTCGTTTTGGGCCTGCTTTGGGCTCCTTTGGCGAGTTGGCCGAGCTCTTGGAGAAGAGGTCGGGCATTTGACCGAGCTCTTTGAGAAGAGGTCGGATAGTCTGACCTGAAGAGGTCGGTCGGCTTGTCGCTAAACATCCCGGGTCGGACAGCTTGACCCAGGGTATGAACAGTGCCCCTGCTTGAGTTTGATCTTTCCATGAGATCATGATTTTCAGAGCTTCGATCTCTTTGGAAGTCGTGCTCAAGCATCTGTCTGGCTTGTTTCTTCATTGCTTTGCAATCTTTGTAGATTTTCTAGAGGTTTGGTACTTCACAGTCCAACCTCTTTTGAGTGGTAGCGTGGGTTTTCTACCCTTGCCTTATGGATCACGTCTTGCTTTAAGTTTGTGTTGACAACCCTCTGCTTTGGCGAAGTTGTCCTTGCAGCTTGATATCAGGACTTTTAGTGATTTGTCCAATGACTTTTTTGGTGTTCTTTATGTAGAACCTTTTTTAGTCTCGAATGACGTTCGTAGCCCTGTTTGAGATTGTGCCTTCTTTGAGTGGAGTTGTATCCCTTTTGGCTGAGCACATTTGAGCCTTAGGTTGTTTTCGAACCTTTATGGCTTGTTCTTTTTTGAGATCATACTTGCACCTCTTCTTTAGCTGACGTTGACCTGTATGACTTTGCCCCTGCTAGAGTTCAGACTTTTCCGTGAGACCGTGCTTTCAGAGTTTCGATCTCTTCGGGGAAGTCGTGCTCAAGCATCCTGACTTTGGTCGATCTTTGAGTAGTTTCTTCTTGTGCGAGTCTGGTATTGCCCCTTTTACTTTGTTGAGGGGACTTTTCAGCCTTCTTCCGACTTGTTTGTCTTCGCTGTTTGGGCTTTTTAGTCATAATCCAACAACTTTTTAGGTAGTGTTTCGATGGGGAACCTTTTTATAGTTTGTTTGGATGACTTTTTAGCTCTGTCTTTGAGGCTGTGCTTTTCGCTTTTTAAGTAGTGTCTTTTTTCAAGACTTCGTACCTTTTAGCAAAACATTCCTGGCTTTCCTTTGGCCGTTTGCGAGATGTCTTTGTCCGTTTTTGTGGATCTTTGTAGAGTGTCGGTACTTTATTGTCCGACCTCTTTTGATCACTTCTGATTTTGTCCATTTTCTGCTTGGTCGAGGTGGTTCTTGGGGCTAACTTGTTCGACGACTTTTTAGTGTTCTCGTAGAACACTTTTTATTCATTCTGAACAATTTTGATAGCCTTGTCGTGAAGCCGTGGCTTTTTGGGCGGAGCTATGTCCGTTTTAGTGCACGTTTTTCGTTGGTCCGACTTCTTTTTGTCGGTCCGAGCTGTAGCTTTCGTTGGTTTGACTTCTTCTTGTCGGTCCAAACTGTAGCTTTCGTTGGTCCGACTTCTTCTTATCGGTCCAAGCTGTAGCTTTCGTTGGTCCGACTTCTTCTTGTCGGTCCAAGCTGTTGCTTTCGTTGGTCTGACTTCTTCTTGTCGGTCCAATCTGTAGCTTTTGTTGGTCCGACTTTTTCTTGTCGGTCCAATCTGTAGCTTTCCAAGTTATTTCTGTAATCCTCTTTCTTGGACCTTGTTCAGGTCTCTTTCAGGGATTACTTTTATAACTTTTGTGTTGTGGGCCGACTTTCGTCGTGTCGGAGCTCTCCTGAGTTATTTTTGTAATCCTCTTTTTTGGACTTTGTTCAGGTCTCTTTCAGGGATTACTTTTATAACTCTTTTGTCGTTTGGGCCGACTTTGTCATGTCGGGCTCTCCTTAGTTATTTCTGTAATCCTCTTTCTTGGACCTTGTTCAGGTCTCTTTCAGGGATTACTTTGATAACTTTTTAGTGGTAGGAGTCCGACTTGGTTATGTCGGTCTCCTTTAAGTTATTTTTTGTAGTCCTCTTTCTTGGATCTTTGTCAGATCTCTTTTAGGGACTACTTGTATAACTTTTTAGTGGTAGGAGTCCGACTTGGTTATGTCGGTCTCCTTTAAGTTATTTTTTGTAGTCCTCTTTCTTGGATCTTTGTTAGATCTCTTTTAGGGACTACTTGTATAACTTTTTAGTGGTAGGAGTCCGACTTGGTTATGTCGGTCTCCTTTAAGTTATTTTTTGTAGTCCTCTTTCTTGGATCTTTGTCAGATCTCTTTCAGGGACTACTTGTATAACTTTTTGTTTTGGGCTGACTTTGTTATGTGAGGCCCTTCTAAGTTAAAGTAATCCTCTTTAATAGGGTTGGCCAGACCTCTTTCCAGGGTTTACTTATAACTTGGGTTGACTTGGTTCGACTTCTTAACGTTCGACCAGTCCTTAAGTTATTATTTTAGCTATCCGTAAGACCTCGTCAGGTTCTTTTTTAGATCACTTTCGATAACTTCTTACATTATTCTGTGTTCATCTTTGCCGATTTGTAGAAAGTGGTTGGCATCTTTAGATCGTCTTTGGGGTGAATCGGGTTTTCACCTTTATCGGACGGTTATCTTTATCGTGACCGTGCAGTGAAATTGTTTTTCACTTTCTGCCGATCTGTTGCTTTATAATCGGACGATGAATGCTTTAGATTAATGCGTCTTGATTGAGCAGTGAATTTTGATTTTCACTTTGTCGACCTTTGTCGAAATCAAACGATGAATTTGGTTTTCATCGTGGTCAGGCGGTGAAGTTGGTTTTCACCTTGCCGACCTGTCGCTTTGTAATCGGACGATGAATTTGGTTTTCATCTTGCCGACTTTTTCGTGATCGGGCGGTGAATTTGGTTTTCACCTTGCCGACCTTTGTCGTAATGAAACGATGAATTCAGTTTTCATCGTGGTCGGGCAGTGAAGTTGGTTTTCACCTTGCCGACCTGTCGCTTTGTAATCGGACGATGAATTTGGTTTTCATCTTGCCGACTTTTTCGTGATCGGGCGGTGAATTTGTTTTTCACCTTGCCGACCTGTCGTAATCGGACGTCTTGGTAGGAAACTTCTTAGGGAATCTGCAAACTTTTGAACAATAAAATGAAGATATGAATAAGAGTGTGTGCATGTTAGTGCTTACCCTTCTAGGTCGGGCAATCTTTTAGATCTCGGCCTGGCGCCTTTTGCAGGCATGCCATGACCTTGGTAGCTCTCACCCCTCGAGGTCAAACACTTTGTGGTGGCCTTTCCCCAGTACTTTCGTGACATGGCAGGGTCCTTTCTATTTAGTTGCTAGCTTTCCTTCTTCCGGTCGACTTGTTCTGATATTATTTCGGATTGGGATGAGGTCATTATTGGTGAAGCTTCTCTGTACTACCTTTCATTTTCACCTTAAGGCCATGCGACGTTTTAACGCTTCTTCCCTGATCTGAGCTCTTTCTCGGACTTCTGGGAGTAGGTCGAGCTCTTTCCTTTGGATTTGGGAGTTGACCTCTTTTTTGTAGAGGATCATTCTGGGGGATCTTTCTTCGATCTCTACTGGGATCATTGCCTCCACTCCGCGAGTCAATCGGAAGGGTGATTCCCCCGTGGTGAAGTGTGGAGTTGTCCGATATGCCCATAGGACTTGTGGGAGCTCTTCAGCCCAAGCTCCCTTTTGATTTGAAGAACTTTGGTTCTTTCTGCAAAAAAGTTTGTGTATTCTCCTTTGAGGAGAATGTGTGCTTTGCTTAGGATTTGGTTGCTGTTCCTGTTTCTTTTCATTGTTGCCTGACTCCCTTTGTACAAAAAGTTCTAGCTTTTGTTTTGACCTTTTGTTTGAGAGGTGTTCGGATTGTTTGGGTATAGATTGTCGGCTTCTCTTCTCCGTGTTCTTGCCCTGTTGTTGCCTCCAAAGGGTGCCCCTGGACTTTCGTGTGAGTCCTGGGGTTTCCCTTTTACTGCTGTATCTGACACTTGATGTTTTGCTGTTATTGTTCGAGTTGTTTTCATTATTTGTCCGAGTTGTTTGGTAATAACCTCATGGTTGACCTATGTCTTCTTGAAAAAATATTGCTGAGATGTCTACTAAGATCCTGGTTGGCATGTCTGATTGACTGGATTCCATAGTTGTAATGCGTGTTACTGTGGCTGACCCTGAGTACTGTGTGCGACTTAGGAGGTTCCTTTGAATTTGTAGGGATAGGGATGAGGAAAAGAATTATGAGCTGGTGCTGTCGGACTCTAAGGAGAGGGTTTGTTTTCCTTCCTTGTTGTGGTCTTGTAATGTGGTATGGATGAGGCTTCTGTTATTGCCCCCTGGTTTGGTGTTGGCAAGTTTTGAAAATGCATCAACTCGGGCATTCTGCTCCCGAGGTATGTGTCAGACTTCATATTCCCTGAAATGTCTGAGCTGTTTTCTATTTTTGTCCAGGGTCCCCTGAGTTGTCCGAGCTGTTCTCTGGTTTTGTCCAGGGTCCCCCAAATAACCCGAGGTATTTTTTGTGGTGGGATCCTCAGCTTGGTTGCTCCCTTCTATTTGTGAGGTGACTACTTGTGAGTCATTGGACATGGTAAGCTCCTACCTTCTTAGCTAGCCTTAAACCAGCCAGTAGTGCCTCGTATTCAGCTTGGTCATTTGGGTTAATTTGGCTTCCCTGATCGCTTTTCTATAATTACATCTGCACCACTCCTAGTTTTGTTTGAAGAGTCATCCATGTAGAGTTTCTATTTTGTAGGAGTTCCCGGGGTGTCAGTGTACTCTGTAATGAAGTCGGCCAAATACTATGATTTGATGGCTATCTGAGTTTTATGTCGAAGATCGATTTTGACTGCCCACTGTAGAATTCTTCTTGCTAAGTATGTTTTCTTGTAGGATGCCTTCGATGGGCTGGTTGGTCCGAACTCTGATAGTGTGAGCTTGAAAGTATGGGTGGAGTCATCGAGAGGTGAGTATGGGGGCGTAGGCGAACTACTCTATCTCTTGATAGTTTAGTTCGGCCCCTTGTAGGGCCTTGATGATGGAGTAGACGGATTGTTGCCCACTTTTGTCTTCTTTAACTAGTGATGAGGCTATTGCCAGACTTCCCACTACGAGGTATAATATGAGCTTTTCACTTTCCCTTGGTTGGGTAAGAATGGGTAGTTGCCCCAAGAATTTTCAAAATCCCGAAAGGCTTGTTTGCACCCCGTAGTCCTATTCAAACCTCTCTCCCTTCCTTAATATACCTGGTGGACGAAATTGTGATCACATGTTCTTTATACTTTGATGAGTTTACTCTTAGGGCACTGTTTATTTTCACAACTCCGTTCAACTAGCCAGCAAGTGTACTGGGTCGTCCAAGTAATACCTTACGTGAGTAAGGGTCGAATCCACAGAGATTGTTGGTATGAAGCAAGCTATGGTCACCTTGCAAATCTCAGTTAGGGAGATTAAAGGGTAATTGTGATTATTGGAATATATAATAAATAAAAAGGAATAATAAAAGGGATAGAAGACTTATGCAGATTCATTGGTGAGAATTTCAGATAAGTGCATGGAGATGCTGTATGGCTCACGGACGCCTGCTCTTCTATTGCTTCTACTCAATCCTTCTTAATCCTTTCCATGGCAAGCTTTGTATAGGGGTTCACCATCAGCGGTGGCTACTTTCAATCCTCTCGGGAAAATATCCTATGCGGCTGTCACTCGCACAGCTAATCATCTGGAGGCATCACCCATGGTTGATGGCTACATCCCATCCTCGCAGTGAAAACTAATGCTCATGCACTCTGTCACAGTACGGCTAATCACTGGTTGGTTCCCGCGCCTACTGGAATAGAATCCCTTGATTCTTTTGCGTCTGTCACTAACGCCCAGCACTTGCAAGTTTGAAGCACGTCACAGTCATTCATTACCGGAATCCTACTCGGAATACCACAGACAAGGTGAGACTTTTCGGATTCCCAGGATCCTACTCGGAATACCACAGACAAGGTGAAACTTTTCGGATCCTCATAAATGCCGCTATCTATCTAGCTTATACCACGAAGATTCTGTTGGGGAATCTAAGAGATACACATTCAAGCTCTGTTGCATGTAGAACGGAAGTGGTTGTCAATCACGCGCGTTCATAAGTGAGAATGATAATGAGGGTTATCTAACTCATCACATTCATCATGTTCTTGGGTACGAATGAATATCTTGGAATAAGAATAAGAGAGAAATTGAATAAAAGACAATAGAACTTCATTAATACTTGAGGTGCAGCAGAGCTCCACACCCTTAATCTATGGTGTGCAGAAACTCCACCGTTGAAAATACATAAGTGAAAGAGGTTCAGGCATGGCCGAATGGCCAGCCCCCTAAAACGTGATCAATAGCCTCTTTAGATGAAAAATAAAACGAAACTGAGACCAAAGATTACTAATACATTAGTAAATCATCCTATTTATAATAAACTAGCTCCTAGGGTTTACATGAGTAAGTAATTGATGCATAAATCCACTTCCGGGGCCCACTTGGTGTATGCTTGGGCTGAGCTTGATCAATACACGAGCTAAGGCTTCTCTTGGAGTTGAACTTTGAGTTATGACGTGTTTTGGGCGTTCAACTCCGGATCATGACGTTTTTCTGGCGTTTAACTCCAGACAGCAGCATGTACTTGGCGTTTAACGCCAAGTTACGTCGTCATTTTTCGAATAAAGTATGGACTATTATATATTGCTGGAAAGCCCTGGATGTCTAATTTCCAACGCCGTTGAGAGCGCGCCATTTGGAGTTCTGTAGCTCCAGAAAATCCATTTCGAGTGCAGGGAGGTCAGAATCCAACAGCATCAGCAGTCCTTTTGTCAGCCTTTTTCAGAGTTTTGCTCAAATCCCTCAATTTCAGCCAGAATTTACCTGAAATCACAGAAAAACACACAAACTCATAGTAAAGTCCAGAAATGTAAATTTAACATAAAAACTAATGAAAACATCCCTAAAAGTAGCTTGAACTTACTAAAAACTACCTAAAAACAATGCCAAAAAGCGTATAAATTATCCGCTCATCACAACACCAAACTTAAATTGTTGCTTGTCCCCAAGCAACTGAAAATCAAATAGGATAAAAAGAAGAGAATATACTATAAATTCAGAAATATCACTGAATATTAATTATAATTAAATGAGCGGGACTTGTAGCTTTTTGCTTCTGAACAGTTTTGGCATCTCACTTTTTTCCTTTGTAGTTTAGAGGGATTGGCGTCTCTGGGGAACTTTAGAATTTGGGATAGTGTTATTGACTTTCTTAGTTAAGCATGTTGATTCTTGAACACAGCTACTTATGAGTCTTGGCCGTGGCCCTAAGCACTTTGTTTTCCAGTATTACCACCGGATACATAAATGCCACAGACACATAACTGGGTGAACCTTTTCAGATTGTGACTCAGCTTTGCTAGAGTCCCCAGTTAGTAGTGTCCAGAGCTCTTAAGCACACTCTTTTGCCTTGGATCACGACTTTAACCACTCAGTCTCAAGCTTTTCACTTGGACCTTCATGACACAAGCACATGGTTAGGGACAGCTTGGTTTAGCCGCTTAGGCCTGGATTTATTTCCTTGGGCCCTCCTATCCATTGATGCTCAAAGCCTTGGATCCTTTTTACCCTTGCCTTTTGGTTTCAAGGGCTATTGGCTTTTTCTACTGTTCCTTCTCTTTTTTTTTCACTGCTTTTTCTTGCTTCAAGAATCAATTTCATGATTTTTCAGATCATCAATAACATTTCTCTTTGTTCATCATTCTTTCAAGAGCCAACAATTTTTAACACTCATAAACAACAATATCAAAAGACATATGCACTGTTCAATCATTCATTCAGAAAACAACAAGCATTGTCACCACATCAATATAATTAAACTAAATTCAATAATAATTTCGAAATTTATGTACTTCTTGTTCTTTTGAATTAAAACATTTTTCTTTTAAGAGAGGTGAAGGATTAATGGAATTTATTTATAGCTTTAAGGCATGGTTACACACTAATGATCATGAAATAAAGACACAAAACATAGATAAACATACTAATTAAAAACCGAAAACAAAAAGAAATAAAGAACAAGGAATGAATCCACCTTTAGTGGCGTCTTCTTCTTGAAGGACCAATGATGTTCTTCAACTCTTCTATGTCCCTTCCTTGCCTTTGTTGCTCCTCCCTCATTGCTCTTTGATCTTCTCTTATTTCTTGGAGAATGATGGAGTGTTCATGATGTTCCACCCTTAGTTGTTCAACATTATGGCTCAAATCTTCTAAGGAGGTGTTGAGTTGCTCCCAATAGTTATTGGGAGGAAAGTGCATTCCTTGAGGCATTTGTTGATGATGAACTTCCTCATGTTCTTCTTGAGGACCGTGAGGAACTTCTCTTGATTGCTCCATCCTTTTCTTGGTGATGGGCTTGTCTTCTTCAATGGAGACATCTCCATCTATGATAACTCCAGCTGAGTAACATAGATGGCAAATAAGGTGAGGGAAGGCTAGCCGTGCCATGTGTGAAGGCTTGTCAGCTATTTTGTAGAGTTCATTGGAGATTACTTCATGAACTTCCACTTCCTCTCCAATCATGATGCTATGAATCATGATGGCCCGATCCACAGTAACTTCAGATCGGTTGCTTGTAGGGATGATGGATCTTTGGATGAACTCCAACCATCCTCTAGCTACAGGCTTGAGGTCCAGTCTTCTTAGTTGGACTGGCTTGCCTTTGGAGTCTATTCTCCATTGGGCGCCTTCCACACAAATGTCCCTAAGGACTTGGTCCAACCTTTGATTAAAGTTGACCCTTCTTGTGTAGGGGCGTTCATCACCTTGCATCATGGGTAAGTGAAACGCCAACCTCACATTTTCCGGACTAAAATCCAAGTATTTCCCCCTAACCATTGTGAGATAATTCTTTGGGCTTGGGTTCATACCTTGGTCATGGTTCCTAGTGATCCATGCATTGGCATAGAACTCTTGAACCATTAATATTCCGACTTGTTGCATGGGGTTGGTTATGACTTCCCACCCTCTTCTTTGGATCTCATGTCGGATTTCCGGATACTCATTCTTTTTGAGCTTGAAAGGGACCTCAGGGATCACCTTCTTCTTTGCCACAACATCATAGAAGTGGTCTTGATGGCTCTTGGAAATGAATCTTTCCATCTCCCATGACTCGGATGTGGAAGCTTTTGCTTTCCCTTTCCCTTTTCTTGAGGAAACTCCGGCCTTAGGTGCCATTGGTAATGGAAAAACAAAAAAAAGCTTATGCTTTTACCACACCAAACTTAAAATTTGCTCGTCCTCGAGCAAGAAAGAAAAGAAGAGTAGAAGAAGAAGAAGAGAATATGGTAGAGAGGGGGAAAGGTAGGTTCGGCTATGTGGGAGAAGAAGGGGTTATTGTTGTGTGAAAATGAAGAAGAATGGAAGTGTATTTATAGGGAGAGGGAGGGTGGGAGTTCGGCCATTTTGGGTGGGAATGGGTGGGAAATTGAATTTGAATTTTATGAGGGTAGGTGGGGTTTATGGGGAAGAGGAGGTTGATGTGAATGGTGAATGGGTTACTTGGGAAGAGGAGTTGAGGTGATTGGTGATGGGTGTTGGGAAGGGTGACATGGAGAATGAGATTTGGATTAGGAGAGTGTGATTAGGATTAAAAGAAATGTGGTAGGTGGGGATCCTGTGGGGTCCACAGATCCTGAGGTGAGGATCCTGTGGGGTCCACAGATCCTGAGGTGAAAACAAATACCATTCCTTCACCATATAGGCATGTAACATGCCTTCATGCAACATTCTGGCGTTCAAACGCCCATTGATGCACGTTCTGGGCGTTCAACGCCCATGTAATGCATGTTTCTGGCGTTGAACGCCAGTTTCATGCTTGTTTCTGGCGTTCAGCGCCAGTTTGTCCTCTCTGTGCACCATCCTGGCGTTTAACGCCAGGTTGTTGCTTGTTTTGGGCATTCAACGCCAGAATGGTGCTCTGTTCTGGCGTTGAACGCCAGACAGATGCATCTTACTGGCGTTGAACGCCAGTCTGCGCTACCTCCAGGGTGAAAATTTTTTTTTCTTCTGTTTTTGACTCTGTTTTTAATTTTTTTGATTTTTTTCGTGACTCCTCATGATCATGTACCTAATAAAACACAAAAATAACAAAGAAACAAAATAAAATAAAATTAGATAAATAAAATTGGGTTGCCTCCCAACAAGCGCTTCTTTAATGTCAATAGCTTGACAGTGGCTCTCATGGAGCCACAAAGTGATCAGGTCAATGTTGTGGAGTCCCAACACCAAACTTAGAGTTTGGATATGGGGTTTGAACACCAAACATAGAGTTTGGTTGTGGCCTCACAACACCAAACTTAGAGTTTGACTGTGTGGGCTCTTCTTGACTCTGAACTGAGAGAAGCTCTTCATGCTTACTCTCTTTTGTCACAGAGGGATGGCCATGTGCTTGAAACACAAGGTAGTCCCCATTCAATTGAAGGACTAACTCACCTCTGTTGACATCCATCACAGCTCCTGCTGTGGCTAGGAAAGGTCTTCCTAGGATGATGCATTCATCATCTTCCTTCCTAGTGTCTAGGATTATGAAATCAGTAGGGATGTAAAGGCCTTCAACCTTTACTAGCACGTCCTCTACTATTCCATAAGCTTGTCTCAATGACTTGTCTGCCAGTTGTAATGAGAACAAGGCAGGTTGTACCTCAATGATCCCCAGCTTCTCCATTACAGAGAGTGGCATAAGATTTATCCCTGACCCAAGATCACATAGAGCTTTTTCAAAGCTCATGGTGCCAATGGTGCAAGGTATTAAGAACTTGCCAGGATCTTGTTTCTTTTGAGGTAGAGTTCTCTGAATCCAAGTGTCTAGCTCACTAATGAGCAAGGGAGGTTCACTTTCCCAAGTCTCATTACCAAACAGCTTGGCATTCAGTTTCATGATAGCTCCTAAGTATTGGGCAACTTGCTCTCCAGTCACTTCTTCATTCTCTTCAGAGGATGAATATTCTTCAGAGCTCATGAATGGCAGAAGGAGATTCAAAGGAATCTCTATGGTCTCTAGATGAGCCTCAGATTCCTCAGGATCCTCAATAGGAAACTCCTTCTTGCTTGATGGACGTCCCAGGAGGTCTTCCTCACTAGGATTTTCGTCCTCCTCCTCCTTTGTGCATTCGGCCATATTGACTATGTCAATGGCCTTGCACTCTCCCTTTGGATTTTCTTCTGTATTGCTTGGGAGAATACTGGGAGGAGTTTCAATAACTTTCTTACTCAGCTGGCCCACTTGTGCTTCCAAATTTCTAATGGAGGATCTTGTTTCATTCATGAAACTGAAAGTGGCTTTTGACAGATCAGAGACTATATTGGCTAAGTTAGAATTGTTTTGTTCAGAGTTCTCTGTCTGTTGCTGAGAAGATGATGGATATGGCTTACTATTGTTCAGCCTAGTACGTCCACCATTGTTAAAACCTTGTTGAGGTTTTTGTTGATCCTTCCAGGAGAAATTTGGATGATTTCTCCATGATGAGTTATAGGTGTTTCCATAAGGTTCACCCATGTAATTAACCTCTGCCATGGCAGGGTTCTCAGGATCATAAGCTTCTTCAGAAGCTGCCTCTCTAGTACTGTTGGATGCATGTTGCAATCCATTCAGATTTTGAGAGATCATATTGACCTGTTGAGTCAACACTTTGTTCTGAGCCAATATGGCATTCAGAGCATCAATTTCAAGAACTCCTTTCTTCTGAGGTACCCCATTGTTCACGGAATTCCTCTCAGAAGTATACATGAACTGGTTGTTTGCAACCATGTCAATGAGTTCTTGAGCCTCTCCAGGCGTTTTCTTCAGGTGAATAGATCCACCTGCAGAATGATCCAATGACATTTTCGAAAATTCAGAGAGACCATAATAGAATATATCTAATATGGTCCATTCTGAAAACATGTCAGATGGACATCTTTTGGTCAGCTGCTTGTATCTTTCCCAAGCTTCATAGAGGGATTCACCATCTTTTTGTTTGAAGGTTTGAACATCCACTCTCAGCTTGCTCAGCTTTTGAGGAGGAAAGAATTTATCCAAGAATGCAGTGACAAGCTTATCCCATGAGTCCAGGCTGTCCTTGGGTTGTGAATCCAACCATACTCTAGCTCTGTCTCTTACAGCAAAAGGGAAAAGCATGAGTCTGTAGACTTCAGGATCAACTCCATTTGTCTTTACAGTCTCACAGATCTGCAAGAACTCAGTTAAAAACTGATAGGGATCTTCAGATGGAAGTCCATAAAACTTGCAGTTTTGTTGCATTAAAGCAACTAGTTGAGGCTTAAGCTCAAAGTTGTTGGCTCCAATGGCAGGAATGGAGATGCTTCTTCCATCAAACTTGGACGTTGGCTTTGTGAAGTCACCAAGCATTCTCCTTTCATTATTATTATTATTTCCGTCTGCCATCTCTTTCTCTTGTTCGAAAATTTCTAGAAGGTTTCTTCTGGATTGTTGCAATTTAGCTTCTCTTAATTTTCTCTTCAGAGTTCTTTCAGGTTCTGGATCAATTTCAACAAGAGTGCCTTTATCCTTGTTCCTGCTCATATGAAAGAGAAGAAAACAAGAAAAGAAGAGGAATCCTCTATGTAACAGTATAGAGATTCCTTTATGTTAGTAGAAAAAGAAAGGGATAGAAGAATGAAGAATGGATTCGGATTTTTGGATGAGGAGAGGTGAAGAGAAGTGTTAGTAATTAAATAATTAAATAGAAGAAAAGAGAAGGGAGAATTCGAAAATAATTTTGAAAAAGAGTTAGTAATTTTCGAAAATTAAAGATAAATGTAATTAAAACATGAAACAATTAATTAATTAAAAAGAATTTTTGAAAAAGAGAGAGATATTTTCGAAAATAGAAGAGGGAGAAGTAGTTAGGTGGTTTTGAAAAAGATAAGAAACAAACAAGAAGTTAGTTAGTTGATTGAAAAAGATTTGAAATCAAATTTGAAAAAGATAAGAAGATAATAAGTTAGATAAGATATTTTGAAATCAAATTTTGAAAAAGATAAAATTTTTGAAAAAGATCAAATAAAAGATAAAAAAGATTGAATTCAAAAATTTTGAAATTATTTACTTCACTAACAAGAAACTACAAGATAAGATTCTAGAACTTAAAGATTGAACCTTTCTTAACAAGAAAGTAACAAACTTCAAATTTTTGAACCAATCACATTAATTATTAGTGAATTTTCGAAAATTAGATATAAAAGATAAGAAAAAGATTTTGAAAATATTTTGAAAAAGATTTTTGAAATTTTTCGAAAATTATAAAAAAAATTGAAAAAGATATGATTTTTGAAAAAGATTTTGAAAAGATAAGATTTTTAAAATTGAAATTTTGACTTGACTTGTAAGAAACAACTAATTTTAAAAATTTTTTGACCAAGTCAACCCAAAATTTCGAAAATTTGGAGGGAAATAAGGAAAAGATATTTTTTGATTTTTTGAATTTTTAATTATGAGAGAGAAAAACAACAAAAATGCTCAATGCATGAAATTTTTAGATCAAAACAATGAATGCATGCAAGAATGCTATGAATGTCAAGATGAACACCAAGAACACTTTGAAGATCATGATGAACATCAAGAACACAATTTTGAAAAATTTTTGATGCAAAGAAAACATGCAAGACACCAAACTTAGAAATCTTTAATGCATGGAAAATATGAATGCAAAAATGCACATGAAAAACAAGAAACAACACAAAACAAAAAATCATCAAGATCAAACAAGAGGACTTATCAAGAACAACTTGAAGATCATGAAGAACACTATGAATGTATGGGATTTTCGAAAAAAATGCAAGAAAAATTTTAAAAGCATGCAATTGACACCAAACTTAAAATTTGACTCAAGATTTAAACAAGAAACACAAAATATTTTTGATTTTTATGATTTTCTAATTTTTTTGTATTTTTTATTAATTATTTTCGAAAATAATGTGAAGAAAAACGAAAAATAAAAGAAAAATTTTTGAAAAAGATTTTTGAAAAGAAAATTACCTAATCTGAGCAACAAGATGAACCGTCAGTTGTCCATACTCGAACAATCCCCGGCAACGGCGCCAAAAACTTGGTGTTGTTGCCGGATTAAAAACTTGGCACCATTGTGGTCTGGAAACAATTGTGAAATTGTTGTTCGAAATTGATTGCATCCCCGGCAACGACGCCAAAAACTTGGTGGACGAAATTGTGATCACATGTTCTTTATACTTTGATGAGTTTACTCTTAGGGCACTGTTTATTTTCACAACTCCATTCAACTAGCTAGCAAGTGTACTGGGTCGTCCAAGTAATACCTTACGTGAGTAAGGGTCGAATCCACAGAGATTGTTGGTATGAAGCAAGCTATGGTCACCTTGCAAATCTCAGTTAGGGAGATTAAAGGGTAATTGTGATTATTGGAATATATAATAAATAAAAAGGAATAATAAAAGGGATAGAAGACTTATGCAGATTCATTGGTGAGAATTTCAGATAAGTGCATGGAGATGCTGTATGGCTCACGGACGCCTGCTCTTCTACTGCTTCTACTCAATCCTTCTTAATCCTTTCCATGGCAAGCTTTGTATAGGGGTTCACCATCAGCGGTGGCTACTTTCAATCCTCTCGGGAAAATATCCTATGCGGCTGTCACTCGCACAGCTAATCATCTGGAGGCATCACCCATGGTTGATGGCTACATCCCATCCTCGTAGTGAAAACTAATGCTCACGCACTCTGTCACAGTACGGCTAATCACTGGTTGGTTCCCGCGCCTACTGGAATTGAATCCCTTGATTCTTTTGCGTCTGTCACTAACGCCCAGCACTTGCAAGTTTGAAGCACGTCACAGTCATTCATTACCGGAATCCTACTCGGAATACCACAGACAAGGTGAGACTTTCCGGATTCCCAGGATCCTACTCGGAATACCACAGACAAGGTGAGACTTTCCGGATCCTCATAAATGCCGCCATCTATCTAGCTTATACCACGAAGATTCTGTTGGAGAATCTAAGAGATACACATTCAAGCTCTGTTGCATGTAGAACGGAAGTGGTTGTCAATCACGCGCGTTCATAAGTGAGAATGATAATGAGGGTTATCTAACTCATCACATTCATCATGTTCTTGGGTACGAATGAATATCTTGGAATAAGAATAAGAGAGAAATTGAATAAAAGACAATAGAACTTCATTAATACTTGAGGTGCAGCAGAGCTCCACACCCTTAATCTATGGTGTGCAGAAACTCCACCGTTGAAAATACATAAGTGAAAGAGGTTCAGGCATGGCCGAATGGCCAGCCCCCTAAAACGTGATCAATAGCCTCTTTAGATGAAAAATAAAACGAAACTGAGACCAAAGATTACTAATACATTAGTAAATCATCCTATTTATAATAAACTAGCTCCTAGGGTTTACATGAGTAAGTAATTGATGCATAAATCCACTTCCGGGGCCCACTTGGTGTATGCTTGGGCTGAGCTTGATCAATACACGAGCTAAGGCTTCTCTTGGAGTTGAACTTTGAGTTATGACGTGTTTTGGGCGTTCAACTCCGGATCATGACGTTTTTCTGGCGTTTAACTCCAGACAGCAGCATGTACTTGGCGTTTAACGCCATGTTACGTCGTCATTTTTCGAATAAAGTATGGACTATTATATATTGCTGGAAAGCCCTGGATGTCTAATTTCCAACGCCGTTGAGAGCGCGCCATTTGGAGTTCTGTAGCTCCAGAAAATCCATTTCGAGTGCAGGGAGGTCAGAATCCAACAGCATCAGCAGTCCTTTTGTCAGCCTTTTTCAGAGTTTTGCTCAAATCCCTCAATTTCAGCCAGAATTTACCTGAAATCACAGAAAAACACACAAACTCATAGTAAAGTCCAGAAATGTAAATTTAACATAAAAACTAATGAAAACATCCCTAAAAGTAGCTTGAACTTACTAAAAACTACCTAAAAACAATGCCAAAAAGCGTATAAATTATCCGCTCATCAATACCTCTTTGAGGTGTCCTTTGCGGGATGATTTAGAGATCCTTCCTCCTGCGAATCCTCCATGAACATGTCTCTCAGGGGTGTGAGGTGGACGTTCAACTCGTTCAACCTCTTTGGTGTGAGACGTTTGACTTGTCCGACCTCTTTGGTGTGAGGTTGACCTTCGACTTGTCCGACCTCTTTGGTGTGAGGTAGACCTTCGACTTGTCTGACCTCTTTGGTGTGAGGTTGACCTTCAACTTGTCTGACCTCTTTGGTGTGAGGTGGACCTTCAACTTGTCCGACTTCTTTGGTGTGAGGTGGACCTTTAACGCGTCCGACCTCTTTGGTGTGAGGTGGACCTCCAACTTGTCCGACCTCTTTGGTGTGAGGTGGACCTCCAACTTGTCCGACCTCTTTGGTGTGAGGTGGACCTTCAACTTGTCTGACCTCTTTGGTGTGAGGTGGACCTTCAACGCGTCCGACCTCTTTGGTGTGAGGTGGACCTTCAACATGTCCGACCTCTTTGGTGTGAGGTGGACCTTCAACGCGTCCGACCTCTTTGGTGTGAGGTGGACCTTCAACATGTCCGACCTCTTTGGTGTGAGGTGGACCTCTAACTCGTCCGACCTCTTTGGTGTGAGGTGGACCTCCAACTCGTCCGACCACTTTGGTGTGAGGTGGACCTTCAACTTTGTCCGACCTCTTTGGTGTGAGGAGGACCTTCAACGCGTCCGACCTCTTTGGTGTGAGGTGGACCTTCAACGCGTCCGACCTCTTTTGTTTTTGATTGGGCGAGTTGATGGGATCTTCTCAGTATTGCATATTTCTCGGTAGATATTCACAACAGACACCTGAAGGGGGTGTAATTGTGGTATTTTCTAGGCTTCTCTCCATGTTGATCTTCTTTTTTCTTGGACTCTTTTATCCTTATCCCGAGAGGAGTAGGAATGTTCGGTTTTTGAGATCTCTCCTTGTCGAGAGTTTTCTTCCATGTTGATGTACTTCTCTGCCCGTTCCTGTACCTCGTTCCGAGATGTTTGGGTGCTTCTTGGATATTGATTGGCTAAAAGGTCCTTCTCGTAGACCATTGATGAGACCCCTGATAGCTGCTTCTGTTGGCAGACTTTGTATGTCCAGACATGTTTTGTTAAATCTTTCCATGTAATTGCGAAGGCTCTCTCGATCTCCTTGCTTGATCCCTAATAGGCTTGATGCGTGTTTGGCTTTGTCCTTCTGGATGGAGAATAACGGATTGCATCTGAGGCCTCCGTGAGATACATCCTGCTTCTGAAATTTCTAAGATGATAGCTTGGATCTTGATGTGCCGTCGTACGGAGTCATGTTGGGAGCTTTAAAGTCCTTTGGGACCTTTAGCTTTCATGATCTCTTTGGTGAATGGGTCTTGATCTTTGTGGGGGCTATCTTCGTGACTGGATCGAGTCGTCTCGGTTTTGAGATCAGCTTCGAGTTTTAAGAGCTTATCTTTTAACTCTCGGCGTCGCCTAGTTTCCCTTCGGAGGTCCTTCTTGGCTTCCCGTTGATGCTCGTCTTCTTTTTCGAGTTGTTGGAGGCGGTTTTGTTGAGCTTGTAGTGCTTCCATGATTTCTGTGTTTGCATGTTACTTATCTCCCCCGTTTTGGGGTACGCTTTTGGGGGTGGCGTCCGCGTTTTTATGTGGCGTTCTATCCTCTAGATCTGAATTGTGGTCGTTGTCATGGTTGTCCGCCATGGTGGTGGGATGACTTCCAGGTTCCCCGGCAACGGCGCCAATGTTCCAAAGGTTACCTGAAACTGTAGGTCGATCTCGGATGAGATCTTCTGTGTTGGTCAGAGCCGACGTGTCCGGCAGGTATACGGCGGCCAGAGCTGGTGTGTCCGACTTGTTGGACTTGGTGGTGGTGCTGAACCTTCGTCCCCGGAGGGTGGGGGGTACCTGCAAGGGACTCCGATGCTTAAGTTTGCAAGGGTATTAAGCAGGTATTGAGTAGAATCAGAGTATGAGTTATACCTGGGTGCTCCAGTGTATTTATAATGGTGAGATATGGCCTCCTGTGGATAAGATAAGGTAGTTATCTTATCTTATCTTTATCTTATCTTTAAGTGAGGTCATCTTATCTTCAAGGGAACCGCCTTTATCTTTCTGGGCTTTGGCTGCCTTTAGATTGGGCTATGTTCCTTCGTTTTGGGCCTGTTTTGGGCTCCTTTGGCGAGTTGGCCGAGCTCTTTGAGAAGAGGTCGGGCATTTGGCCGAGCTCTTTGAGAAGAGGTCGGATAGTCTGACCTGAAGAGGTCGGTCGGCTTGTCGCTAAACATCCCGGGTCGGACAGCTTGACCCAGGGTATGAACAAAACTCCACCGTTGAAAATACATAAGTGAAAGGTCCAGGCATGGCCGAATGGCCAGCCCCTATGATCTGAGAACTAAACATCCCAAGATTGAATAATACCATCAAAGGTATCTAATAAACTAGTAAAAAGTTCTATTTATACTAAACTAGCTACTAGAGTTTACAGAGGTAAGTAATTGATGCATAAATTCACTTCCGGGGCCCACTTGGTGTGTGCTTGGGCTGAGCTTGATCTATCCACGAGCTGGGGCTTCTCTTGGAATTGAACGCCAAGTTGTAACGTGTTTTGGGCGTTCAACTCTGGTTCGTGACGTGTTTCTGGCGTTTGACTCCAGAATGCAGCATGGAACTGGCGTTGAGTGCCAGTTTACGTTGTCAAATCTCGAATAAAGTATAAACTATTATATATTTCTGGAAAGCTCTGGATGTCTACTTTCCAATGCCGTTGAGAGCGCGCCATTTGAAGTTCTATAGCTCCAGAAAATTCATTTCGAGTGCAGGGAGGTCAGATTCCAACAGCATCAGCAGTCCTTTGTTAGCCTTCTATCAGAGTTTTGCTCAGGTCCCTCAATTTCAGCCAGAAAACACCTGAAATCATAGAAAAATACACAAACTCATAGTAAAGTCCAGAAATGTGAATTTAGCATAAAAACTAATGGAAACATCCCTAAAAGTAACTAGATCATACTAAAAACTACCTAAAAACAATGCCAAAAAGCGTATAAATTATCCGCTCATCACAACACCAAACTTAAATTGTTGCTTGTCCCCAAGCAACTGAAAATCAAATAGGATAAAAAGAAGAGAATATACTATAAATTCCAAAATATCAATGAATATTAATTCTAATTAGATGAGCGGGACTTGTAGCTTTTTGCTTCTGAATAGTTTTGGCATCTCACTTCATCCTTTGAAGTTTAGAATGATTGGCTTCTCTTGGAACTCAGAGTTCAGATAGTGTTAATTGATTCTCCTAGTTAAGTATGTTGAGTCTTGAACACAGCTACTTATGAGTCTTGGCCGTGGCCCTAAGCACTTTGTTTTCCAGTATTACCACCGGATACATAAATGCCACAGACACATAACTGGGTGAACCTTTTCAGATTGTGACTCAGCTTTGCTAGAGTCCCCAGTTAGAGGTGTCCAGAGCTCTTAAGCACACTCTTTTTGCTTTGGATCACGACTTTAACCACTCAGTCTCAAGCTTTTCACTTGGACCTTCATGACACAAGCACATGGTTAGGGACAGCTTGATTTAGCCGCTTAGTCCTGGATTTATTTCCTTGGGCCCTCCTATCCAATGATGCTCAAAGCCTTGGATCCTTTTTACCCTTGCCTTTTGGTTTTAAGGTCTATTGGCTTTTTCTGCTTGCTTTTTCTTTTTCTTTTTCTTTCTATTTTTTTCGCCAATTTTTTTTCCGCAAGCTCTTGCTTTTTCACTGATTTTCTTGCTTCAAGAATCAATTTCATGATTTTTCAGATTGTCAATAACATTTTTCTTTGTTCATCATTCTTTCAAGAACCAACAATTTTAACATTCATAAACAACAAGATCAAAAGTATGCACTGTTTAAGCATTCATTCAGAAAACAAAAAGCGTTGTCACCACATCAATATAATTAAACTAAATTCAAGGATAAATTCGAAATTCATGTACTTCTTGTTCTTTTTGAATTTTAAAAACATTTTTTTATTTAAGAGAGGTGAAGGATTCATGGAATTATTTATAGCCTTAAGACATAGTTACTAAATACTAATGGTCATGAAGTAGAGACACAAAATATAGATAAACATGAAGCATAAAAATCGAAAAACAGAAAAAAAATAAGAGCAAGGAATGAGTCCACCTTAGTGAGGGTGGCACCTTTTGAAGGTCCAATGGTGCTTTTTGAGCTCCTTT
Source organism: Arachis stenosperma (assembly GCF_014773155.1). Classification (NCBI taxonomy): domain Eukaryota; kingdom Viridiplantae; phylum Streptophyta; class Magnoliopsida; order Fabales; family Fabaceae; genus Arachis; species Arachis stenosperma. The sequence goes on along the minus strand of NC_080385.1, from coordinate 89,087,178 downwards.
ATGTCTCTTCCTTGCTTCTGTTGCATGATCCCTAGTGATTTTGGTGTTCCTATCCTTAGTTGCTTCCAATAATTATGTGGAGGAACATGTATCCCCTGAGGTATCTCAAGAATTTCTTGATGAGGGAATTCTTTATGCTCTCTTAATGTGCAGTTAAATGCTCTTCTACTGAGCCATGGACCCTTGAGATGAATCTCTCCATCTCCCTTGACTTAGAGGTGGAAGCTTTTGTCTTCCCTTTTCTCTTTTTTTTTTGAGGTTTCTCTGGCTTTAGGTGCCATCAATGGTTATGAAAAAACAAAAAGCTCTACTTTTACCACACCAAACTTAGAAAATTGCTCGCCCTCGAGCAAGAGAAGAAAGAAAAGATGAAGAATAAGAGGAAGATATGGAGGAGATGGAGGGATGTGCGTATTTGGCTATACGGGTGGGATTGGGTGGGAAAGAGAATTTGAATTTTGAAGGTAGGTAGGGTGTATGGGGAAGAGTGGATAGATGTGAGTGGTGAATAAAAAACAGAAGGGATGACCATGAATGGAGAGAGAGATGGTGAGGTAGGTGGGGATCCTGTGGGGTCCATAGATCCTGAGATGATCCTGTGAGGTCCACAGATCCTGAGGTGTCAAGGATTTACATCCCTGCACCAATTAGGCATGTAAAATGCCTTAGCATACCATTCTGGCATTTAAACGCCGAAGTGGTGCACGTTCTGGACATTCAATGCCTATGTGTAGCCTGTTTCTGGCGTTGAACGCCAGTTCCATGCTTGTTTCTGGCGTTCAGCGCCAGCTCTCCTCAGGGTGCATTCCTGGCATTTGAACACCGGGATGTTGCTTGTTTCTGGCGTTCAGCGCCAGATCCATGCTGTGTTTTGGCGTTGAACGCCAGCCAGATGCTCCTTACTGGCGTTTAAACGCCAGTAAGTCCTTCCTCCAGGGTGTGATTTTTCTTCTGCTGTTTTTGATTCTATTTTTAATTTTAATATTTTTTTCGTGACTCCACATGATCATGAACCTAATAAAATATAAAAGAACAATAAAATAAAACTAGATAGATAAAAATTGGGTTGCCTCCCAATAAGTGCTTCTTTAATGTCAATAGGTTGACAGTGCGCTCCCATGGAGCCACACAGGTGATCAGGTCAATGTTGTACAGTCCCAACACCAAACTTAGATTTTGGTTGTTGGGATTCAACACCAAACTTAGAGTTTGATTGTGGGGGCTCTGTTTGACTCTGTACTGAGAGAAGCTCTGCATGCTTACTCTCTCTTGTTACAGAAGGATAGCCGTGTGCCTTAAACACAAGGTAGTCCCCATTCAATTGAAGGACTAATTCTCCTCTGTTAACATCTATCACAGCTTCTGCTGTGGCTAGGAAAGGTCTTCCAAGGATGATGCATTCATCCTCCTCCTTCCTAGTGTCTAAGATTATTAAATTAGCAAGGATGTAAAGGCCTTTAACCTTTACCAACACGTCCTCTACCAATCCATAAGCTTGTCTTACTGACGTGTTTGCCAATTGTAATGAGAATAAGGCAGGCTGTACCTTAATGATCCCCAGCTTCTCCATTACAGAGAGTGGCATAAGATTTATGCCCGACCCTAGGTCACACAAAGCTTTTTCAAAGGTCATGGTGCCTATGGTACAGGGTATTAAGAATTTGCTAGGATCTTGTCTCTTTTGAGGTAATGTTTGCTGAACCCATGTATCTAGTTCACTAATGAGCAAGGGAGGTTCACCTTCCCAAGTCTCATTACCAAACAACTTGGCATTCAGCTTTAGGATAGCTCCTAAAGGTTACATATTCATCCTCTTCAGAGGAAGAATAGTCTTCAGAGCTCATGAATGGCAGAAGGAGGTTTAATAGAATCTCTATGGTCTCTATATGAGCCTCAGATTCCTTTAGGTCCTCAATAGGGGACTCCTTCTTGCTCAGAGGACGTCCCAGGAGGTCTTCCTACTAAGATTTTCGTCCTTTCTCTCCTCCTTGCATTCGGCCATATTGATTATATCAATGGCCTTGCAGTCTCTTTTTGGATTTTCTTCAGTATTGCTTGGGAGAGTACTAGGAGGGGTTTTAGTGATTTTCTTACTCAGCTGGCCCACTTGTGCCTCCAGATTTCTGATGGAGGACCTTGTTTCATTCATGAAACTTAAAGTGGCCTTAGACAGATCAGAGACTAAGTTTGCTAAGTTAGAGGTATTATGTTCATAATTCTCTGTCTGTTGCTGAGAAGATGATGGATAAGGCTTGATATTGCTGAGCCTATTTCTTCCACCATTATTAAAGCCTTGTTGAGGCTTTTGTTGATCCTTCCATGAGAAATTCGGATGATTTCTCCATGATGAATTATAGGTGTTTCCATAAGGTTCACCCATGTAATTTACCTCTGCCATTGCAGGGTTTTCAGGATCATAAGCTTCTTCTTCAGAAGATGCCTCTTTAGTACTGTTGGATGCATTTTGCCATCGATTCAAACTTTGAGAAATCATGTTGACTTGCTAAGTCAACACTTTGTTCTGAGCCAATATGGCATTCAGAGCATCAATTTCAAGAACTTTCTTCCTCTGAGGCGTCCCATTATTCACTGAATTCCTCTCAGAAGTGTACATGAATTGGCTATTTGCAACCATGTCAATAAGTTCCTGAGCTTCTGCAGGCATTTTCTTTAGGTGAATGGATCCACCTGCAGAGTGGTTCAATGACATCTTGGAAAACTCAGATAGACCATAATAGAATATATCTAATATGGTCCTTTCTGAAAACATGTCAGAAGGATACTTTTTGGTCATCTGCTTGTATCTTTCCCAAGCTTCATAGAGGGATTCACCATCTTTTTGCTTGAAGGTCTGAACATCCACTCTAAGCTTGCTCAGCTTTTGAGGAGGAAAAAATTTATCCAAGAAGGCTGTGACCAGCTTATCCCAGGAGTCCAGGCTATCTTTAGGTTTTGAGTCCAACCATGTTCTAGCTCTGTCTCTTACAGCAAAAGGGAAAAGCATGAGCCTGTAGACTTCAGGATCTACTCCATTCGTCTTAACAATCTCACAAATCTGCAAGAACTCAATTAAAAACTGGTAAGGATCTTCAGATGGAAGTCCGTGAAGCTTGCAGTTCTGTTGCATTAGAGCAACTAATTGAGGTTTCAGCTTAAAATTGTTTACTCTAATGGCAGGAATTGAGATACTTCTTCCATCAAACTTGGACGTGGGTTTAGTAAAATCACCAAGCCTCCTCCTTGCATTATTGTTGTTGGGTTCGGCTGCCATCTCCTTCTCTTGTTCAAAAATTTCAAAAAGGTTGCCTCTGGATTGTTGTAATTTAGCTTCTCTTAGTTTCCTCTTCAGAGTCCTTTCAGGTTCAGGATCAGCTTCAACAAGAGTGCCTTTTTCCTTGTTCCTGCTCATATGAAAGAGAAGAGAAAAAGAAAAAGGAAGAGGAATCCTCTATATCGGGACAAAGAGGATCCTTATTATTAGTAGAAGAAGAAAGGAATAAGAGTGGAGAATCCAATCACAAGGGTAAGGATAGAGGCAGTGATTGGAGATGAAGAGAGGTGAAGAGAAGTGTTAGTAAATAAATAAATAAATAGAAGAAGAGAAGAGAGGGAGAATTCGAAAATAATTTTGAAAAAGTAGTTAATGATTTTCGAAAATTAAAGATAAGATATAATTAAAATTAAAATTTAAAACAATTAAAAAGAATTTTTGAAAAAGAGATGAGATATTTTCGAAAATTAAAGAAGGAAAAGTAGTTAGGTGGTTTTAAAAAAGATAAGAAACAAACAAAAAGTCAAATAGTTAGTTGAAAAAGATATTAAAATCAAATTTGAAAAGATAAGAATATAAGAAGTTAGATAAGATATTTTGAAATCACATTTTTGAAAAAGATAAAATTTTGAAAAAGATATGATATAAAAGATAAGATAAGATATATTTAATTTTTAAAATTAAAATTAATTACTTGAATAACAAGAAACTAAAAGATATGATTCTAGAATTTAAAGATTGAACCTTTCTTAACAAGAAAGTAACAAACTTCAAATTTTTGAATCAATCATATTACTTGTTAGTATAATTTTCAAAAATCAAGATAAAATTAAGAAAAAGATTTTTGAAAAATATTTAAAAATATTTTCGAAAATAAAAAAATAAAAAAAGAATTAATTTTTGAAAAAGATTTTGAAAAGATAAGATTTTTAAAATTGAAAATTTGACTTGACTTGTAAGAAATAACTAATTTTAAAAATTTTTGACTAAGTCAACTCAAATTTTCGAAAATTATGAGAAAATTAAGGAAAAGATATTTTTTTGATTTTTGAATTTTTAATTATGAGAGAGAAAAACACAAATATGACCCAAAACATAAAAATTTTGGATCAAAACACATGATGCATGCAAGAACACTATGAATGTCAAGATGAACACCAAGAACACTTTGAAGATCATGATGAACATCAAGAATATAATTTTGAAAAATTTTTGATGCAAAGAAATCATACAAGACACCAAACTTAGAAATCTTTAATGCCTGGATACTATGAATGCAAAAATTCATATGAAATACAATAAAAGACACAAAACAAGAAAACATCAAGATCAAACAAGAAGATTTACCAAGAACAACTTGAAGATCATGAAGAACACTATGAATGCATGAATTTTCGAAAAATGCAAGAGATTTTTTTAAAGCATGCTATTGACACCAAACTTAAAAATTGACTCAAAACTCAAACAAGAAACACAAATTATTTTTGATTTTTTTTTGATTTTATGATTTTTTTGTATTTTTTAATAAATTATTCGAAAATATTTTTTAGAAAAACGAAAATAAAGACAAATTTTTGAAAGATTTTTGAAAACTTTTTGAAAAGAAATTTACCTAATCTGAGCAACAAGATGAACCGTCAGTTGTCCATACTCGAACAATCCCCGACAACGGCGCCAAAAATTTGGTGGACGAAATTGTGATCATCAACAATGGCTCCAATGACTTGGTAGCTCTCACACCTGAATTACACTTAGTCACAACTCTACACAACTAACCAGCAAGTGCACTGGGTTGTCCAAGTAATACCTTACGTGAGTAAGGGTCGATCCCACGGAGATTATTGGTATGAAGCAAGCTATGGTCATCCTGTAAATCTCAGTCAGGCGGATAATAATTGGTTAAGGAAGATATAAAAAGATACTTGCTTAAATAATAAAGGATAGAAATACTTATGTAAATTAATGGTGGGAATTTCAGATAGGTGCATGGAGGTGCTGTGTTCCTTCTGAATCTCTACTTTCTTATTACATTCATCCAATCCTTCTTACTCCTTTCCATGGCAAGCTGTATGTAGGGCATCACCGTTGTCAATGGCTACATCCCATCCTCTCAGTGAAAATGGTCCAAATGCTCTGTCACAGCACGGCTAATCATCTGTCGGTTCTCAATGAGGTTGGAATAGAATCCCGTGATTCTTTTGCGTCTGTCACTAACACCCAGCCTTCAGGAGTTTGAAGCTCGTCACTGTCATTCAATCCCGAAATCCTACTCAGAATACCACAGACAAGGTTAGACTTTCCGGATTCCCATGAATGCCGCCATCAATTCTAGCTTATACCACGAAGATTCTGATAAAGGAATCCAAGAGATATGCGCCCGGTCTAAGGTAGAACGGAAGTGGTTGTCAATCACGCGCGTTCATAGGTGAGAATGATGATGAGTGTCACGGATCATCACATTCATCAAGTTGAAGTGCAATGAATATCTTAGAACAGGAATATATCGAATTGGATAGAAAATAATAGTAATTGCATTGAAACTTGAGGTATAGCAGAGCTCCACACCCTTAATCTATGGTGTGTAGAAACTCCACCGTTGAAAATACATAAGTGAAAGGTCCAGGCATGGCCGAATGGCCAGCCCCCATGATCTGAGAACTAAACGTCCCAAGATTGAATAATACAATCAAAGGTATCTAATAAACTAGTAAAAAGTTCTATTTATACTAAACTAGATACTAGGGTTTACAGAGATAAGTAATTGATGCATAAATTCACTTCCCAGGCCCACTTGATGTGTGCTTGGGCTGAGCTTGATCTATCCACGAGCTGAGGTTTCTCTTGGAGTTGAACGCCAAGTTGTAACGTGTTTTGGGCGTTCAACTCTGGTTCGTGACGTGTTTCTGGCGTTTGACTCCAGAATGCAGCATGGAACTGGCGTTGAGCGCCAGTTTACATCGTCAAATCTCGAATAAAGTATAAATTATTATATATTGCTGGAAAGCTCCGGATGTCTACTTTCCAACGCCGTTGAGAACGTGCCATTTGGAGTTTTGTAGCTCAAGAAAATCCATTTCGAGTTCAGGGAGGTCAGATTCGAATAGCATCAGCAGTCCTTTGTTAGCCTTCTATCAGAGTTTTGCTCAGGTCCCTCAATTTCAGCCAAAAAATACCTGAAATCACAGAAAAACACACAAACTCATAGTAAAGTTCAGAAATGTGAATTTAGCATAAAAACTAATGAAAACATCCCTAAAAGTAACTAGATCATACTAAAAAGTACCTAAAAACAATGCCAAAAAGCGTATAAATTATCCGCTCATCAGTAGACTGATAGCTTGTGGCACTTTAGCTTGGGGTCTATGCCTGGCATGTCTGCGGCCTTCCATGCAAAGAGATCAACGTTGTTTCGCAAGAACTTTATGAGTGACTCTTTTATGTCTCCTTTTAGGATTGTACCGATATTGGTTGTTTGGTCTGGGGTGTTCCCGATCTGGACATTTTCAATTTCACCTTCGGGTTGTGGGCGGAGTTCTTCCTGCCTTTGCACTCCATCGAGCTTGATTGTGAGGAATTCTTCTCATCTGCCTCTAAGGTTTAGACTTTCATGGTCACAGCGGCGCGCCGTCTTCTGGTCTGCTTTTATTGTAGCTATCCCTTCTGCAGTTGGGAATTTCATACATAGATGTGGGGTCAAAACTATTGCGCCGAGCTGATTCAATGTTGTTCGGCCTATTAAGGCGTTATAGGCTGAACTTACGTCGACCACTATATAATCTATCTTGAGTGTTCTTGACTGGTTTCCTTTTCCGAAGGTTGTGTGCAGCGAGATGTATCCAAGCGGTTGAACCGGGGTGTCTCCTAGTCCGAACAGGCTGTTCGGATATGCTCTAAGTTCTTTTTCTTCCAAGCCGAGTTTGTAGAAGGCAGTTTTGAACAAGATGTCAGTGGAGCTCCCTTGGTCTATCAGTGTGCGGTGGAGATTTGCATTCGCCAGTATAACAGTGATGACCACGGGATCGTCATGTCCTGAGATTATACCGGATGCGTCTTCTTTGGTGAAAGTAATTGTGGGGATGTCGGGTGCTTCCTCCTTCCCCTCGACATGATATACTTCTTTAAGATATCTTTTGCGAGATGATTTGGAGACTCCTCCTCCCACAAATCTGCTGTGTATCATGTGGACGTGTCTTTCTGGTGTACGAGGTAACCGCTCGGTTCGTCTGACATCTTCTTCCCTTCTTCTTTTTCTTTGCTCATCGTCCCGGGTGGCCAGATCCCGATCTAGCTTCCCCTCTCTTACCAGCTTTTCTATGACATTTTTTAAGTCAAAACATTCATTGGTGGAATACCCGCGGATTCGATGATATTCACAATATTCGCCCCGATTTCCTCCTCCTTTTTTTGCCTTTGAGTGGTCGGGCCGGAGGTATTTTTCAGTGTGGCAAAACTCTCTGTAGACATCCACAATAGACACCCGAAGAGGGGTGTAATTGTGGTACTTTTTGATTTTTTCTCTATGTCGATCTTTATTCTTTTTGGACTTTTTGTCCTTATCCCGGGAGGTGAATCTAGATTTCGAGGTCTCTCCTAGTTGAGAGTTTTCCTCCATGTTGATGTACTTCTCTGCTCATTCTTGCACTTCGTTTAGAGATGTGGGGTATTTTTTTGATATAGATTGGCTAAAAGGCCCCTCTCGTAAGCCATTAATGAGGCCCATAATGGCAGCCTCTGATGGTAGGCTCTGTATGTCGAGGCACGTTTTGTTAAATCTTTCCATGTAGTTGCGAAGAATTTTCCGTTCTCTTTGCCTGATTCCTAATAGACTTGGGGCGTGCTTAGCCTTGTCTTTTTGGATGGAGAATCTGGCAAAAAACTTCTTGGCCAAGTCGTCGAAACTCGAGATGGACCTAGGAGGTAAATTGTCGAACCATCTAATTGCCGTCTCTGTTAAAGTAGTCAGAAAGGCTTTGCAACGAATTGCATCTAAGGCGTCGGTGAGGTACATTCTACTTCTGAAATTGCTGAGATGATGGCCGGGATCTATAGTGCCGTTGTACAAAGTCATATCTGGGAGTTTAAAGTCTTTTGGGATTTTGGTCTTTATGATCTCCTTGGTGAATGGATCTTGTTCCTTGCGGGAGCTGTCCTCATGAGGGGATCGGTTGGCTTTGGTCTTGAGATTGGCTTCGAGTTTTAGGAGGTTGTCCTCCAATTCCTAGCGTCACCTTATTTCCTTCTGTAGGTCTTTCTCAGCCTCTCGTTGACGTAGGGCTTCTTCTTCAAGTTGTTTTAAACGGTCTTGAAGTGCCTCCATGGCTCCCGCATTTGAATTCTTTTTGTTGTTAAGTTGAGGAGTATCCTTTGGTGTAGTGTCCGCATTTTTGTGCGGTGTTCTATCCTCTAGGTCTGAATTGTGTTTATTATCATGGTCGTCCGCCATGTCGATGGGATGACTTCCAGGTTCCCCGGCAACGGCGCCAATGTTCCGGGGGTTACCTGAAACTGTAGGTCGATCTTGGACGAGATCTTCTGTACCGGTCGGAACTGTTGTATCCGATTTGTTGGATTTGGTGGTGGTGCTGATCCTTCATCCCCGGAGGGTGGGGGGTACCCGCAATGGACTCCGATGCTTAAGTTAGCAAGGGTATTAAGCATGTATTGAGTAGAATCAGAGTATGAGTTATACTTGGGTGCTCCAGTGTATTTATAATGGTGTAGAGCGACCTTCTTAGATAAGATAAGTTAGTTATCTTATCTTATCTTTATCTTTTGAGTGAGGTCACCTTATCTTCAAGGGAACTGCCCTTCTCCCTGTAGGCTTGGACTGCCTTGGGCTTTGGTGTGCGTTCCTCCATTTGGGCCGTTCTTTGGGCTTTCCTGGTGACTTGGCCAAGCTCTTTGAGAAGAGGTCGAATTGTCCTGACCTGAAGAGGTCGGTCGCTTTGTCTGTAAAACATCCCGGGTCGGACAGATCGACCCTGGGTATGAACACCCCCGATAAGAGCTAACATTTTTGAGCTAAATCCTCAGCTCATTATCATGGTGCAGCAAAATTGCTAGTATTTCGGTCTTTCACAGGAAGAACCTACTGAGTTTCTGACACAGTTCTTACAAATTGCTGACACAGTACGTGATAAGGAAGTATATCAGCATGTCTACAGATTATTGCTGTTTCCATTTGCTATAAAAGACCAAGCTAAGAGGTGACTAAATAACCAACCCAAAGCCAGCATAAGAACATGGAAACAGTTGTCAGACAAATTCTTGAATCAATATTTCCCTCCAAAAAGGATGACACAGCTAAGGCTGGACATCCAAGGCTTTAAACAAGAGGATCATGAATCCCTTTATGATGCCTGGGAGAGGTTGCTGAACTTAAGCAGTGAGTCCTCTATGAAAGAAGAAGCTAAGGCAGTATCCACTGAACTTAGTCCTCCAGAACAGGTTGCTGAATCTAATCAATAATTATGCTATCTAACAGAACAGCTAGCAGAGTTTAAGGCAATGCTACAACAAACCAAGGATGCAAACCAACGTTTGGAGGAACAATTAAATCAGACAAAACAACAGTTATCAAAACAGATAACAGAAGAGTGCCAATCAGTTCAATTAAGAAGTGAAAAAAATTAAATACCTCAACTCAAAGTAGCAGAAAGCCAAGAAAAGAACAACTGACAGAGGATGAGCAAACTGCCACCCAAAATCCCTCTGAGGACAGTAGGAGCCCAGAGAGGAATAATTTTGGTGTTCAAACGCCAGAAAAGGGTGAAAAACTGGCGTTAAAAGCGCAGTGGATGCTAGTTCTGGAATTCAAATGCCAGAAAAGGGTGAAAAGTTGGCGTTAAACGCCCAACCCATGTCCATTTCTGGCGTTCAAACGCCAGAAAAAGGTAGGAATCTGGCGTTAAACGCCCATTCCTCCACCTATCCTGGCGTTCAAACGCCTATGAGAGATCAGACACCTACAAGTGCTGATAATAACTCCTTCAAGAAGGCTTCTCAACCTGCCTCTGTAGGAAATAAACTTGCAGCAACCAAGGTTGAAGAATACAAAGCTAAAATGCCTTATCCTCATAAACTCTGCCAAGTAGAACAGGATAAATAATTTGCCCGCTTTGCAGACTATCTCAATACTCTTGAAATCAAGATTCCGTTTGCAGAGGCACTTGAGCAAATACCCTCTTATGCTAAGTTCATGAAAGAGATATTAAGCCATAAGAAGGATTGGAGAGAGACTGAAAAAGTTTTTCTCACTGAAGAATGCAGTGCAGTCATCTTAAAGAGCTTGCCAGAGAAGCTCAATGATCTTGGAAGCTTTATGATACCATGCACATTGGAGGGTACTTGTACCAAGACAGCTCTATGTGATCTTGGGGCAAGTATCAACCTAATCCCTGCATCCACTATCAGAAAGCTTGGCTTGACTGAAGAGGTCAAACCAACTCGGATTTGTCTTCAACTTGCTGATCGCTCCATTAAATATCTATCAGGCATAATTGAGGACATGATTGTCACAGTCGGGCCATTTGCCTTTCCCACTGACTTTGTAGTGCTGGAGATGGAGGAGCACAAGAGTACAACCCTCATTCTAGGAAGACCTTTCTTAGCAATTGGACGAACCCTCATTAACATCCAAAAAGGGGAAGTGACCCTGAGAGTCAACAAGGATGAGTTTAAGTTGAATGTTGTCAAAGCTATGCAGCATCCAGAGACATCAGAAGACTGCATGAGCGTTGATATTATTGACTCTTTGGTAGAGGAGATCAATATGGCTAAGAGTCTCGAATCAGAGCTAGATGACATCTTTAAAGATGTTCAGCCTGATCTAGAGGAACCAGAGGAAATAAAAGAACCTCTGAAAACTCCTCAGGAAAAGGAGAAACCTCCTAAATCCGAGCTCAAACCACTACCACCATCCCTGAAATATGCATTTCTGGGAGAAGGTGACACTTTTCCTGTAATCATAAGCTCTTCTTTAAGGCCACAGGAAGAGAAAGCACTAATTCAGGTGCTAAGGACACACAAGATAGCTCTTGGGTGGTCCATTAGTGATCTTAAGGGCATTAGCCAAGCCAGATGCATGAACAAGATCCTACTGGAGGATAATGCCAAGCCAGTGGTTCAACCACAAAGGCGGCTGAATCCAGCCATGAAGGAAGTGGTGCAAAAAGAGATCACTAAATTACTAGAGGCTGGGATTATTTATTCTACTTCTGATAGCCCCTGGGTGAGCCCTGTCAAAGTTGTACCCAAAAAGGGAGGCATGACAGTGGTTCATATTGAAAAGAATGAACTGGTTCCTACGAGAACAATTACAGGGTGGCGTATGTGTATTGACTATAGAAGGCTCAATACAGCCACCAGAAAGGATCATTTTCCTTTAACATTCATAGACCAGATGCTAGAAAGACTAGCAGGTCATGACTATTACTGCTTTTTGGACGGCTATTCAGGTTATAACCAAATTGCAGTAGATCCTCAGGATCAAGAGAAAACAGCATTCACATGTCCATCTGGAGTATTTTCCTATAGAAGGATGCCTTTTGGTCTGTGCAATGCACCAGCAACCTTTCAGAGGTTCATGCTCTCTATCTTCTCTGATATGGTAGAAAACTTTCTGAAAGTCTTCTTGGATGACTTTTCAGTATTTGGAGACTCATTCAACTCCGGTCTTGATCATCTAGCACTTGTTCTGAAAAGGTGCCAAGAGACTAACCTGGTTTTAAACTGGGAAAAATGTCACTTTATGGTGACTTAAGTTTGGTGTTGTGATGAGCGAATATTTTATACGCTTTTTGGGGTGTTTTCATATAGTTTTTAGTAGGATCTAGCTACTTTTTAGTGTATTTTTATTAGTTTTTATGCAAAAATCATATTTCTGGACTTTACTATGAGTTTGTGTGTTTTTCTGTAATTTTAGGTATTTTCTGGCTGAAATTGAGGGACCTGAGTAAAACTCTGATTCAGAGGCTGAAAAAGGACTGCAGATGCTGTTGGATTCTGACCTCCCTGCACTCGAAATGGATTTTCTGGAGCTATAGAAGCCAAATTGGCGTGCTCTTAATTGCATTGGAAAGTAGACACCCTGGGCTTTCCAGCAATATATAATAGTCCATACTTTGCCCGAGTTATGATGACGCAAACTAGCGTTTAATGCCAACTTTCTACCCTATTCTGGCGTTAAACACCAGAAACAGGATACAAGCTGGAGTTAAACGCCTAAACTGGCACAAAAGCTGGAGTTAAACACCAGGAATAGCCTCTACACATGAAAGCTTCATTGCTCAGCCCAAACACACACCAAGTGGGCCCCAAAAGTGGATTTCTGCACTATCTATCTTAGCTTACTCATTTTCTGTAAACCTAGGTTACTAGTTAAGTATAAAAACTACTTTTAGAGATTCATTCAAAACCTCATGACATTTTACATCTGAATTTGTATCTCCTACAACATGAGTCTCTAAACCCCATGGTTGGGGGTGAGGAGCTCTACTGTGCACTTCAACATGATGAATGTGATGATCCGTGACACTCATCACCATTCTCAACCTATGAACGCGTGCCTGACAACCACTTCCGTTCTACCTTAGATTGAATGTATATCTCTTGGGTTCCTAGTTCACGAGTTTGACTGCCTCTCCTGACAACAGAGCATTCAAATCCATGAGATCAGAGTCTTCGTGGTATAAGCTAGAATCAATTGACAGCAACTTTGAGATCCGGAAAGTCTAAACCTTGTCTGTGGTATTCCAAGTAGGATCCGAGAAGGGATGACTGTGACGAGCTTCAAACTCATGAATGCTGGGCGCAGTGACAGTGTGCAAAAGGATCAATGGATCCTATTCCAACATTAGCGAGAACCAACAGATGATTAGCCATGTACATGGACCCTTTTCACTGAGAGGACGGCTGGTAGCCATTGACAACGGTGATCCACCAACATACAGCTTGCCATGGAAGGAGACCTGCGTGCGTGAAGAAGAAGATAGTAGGAAAGCAAAAATTCAGAAGACAGAGCATCTCCAAAACCTCAATCTATTCTCCATTATTGCACAACAAGAATCATTTATTTCACGTTCTTTTATTTTTCGCAATTAAAAATAAGAACCCTTATTGATATCCTGACTAAGGATAATAAGATAACTGTTCATACCCTGACCGGGCTCCTCCAACTCGGCCACCATGAAAAGGTCCGACCTCGCCCTAAGGCCCACGCCTAAAGGTCGGACCTCGGACAAATCAAGCAAAGGAAGGCCCATCAAAAGGACGCCGCCCAAAACCTAAAGGCCCAAAGGGCCTAGAAGAGGCGGTTCCACAAAGATAGAGATAAAACTCCCAAAGATAAGATAAGATAAGAATATCTTATCCAGAGGAGATCACGACCAACTACTATAAATACACTGGAGCACCCAGGTATTTCATTCATTCCACATTCTACACTTACCTGCTTGGACCCATGCTAACTTAAGCATCGGAGTGTCATTGCAGGTACAACCACCAACCACTCCACATATCAAGCTCGGGTCCCTGAACCCCCACCTTGGGCCTCTCCAGACGACCGAGCTACACGTTTCAGGTAACCCCCGGAACATTGGCGCCGTTGCCGGGAACCTGGAAGTCATCCCTCTACCATGGCGGACGACCCTCACAACAATGACCGCGCTGCATCTGAACAAGAGGAAGAAATTGACACCGGAGAACGTCCGGACAGCCCTCTATCACCACGTACTCCAGGAGGAAACAAACAGAATCGCTCAAAGACATCACTCCCAAACAAAGATCCACAAAATCCTGAAAAAGAAAAGAGCTCGGAAATCCTAGAAGCAGTCCAGGCACAACAAAACCGACTGAAACGACTCGAAGAGGACATAAAGAAACAGAAAGAAACTGAACAAGATCTGAGGAGGGAGACTCGAAAGCGCAGAGAATTAGAAGAAAAACTGCGGAAAATAGAGGCCAACCTGAAAGGCCGGACAGAATGCGGCACCACCCCCAAAGGCAATCATGATCCCTTCACACAAGAGATCATGAAGGAGAAGGTACCACGAAACTTCAAACCACCCGATATGGATCTCTACGACGGCACCACCGATCCAAGTCACCATCTCAGCAATTTCAGAAGCAGAATGTACCTAGTCGACGCCTCCGACGCGATTCGGTGCAAAGCCTTCCCCACCACTCTCACCAAGTCAGCCATGAAGTGGTTCGACAACCTGCCACCAAGATCAATCACCAGCTTCGAAGACCTGACCAAAAAATTTCTAACAAGGTTCTCTATTCAAAAGGACAAGACAAAACATGCCCCCAGTCTACTCAGGATCAAACAGGGAAACCAAGAAACTCTCCGAGAATACATGGAGCGATTCAACAAAGCCTGCCTGGACATACAACACTTGCCCACTGAAGCAGCCATCATGGGACTAACAAACGGCCTAAAAGAGGGACCGTTTAGCCAATCCCTATCCAAACGATACCCGACCTCCCTATACGAGGTGCAGGAGCGGGCAGAAAAATACATCAACATGGAGGAAACCTCCCAGCTAAGAGACTCTTCTAGGAAGGAATCAACCTACCCACTCCGAGATCGAGATCGGGAACAGAAGAAGAAAGAAGAACCCAACTTGGACAAGCCACGGAAGTACCACAATTACACCCCCCTCCGAGTCTCCCTGGTAGACGTCTACAGAGAAGTATGCCACACCGAAAAGATCCCCCCGCCCCGACCTCTAAAACACAAGAGAGCGGGGAGAAATCGGTCCGAGTACTGTGAATATCACAAACTCTACGGTCATTCTACTGACGACTGCCACGACCTAAAAAATGTCATAGAAAAGCTAGCCAGAGAAGGAAAACTCGACAGATACATAGCAGACAAAGGAGAAGTGACCAGGAAGAGAAGGCGGGGAGATAACGAAGGACAGGCCGAACAAACCCCGCGAACCCCCGAAAGGCACGTACACATGATAAATGGAGGTTTTGCAGGCGGAGGAACATCCAGATCCTCGTGAAAAAGGCACCTCAAAGAAGTCTATCACGTCCGAGAAGATAGTCCCCTGCCCGAATTACCTACTATCTCATTTACCCGAGAAGATGCTCAAGGGATAATACCCGGGCACGACGATCCAATGGTAATCACCATTGCCCTAGCAAACGCCAACTTACATCGAACCCTGATTGACCAGGGAAGCTCAGCAGATATCCTGTTCAAAACGGCCTTCGACAAGCTCGGACTCGAAGAAAGAGAGCTAAAGGCCTATCCCACCGACTTATTTGGGCTAGGGGACACCCCGATCCATCCCTTAGGATACATCTCGCTACATACTACCTTTGGAAGAGGTGAGCAATCTAAAACATTAAGCATCGACTACATCATAGTCGACGTCACTTCAGCATACAATGCCCTCATTGGGCGACCAACCCTAAACAGACTGGCAGCAATAGTCTCGACCCCACACCTCTGTATGAAGTTCCCTACTGCAAAAGAAATCGCTACCCTAAAAGGCGACCAAAAACTAGCACGGCGATGCTACAACGAAAGCCTGAGCCTAAAAGGGAAAGAGATCAACACAATAGAACTCGGACAAGTTCAAACCCGAGAAGATCTTCGGCCACAACCAGAGGGAGAAACCGAAAAAGTCCAGATTGGGAACACACCCGAAAAAGTAACAAACATAGGAGCAAACCTCAAAGCGGACCTAAAGGAGGAACTCATAACCCTCTTAAGGGAGAATTCCGACCTCTTCGCCTGGAAAGCATCCGACATGCCAGGCATAAGCCCCGACCTAATGTGCCATAAACTATCAGTATACCCGGGATCCAGACCTGTCCAACAAAGACGCCGAAAGCTCGGACCCGAACGCATGCAAGCGATAGAAGAACAAGTACAAGCACTGCTAGATGCAGGGTTCATTAGGGAAGTAAAATACCCCCTATGGCTCGCAAACGTGGTCCTGGTAAAAAAGCCTAACGGAAAATGGAGGATGTGCGTCGATTACACGGATCTCAACAAAGCCTGCCCCAAAGACCCATATCCACTACCAAACATCGACACCTTAGTAGACGCAGCCTCAGGCTACAGATATCTCTCCTTCATGGACGCATACTCAGGATACAATCAAATCCCGATGTACGGACCCGACCAAGAAAAGACCTCGTTCATAACCCCAAGGGCAAACTACTGTTACGTAGTAATGCCCTTCGGGCTGAAGAACGCAGGGGCAACCTACCAGAGGCTAATGAACAAAGTGTTCTCAGAGCACATCGGACTACAGCTGGAGGTGTACGTCGACGACATGCTGGTAAAGACACAAGAAGACAGAAACTTGCTGACCGACCTCACCAGTGTCTTCGGCACCCTCAGAAAACACAACATGAGACTTAACCCAACAAAGTGCACCTTCGCCGCAGAAGCCGGAAAGTTCTTAGGCTTCATGCTGACCCAAAGGGGCATCGAAGCGAACCCGGACAAATGCCAAGCGATACTCAACATGAAGAGCCCGACGTGTGTCAAAGAAGTACAGCAACTAAATGGAAGGCTAGCCGCCCTATCAAGATTCTTGGCAGGATCAGCGATAAAATCACTACCTCTCTACTCGCTCCAAAAGAAAGGGAAACCCTTCTCATGGACCCCGGAGTGCGAAAAAGCCTTCCAAGAATTCAAAGAATTCCTCGGGCAGCCACCAGTCCTAACCCGACCTTTAAAAGGAGAAGAACTCGTACTATACCTCTCGGTTGGAAATCAAGCAGTCGCTTCAGCGTTAATACGAGAAAATGACCAAGGACAACGCCCCATATACTTTATAAGCAAGGCACTACAAGGGGCCGAATTAAACTATCAGAAGATAGAAAAATTCGCCTACGCCCTAGTATTCACAGCTCGGAGGCTCCGTCCCTATTTTCAAGCCCACACCATTAAAGTCCGGACAAACCAACCCATGAGACATATCCTGCAAAAAACGGACCTGGCAGGACGAATACTGCAATGGGCGGTGGAACTGTCCGAGTTCGACCTCCACTATGAAGCCCGGACTGCTATAAAATCTCAGTATCTAGCCAACTTCATCGCAGAATACACCGAGACCCCTGGAACCCCACTCTCATGGAACCTGTATGTCGACGGGTCCTCAAACAAAACTGGAAGCGGAGCCGGGGTTATACTCGAAAGCGACCAAGGAACGCGGATAGAACTATCCCTAAAATTCGAGTTCCAGGCTTTGAACAACCAAGCCGAATACGAAGCCCTACTAGCAGGCCTAAAGCTAGCCGAAGAGGTCGGAGCCCAGAGAATCGCTATCTTCAGCGACTCCCAGGTCGTCACATCACAAGTAAATGGAAGCTACCAGGCCAAAGACCCAACTATGAAGAAATACCTGGATCAAACACAGGCACAATTACGCCACTTTTCAGAAGTACAGATCCAGCACATACCTCGAGAACAAAACGCCCGGGCAGATGCCCTCTCAAAGCTCGCCAGCACCAAACCCGGAGGCAACAACAGAAGTCTCCTCCAGGAAACCTTACAATCTCCCTCCGTGCTAAGAAGGGAAGAAACGCTAAATATATCCAGCCAAGAGCAAGGATGGATGACCCCCATACTCAACTACCTGAAGTCGGGAACTCTTCCCGCCGAAAGAAAGGAAGCTAAAAGACTCACGAAAGACGCCCAGAATTATACGCTAATTCACGACGTATTATACAGAAGAGGATTCTCAAATCCCCTCCTTAGGTGCGTCCCGACCTCAGAAACAAAGAACGTCCTCGAAGAAGTCCACGGAGGCATGTGTGGGAACCATCTCGGAGCTCGGGCATTGTCCAAAAAGGTAGTCCGAGCCGGGTTCTACTGGCCGACTTTGCAAAGAGACGCAACGGAATTTGTGAAAAAATGCCCCCCCTGCCAAAAACACACCAATTTTCACAAAGCACCACCCGAAGACCTCATCAGCATCACCGCACCATGGCCCTTCGCAAAATGGGGACTTGACCTACTCGGCCCGTTCCCCCAAGGACCGGGGCAAGTCAAATACCTCATAGTAGGGGTCGACTACTTCACAAAGTGGATCGAAGCCGAACCCTTAGCCACCATTACGGCTCAGAAAAGTCGCAAATTCCTATACAAAAACATTGTCACAAGGTTCGGAGTCCCCTACTCCATCACAACAGACAATGGAACACAGTTCACAGACACAAGTTTTCAGAACTTGGTGGCCGAACTAAAAATCAAACAGCAATTCACCTCAGTCGAACACCCACAAGCCAATGGACAAGCAGAGGCTGCAAATAAAGTTATCTTGGCCGGGTTAAAACGGAGACTCCAAGAAGCCAAAGGGGCGTGGGCCGAAGAGCTTCCCCAGGTGCTATGGGCATATCGGACAACTCCACACTCTACAACGGGAGAATCACCATTCCGACTAGCCTACGGGATGGAGGCAATGATTCCTATCGAAATAGAGGAAAGGTCACCTAGAACCATCTTCTACTACGAAAAAGGTAACGCGCAGGCACAAAGGGAAGAACTCGACCTCCTCCCCGAGGCCCGAGAAAGAGCCCGAATCCAAGAAGAAGCCTTAAAACGGCGAACGGCACTCAGATACAATTAGAAAGTAATAAAGCGAAGCTTCTCCATTCACGACCTGATTCTAATCCGAAATGACATTGGAACACAAAAGTCGGGAGAAGGAAAGCTAGCTGCAAATTGGAAAGGACCCTACAAAGTAACAGAAGTCTTAGGGACAGGCTACTACAAAGTATCCGACCTAGAAGGCAATGAGCTGCCCAGGGCCTGGCACGCCTGCAATCTAAGACGGTACTACAGCTAGAAAAATTTAACCCGAGGTGTACTCTTTTTCCCTACAAGGGTTTTTTAATGAGACACCCGGTTAAATAAAGACACCCGACCTAGTCAAGGGTAAACACTCTGTAAATATTCCTTTTTTTTTTACTAATCAAATTTTTCTATTTTCTTTTCTCCTTCCTCATAAATGAGACAAGTCCTAGAAAGTACCCTGCCAAGGCGCATTAATTTATGCTCGGCAAAACGCAAAAAATCATTTGCCAAGAGACCACACAAGGTCGGCAAAGATAAAGCGACGAGGTTCAAATTAATGTGAGAAGTTATAAAGCAACTCTGAAAAGGCTCAAAAAGCCAAATAAAAAGAGATTACAAAAATAACTTAAAAGGCCGACCAAACAAAGTCGGACCCAACAAAGGGAGGTACTCGAACGCCCGAGGTCCGAGAAAAAGCCCAGATCCAAGAAAGAAGCCTCAAAAACGGCAAAAGCCAAGATTTCGAAAACGCTTACTAAAAAGTTGTTATCCAAAACAACTAAAAAAGTACAAGCGAAGAAACGAAATCGAAGGAAAGGATAAAACGAAGTTTCGAAAACGCTTACTAAAAAGTTGTTATCCAAAAACAACTAAAAAAGTACAAGCGAAGAAACGAAATCGAAGGAAAGGATAAAACGAAGTTTCGAAAATGCTTACTAAAAAGTTGTTATCCAAAAACAACTAAAAAAGTACAAGCGAAGAAACGAAATCAAAAGAAAGGATAAAACGAAGTTTCGAAAACGCTTACTAAAAAGTTGTTATCCAAAAACCACTAAAAAAGTACAAGCGAAGAAACGAAATCAAAAGAAAGGATAAAACGAAGTTTCGAAAACGCTTACTAAAAAGTTGTTATCCAAAAACAACTAAAAAAGTACAAGCGAAGAAACGAAATCGAAGGAAAGGACAAAAACGAAGTTTCAAAGCGCTAGCTAAAAAGTTGTTATCCAAAAAACAACTAAAAAGCATAAAAGCGGAATAGAAAGTCAAAGCAAAACACCGCATAATAAGCTAAAAAGTTACTACAAGTAGCTAATAGCAAAAAAGCGTCCAAAGTGTTCACAGAAACCATCCAAAAACAAAAGAACCCACAGGCCGGGCAAAGAACCAAAAATAAAAGATTACAGAGGATCAAGGTCCTTTCCGGATTCCACGTCGGTAGAAGGCTGCGGAGGAAGAACCATAGAAATCGGGACAGCCTTGACAGCACCATCATCTCGGTTCGAAACCTCCACACCAGATCCATCCCCGGCCAAAGGTGAAGTCGGGTTCGCAACCGGAACATTAAGGTCGGACACCGGAACCTCATCCTCGTTAGGAGCAGGAACAATCTTTCCCTCCACAACAACGTTATCCGTACTAAACAAACTCAGATCCAGGTCAGGAGCAAGAACCTGGACCTGATCCTTCAAATTTTCAAACATAGCATCCATACCCTTGGCCACATGACCCTCTAGCTCGTAAAAATCATCCCGAGCAGATTGCAACTTCTCCTTTGTCTCCACAAGCTCGGCGTATACCCGAGTATAATTCTTCGTCGCCGCCTTCGCCATCTCCTCAGATGCTTTCGCTGCCGCCACAGCCGCGGTAGCTTTAGCTTTCTCTTTCTCCAGAGAGGCCTCCAGCTCAGTAATCCTAGCAGCCTTCAGCTCACTAATCCTCTCAAACTCAGACTGAGCCTTCTCAAGTCGGGAGCTGGTCGCACCAATGGGGGATTTCTTGAACTCCCGGGCAATAGCAGCATGAAGACTGGCCATCCGAACACAACTCCGCGCCATATACTGAAAATGGTGCTCCATAGACACGTCATCAGTAGAAATAAAAGTCTGAGGGAGAATACGCTGTTCAATCCAACCAAGAGCATCAAAATCCTTATCGTTAAAACCCGCAAGCTCTTGAGAGGTCTTCTGCTTCTTGGGAGGAGGACCCGAGAACGGGGGAGGAGAAGAGGTAGCAGGCCCGGAGGTCGGAGGGTCTTGATTTATAGCTCGGAACTGGGGAGTCGGAATAGTCTTCGACCGAGTCTGAACACCCACGGTAGTCTTCTGCGGAGAAGATCGGGCAGAAGCCTCAGCCTCAATATTCCGAGCAGCCACGGACTTCTTCGTCCGACGAAGGAACTTCATAGAATCCGCCTGAGAAGACATCTCTGCAAAAATAAAAGAAAAGGATTATCACAACAGAAATTCCACCAAATCAAGCAAAGCCAAAATACTAAAAAGATGAATCTCGGAGAGGTCGGGAACTACCTAACTCGGAACGGAGAAGGCTTGGATCTCCCAACATTTTCTTCGTATCCAAGTGAGGTGCCCGACCCCATAAACTGCTCACCACACCCACAAAAGCCTGCTCAACCTCATCTAGACTCTCAAAAGTATACTTAGCAGACACTACGTTCTCCTGCCAACAAAGAGGAAAAGAAGGCTCCCCACTCTCATCCAGAAAGAAAGGTCGGCCGTCTCCAGTAGCCCGGACCTTGAAATAAAAGTTCTTGAAATCATGAAAGGACTCATCATAAAGGGTACAAAACTTCCTTCCCTGGTTAGCCCTAAAAGAGACCCAAGACACCTTCCCTCCACCCGACCCCGGCTTCGTCAACACAAACAAGTAGGAAAAAAGAGAAATAGAGGGAGCGACGCCCAAAAACTGACACAAAAGTTGAAACAGCTTTAAAAACGCCCAAGAATTTGGATGGAGCTGCGTAGGGGCAAGGTTACATGACCACAACACCTCGGACTCCAGGTCGGTAAAAGGAAGTCGGACACTCAGCTTAGAGAAAAAACAATCATAAGCATAAAAGAAGAGCTTCTCGGAACTATCTAAAGGCGGAAAGCAAACTCTCTCCTCGGAATCCGGGGCTACTAATTCATAATCCCTCTCAGACTCTCTATTCTCACATATGCTACAGTGCCTACGGAACCTAGCCAAATATTCAGAATCTACCACAGAAGGGACTTTTAGAGGAAGAGGGTCTACCCAACCAAGACCACTTGGAATCTTGGTCGACATCGCCTGAAGAACCTTTCGAGACATAAAACCCTTACCTACAAAGAAGAAATACAACAGCAAGCAAAAATCACATAAAGCAGACAGCGAAAAACCCGTTCAGCCAAGCAAGAAACAAAAACCCAACAAAGAAAATGCGGCAACCCGGAACAAAGTACCAGAAAAACAAAAAGAGCCCCCCCATATGCAAACAAAAGCAATGGCGGCGCCTCTTTTCGGGGCAACCCAGGCATAAAGAAACAAACAAGAGCCACACAAAGAACAGAAGCATATGATCACAAGAAAATAGAAACAGGAGAACAAACCTGGATGAAAGAAAACAAAGGCGAAGAGCTCCGAAGCAAGGAAAATGAAGCGGCGGCGCAGAGGAAACCCCGGAAAGACACACAGAAAGATTCGGGGAAGAAGAAACAAAGAAAGAGAAGCGGTGCTCGAAAAAGGAGATGGCGAAAACTTAGAAAAACAGAAAAGGAACAGAATAAACGAAGAAAAAGGAAGGGAGCAAATAAATAATGCCTTCACAGAGCCCGAACGGAAATCGAGGAGAAACGGTAAAATGCAATAAATGCAGAAAACGGCCATTTTTGAATTTTGAAAAACTACTATGCCCGAGCTCGACCTCCCAAAAAGGACGAACTCGGGCAGGGGCACTGTTCATACCCTGACCGGGCTCCTCCAACTCGGCCACCATGAAAAGGTCCGACCTCGCCCTAAGGCCCACGCCTAAAGGTCGGACCTCGGACAAATCAAGCAAAGGAAGGCCCATCAAAAGGACGCCGCCCAAAACCTAAAGGCCCAAAGGGCCTAGAAGAGGCGGTTCCACAAAGATAGAGATAAAACTCCCAAAGATAAGATAAGATAAGAATATCTTATCCAGAGGAGATCACGACCAACTACTATAAATACACTGGAGCACCCAGGTATTTCATTCATTCCACATTCTACACTTACCTGCTTGGACCCATGCTAACTTAAGCATCGGAGTGTCATTGCAGGTACAACCACCAACCACTCCACATATCAAGCTCGGGTCCCTGAACCCCCACCTCGGGCCTCTCCAGACGACCGAGCTACACGTTTCAGGTAACCCCCGGAACAATAACCATAGCTTGCTTCAAACCGACAATCTCCGTGGGATCGACCCTTACTCACGTAAGGTATTACTTGGACGACTGATGTTAGGATTTTCGCCAGTAAAGAATTTTATAAAAATATAGTCACGTTGTAAGTATAGATTCTAAACCAATAGAAAATCCCTTCGTACAAACATTTGGTTGTCACAAGTAACAAATCCCTAAATAAATTGATAACTGAAGTATTCAAACCTCGGGTCGTCTTCTCAAGGAATTTCAGAGAGGTATGTTCTTATTAATGGTTATGAGTCTTGTAAATTGGGGGTTTTGAAAGTAAGGAAGAAGTATGTTAATTGACAGGTAAAATAAATAAATAACTGTAAAATAAACTCTTGGCAAGATATGAGAAATTGGAAGTCCTATCCTAGTTATCCTTATCGATAGTGATGAGAATTGAGTTTTAATCCCACTTAGTTAACCTTTACTAAAGCAAAGGAAAGTCAAGTGGACTAATTAGTTTGATCCTCAGGTCCTAGTTAATTCCTAAGAAAGGACTAGAGTTATTGGAATTCAATTCAATTAGCAAAAATAGCAATTATCAATCACGATGAGTCTGATAACTCAAGAGTCACCAATTAATCAACCAGAGCCAAGAATATATGAAACTAAATTAAAATCATAAATATCTTGAATACCTCAAGTTGCATGGGGATGTCAATTCTAACATGGAAAAGTTCATAAGCCAATTGGGCAACATAAACCAAATACAAATAAAAGCTTCAGAATAAACAAAAATAGAAGAGAAACATAAATTATTGAACCTGGTACGAAGAAACAATCCTAATCCTAATAGAAATCCTAAACCTAAATCCTAAGAGAGAGGAGAGAACCTCTCTCTCTGAAAACTACATCTAAAATTATGAAAAGTGTGTTATGAGTGTATCCTAATTCTGCTCCACTCCCAGCCTCTAATCTGTATTTTTTGGGCCAAGAACTGGGTTAAAAACAGCCCAGAAGTCACTCCCAGCTATTTCTGGTCCGTACAGGTCGCGGCAAAGTGACGCGGAGGCGTCGTCCATGCGTTTGCGTGGATTGAAGTTCGCATATGCGATGCGGACGCGTCATCCACGCGTTTGCATCGCTTAACTTAGGGGCAGCTATAACAAATTATATATCGTTGTGAAGCCCTGAATGTTAGTTTTCCAACGCAATTGGAACCGTGTCATTTGGACTTCTGTAGCTCAAGTTATGACCGTTTGAGTGCGAAGAGGTCATGCTGGACAGCATAGCAGTTTCTTCAACTTCTTGTATTCCTTCCACTTTTGCATGCTTCCTTTCCATCCTCTGAGCCATTCATACCCTGTAATCCCTGAAATCACTTAACACATATATCAAGGCATCGAATGATAATAAGAGAAGATTAAATAAAAGAAAATAAGAGCCAAAGAAGCATGTTTTCAATCATAGCACAAAATCAGGAAGGAGAATGTAAACCCATGCATTTAGTATGAATAAGTGTATGAAAGATTGATAAAATCCACTAAATTAAGCACAAGATAAACCATAAAATAGTGGTTTATCAACGACCTAGTGCACTTGCTGGTTAGTTGTGCGGAATTGCAAAATTGTGATTGTAATTTTCGTGCACCAGACACCAATGTCTGAAGGGTAAATGCAAGCCATACGCCTATGGTGTGCATGTGTTAAGGAGAGGCTTGAGCAAGTATGTCCTTAGGGGTGCTTTAACACCTAGCACCTTGAACCAACTGGTTTGGGAGTATTGACTGAAAGCTTATTATAAAGAGTTGCCTTAACACAGAGCATTTAGCCTCAAATAAAGTAATAAGCTTTTCTCAAAAGAAAAAGAAAACAAGAATTCAACCAAGGATCACATAATAATAAGTCTCATAGAAGGCAAAGAAGTTAATATCCAAGAGAATTTTATAGCCTAGAGGACAGAAAGATTAAGAAGAACCACTAAAGAGATTATGCATGCTAAACACCATGAGCTAGGATTGAAAGTTTTCTCAATCAGGACTTATACTTCTTTGTGTTTTCATTTCTTTTCTTGTGATTTATCACTTTCTTGGGGACGAGCAAAATTTAAGTTTGGTATTGTGATGCTTGGGCATCTTGGCTAGTTTTTCAAGCCATTTTTGTTAGTTTAGAACCTAGTTTTATGTATTTCTTAGGTAATAAGCAAGCATTTATATTCAATATCATTGCATAAATTCATGTATCAAAAGTGTATTGAATTCATGAGAATAAGAGAGCATATAATGCGTGAAGTAGTAAAGTTAATCAAATGAACTTCATGGCATTAAAAGAAGGTTTTGCATGAGACTATGAACTTCAAACTTTGATGCACCTTCTTTGGTTTGTGATAGGGAAAGTTGAGGCAGAGATATGGAGCTCAGGAGGAGCAAGATTTCAACTCCAAGCTCACCATTCAAGCTCACTCAAGAGCATCCAGCACATCTAATACTAGCACTCTCTATCAAGCTCTTCAGCAAGCTTGCTAGAGAGCACCAACCTCAACAGCATCAAGACCAAAACTGGTGCTCTCCATCAAGCTCTCGCCACTTCCTTGTCAAGCCTCACCACAACACTAAACAACCTTGACACCAACACCTTGACACCAACCTAACCATGCTCTTGACCCACACTCTCCAGCAAGCTTGTTGGAGAGCGTCACTTCCTCCAAAATTTGTCACCAACCTTGTCACTCAACATCCATGCTCTCCAGCAAACTTGCTAGAGAGTGCCACTTCCCTTCAAGCCTCACCACCTTGTCACGCTCTCCAGCAAGCTTGCTGGAGAGCACCACTCCCTTCTAACCACACCACCCTTGACACCCTTTGACACCCCTTGTCACAAAACTCTCACAATCAAAGGCCTCGATCTCTCTCAAGCTCTCCCAAGAGTGCCATAACAAGCACACCAACCTCAAGGCCACACTCATTACTGGCACTCTCCAACAAGCTTGCTGGAGAGCGCCAAACCTCAACATGTCTTGGAGGTATCATGCTCAGAAGCATAGTGCTCTCCTAGGAGTGTCACGCTCGCCCTCAATACTCACCATCAAGTTGACAAGCAAGCGTCTTCGATGAATACTTCAAGGAAGAAAATAGGGACTTGTGCGTATGCACAACCTATCATGCGTACTGATAGTCAGGATTTATACCGGTTAGGAATTTCACACAAATAATTCCGTTGATAGTATAGTCCAAACCGACAATTGATCCTCACATCAAATTTTAATAAATTGGTTGTCACAAGTACAAACCCCAATGAAATTTTAATAAATTGGTTGTCACAAGGAATTGCAATGAAGTGATCAATTATTGGCTATGAAGAACAAGGGGGTTTGATTTGTAATTGGCAAAAAAAGTAAATAACAAGAAAGTAAATGACAATTAACTAATAAAATAAAGGAAAAGAACTCTTGTTGAAAATACATAAGTGATAGAGGTTCAGGCATGGCCGAATGGCCTGCCCCCAAACGTGATCAACAGTCTCCTTTGATGAATAATAAAATAAAACTGAGACCAAAGATGTCTAATACACTAGTAAAAAGTTCTATTTATACTAAACTAGCTACTAGGGTTTACAGAAGTAAGTAATTGATGCATAAATCCACTTCCGGAGCCCACTTGGTGTATGTTTGGGCTGAGCTTGAATGTTACACGAGTTGAGGCTTCTTTTGGAGTTGACCGCCAAGTTGTAACGTGTTTTGGGCGTTCAACTCTGGTTCGTGACGTGTTTCTGGCATTTGACTCCAGAATGCTGTATGGAACTGGCGTTGATCGCTAGTTTATGTTGTCAAATCTCGAATAAAGTATGGACAATTATATATTGCTGGAAAGCTCTGGATGTGTACTTTCCAACGCCGTTGATAGCGCGCCATTTTGAGTTCTGTAGCTCCAGAAAATCTATTTCGAGTGCAGGGAGGTCAGATTCCAACAGCATCAGCAGTCCTTTGTCAGCCTTCTTTCAGAGTTTTGCTCAGGTCCCTCAATTTCAGCCAGAAAATACCTGAAATCACAGGAAAACACACAAACTCATAGTAAAGTCCAGAAATGTGAAGTAGAGACACAAACATAAATAACCATATAGCATAAAATCGAAAAACTGAGAAATAAGAACAAGGAATGAGTCCACCTTAGTGAGAGTGGCGCCTTCTTGAAGGACCAATGTTGCTTTTTGAGCTTCTCTATGTCTCTTTCTTGCCTCTGTTGCTTGATCCCTAGTAATTTTGGTGCTCTTATCCTTAGTTGCTCCTAATAGTTGTATGGAGAAAAATTTATCCCTTGAGGCATCTCAGGGATTTCTTGATGAGGTCCATGAGTGGGCTCTCTTGATGTGCAGTCAAATGCTCTATTACTGAGCTATGGACCCTTGAGATGAATCTCTCCATCTCCCATGGAAGCTTTTGTGTTCCCTTTTCTCTTTTTTTTTGAGATTTCTCTGGCCTTAGGTGCCATTAATGGTTATGGAAAAACAAAAAAGCTATGCTTTTACAATAACCAATAATAAGGTACACGTTTGCAATTCCCCGGCAACGGCGCCATTTTGACGTTAGGATTTTTGCTAGTAAAGAATTTTATAAAAATATTCACGTTGTAGATATAGATTCTAAACCAACAGAAATCCCTTCGTGCAAACGCTTTGGTTGTCACAAGTGACAAACCCCTTTAAAATTGATAACCGAGTATTTAAACCTTAGGTCTTCTTCTCAAGGAACTGCAGGGAAGTATGTTCTTATTATTGGTTATGGAGATTGTAAATTGGGGTTTGAGAATGAAGGATGAATATGGCAAATAATTTAAATGGCAATTAAAATAAATAAATACTGTAAAGCAAACCCTTTGGCAAGGTATGAGAAATTGGAAGTCCAGACTTAGTTATTCTTATCAATAATAATGAAAGTTGAATCTTAATTCCACTTAGTTAACCTTTGCTAAAGCAAAGGAAAGTCAAGGGACTAATTAGTTTGACCTTCGAATCCTATTTATTTCCTAAGAAAAGGTTGGGATTATTGAAGTTCAGTTCAATTAGCAAAGATAACAGTTATCAATTATGTTGAGCTAAGATAACTTTTGAGTTACTGATTTCTTAACCAAGACCGAAAGGGAAAGGATTAAATCTACTGGAATAAAAATGTCTTCAGATTGGGAATAATCAATAACATAAATAAGAGAAAGCAATATTAACTGAAATACCTCAAATAACATTAATTCGAAAGAGTAATCTGTTACATAGAAAAATTCATAAACTAAATTGAAAAGCAAGTAATGAAAAAGGAATATTGAACCTGATAAAAAGATAATCCTCAAAGCAAATAAAATCCTAAATCTAAATCCTAATCCTAAAGAGAGAGGAGAGAACCTCTCTCTATCTAAACCTTAGTCATGGAAAGTGGCTAAAAGTTGGAGACTCTTTGAATGGATGCATTCCCACACTTCATGACCTCTGGTCTATGCCTTTTTGACTTGGATTTGGGCCAAAAAGGGCTTCAGAATTCGCCATGAGCATTTTCTGTAATTTCTGGTGTGTGGCCTCTGTCACGCGTCCGCGTGGGTCACGCGGTCGCGTCAATTGGAGTTTTCCTTATCGCGCGGTCGCGTCAGTCATGCGGCCGCGTCATAGGTGTTCTTCTTTAGGTGTGCGGTTGCGTCAGTCATGCGGCCGCATCGCTGCTACTTCGCTCTTGGCACGCGGTCGCGTCGTCCATGCGATCGCGTGGATGCCAGTTTCTCCAAAATTCCGTTTTACGCTTTCCTTCCATTTTTGTATGTTTTCTTTTCCATCCTTTAAGTCATTCCTGCCTTAGAAGATCTAAAACTACTCAACACACTAATCATGGCATCGAAAGGTAATAAGAGAGGATTAATATTAGCAAATATAAAGCCAAAGAAGCATGTTTTCAATCATATCACAAAACCAGGAAGGAAAATGTAAAACACGCAAATTGTATGAATAAGTGGGTATAGAATAGATAAAAACCACTCAATTGAGCACAAGATAAACCATAAAATAGTGGTTTATCAACCTCCCCACACTTAAACATTAGCATGTCCTCATGCTAAGCTCAAGAGAAGCTATAAAGGAATGAAGAGGAGTGGTAAAATGCATAAAATGTAACCTATGAATGCAATTAAATGTAGAATGCTTTTTCCCTGCTTGGTTAAAAGTAAATAAATCTTTCAAGAATAAGTATGAACTAGATTTCACTAATTCAAATCACAGAATAGAGTACAAGTAAACTTGCAAAAGAAAATAGCTCATGAAAGCCGGGAACAAGGAATCGAGCATCGAACCCTCACTGGAAGTGTATACACTCTAATCGCTCAGGTGTTTAAGGTTCGATTCTCTCAATTCCCTACTAACCTTGCTTTCTAAGGCTTGCTCTTCATCTAACAATCAACATAAATTTGATGCACATATACACATATCAAGAGGTCTTTTAAGGGTAGTAATGAGGTTAGGGTCAAGGTAGGATTGTATTTGGCCAAGTGGACTAAAATCTGAATCCTCAATTAACATAAACTTTCCACCTAACTTTAGACAATCCATGTAACCATAATACCACATTTAACTATCCATTAACCATGTTTTCCACATATTCATGCATTCTAATTTCAAGTATAGTACATATGCATTGCTTTCACTACTTATTTTGGGGCCTTTTGTCCCCTTTTTATTATTTGTTTTTTTTATTTATTTATTTTTTTCAATGCATATGATTAAATTATTGAATGCATGAACATGTCCTAAACATTATTTTCACATTTTCAGAAAATTCTAACATACTCAATTCTCAAACCAAATGTTTCCAAATTCAACTTTCCCCATACTTAAATTATGAGCACTCTCACTAGTCTAAGCTAACCAAGGATTCAAATTAAGGACATTATTGTTTTCCGCTTAGAGTTAAATGATGTGCTAAAGTAAAGAACAAAGGGGTTTAATAGGCTCAACATTGGTTTGCAAAGGATAATGAAAGGGTAAGGCCATATGGGTATGTAAGCTCAGTGAAACAAAGGCCTCAATCATGTAAGTGTATGCATACATCAAACAATGGAAATATAGAATTAAGCAAGATAAAGATCACAATTTTAGAGAGAAAAGCACACACCAAAAAGAAAATATTGGTTGGTAAAATGCAACCAATTCAAATAGGCTAAAAAATCTCACAGGTTTTGTGTGTTCGAGCTCTAAACCATGTTCCAGTATAATATTTCTTCAAACAAGTGTAACATTAAATTTTATTCAAATTAGTGAAATGCTCTAAAAGGTTTCTTAAAAAAGAAAATATTACTTTAACCAAGTGGCAAAATATGCAAAAAATCAAACAAACATGCAAATACAACAACTAACAAGGAAAATAAACCATTGGTGTTGAGACAGAAGAGTAACTAACCCATGGAGATCGGTATTGACCTCCCCATACTTAAAGATTGCACCGTCCTCGGTGCATGCTAAGATGTACAAGTTGACGGGGGTTGTTGTAACTGATGCTTCTCTCCAAAGATTGTGCAGATGTACTTGTCTTGTCTTCCCATGTAAACGTCTTCCGGTTTCCCTCCGGATGGCCATCCTGAAAGAAAAAGGGAAGAAAAGTAACCCAGAAATAAAGATAAGAAAATAAATGAAGTATGGATGGGTTAATGCCAAATGATAAGGATCGCATTTACATGGAAGCTTTAACATGTACGTGAGAAAACAATAGAAGCCATAGCATGACAGTGGTACAAAATGTACAATAATGGGGAAGAGAGTGGGTAATGAAAGACAATGTAAGTTCATGTCAATGCAAAAGGAATACAGGTATCATAAAAGATTGACATTTGACAGAAAAATAGCATCACCCAACATTGTAAAACAAGTCACTAAAAATTATACCAGAAAAGATGCAACCGTTAAATAAGAAAATCAACACCAAAGGAAAAATAAAAAATTTAGAAAAGAAAAGAAAAATATGCACTAAATTAAAATGCAATGAATGAAATATGCAAATAAATAAAATGAAAGATAAGAAGAATGAGAAGGGAAAGAAGTGAGTAAGAAAGGAGGGAGGGAAAAATTAGGATTAGGAAAGAAAAAAGAAGATATTGGCAAATTAGGATTGAGCTGTGCGGCGCAAGCGACGCGGACGCGTGGGGCACGCGGTCGCGTGACTTGCGCTTTAAGTTAATCGACGCGGTCGCATCGGTCACGCGGTCGCGTGACACATGTTATGCTTCTGGCGCGAGTGCAGCCGCGCGCCTGCACAACTCTCTGTTCGAATTATTTTATTTACCAAATTTTGGGTGACGCGATCGCATAGGGCATGCGATCGCGTGAATGGGCTTTAGAAGGGAATGACGCGGACGCGTGAGCCATGCGTCCGTGTGGGTAGAATTGTGCGTTCAGCACCAATCCAGCACCACTTTCGCACAATAATTTGTTGTGCAGCCTTTTTACGTCGAAAATCAGGGCACGCGGCCGCATGGGTCACGCAGTCGCGTGGGAGGCCATTATTCCCATGTGACGCGAACGCGTCGGCGACGCGGTCGCGTGGGTTGATTTGTGCCACTGGCACGCCTCCAGCCACGCTCCAGCGCGACTCTCTGTTCGTTTTTATTTTCTCCCCTCTCCTTGCGACGCAGACGCGTCGCTGATGCGGTCGCATTGTGTGGCATTTATTTTTATGATTATGCAGTATACAGAGTGCAATGCTTAATATGAATGCTATGCATGATTCCAGGTTCAATAAAAATTCAAAAATAGACAAAAATTCAAACTGAAGAAGAAACGATCATACCATGGTGGGTTGTCTCCCATCCAGCACTTTTAGTTAAAGTCCTTAAGTTGGACATTTGGTGAGCTTCCTGTTATGGTGGCTTATGCTTGTACTGATCCAGGAATCTCCACCAATGCTTGGAATGCCAATATCCTCCGGGGTCCCAAACAAAGTACGTAAAGCCCTTGTGTGAGTTCAAACAGGCTTGCAGGCTCCCGGAGTGTTGAATGTCAGAATAGACTCCAGGATCCCAAATTTTTCTTCTACACCCGTCTTTGTCTTGATCTATATTATTCCAGTCGGGTGATGAGTAATCCGAATTCTCACTGCAGTGACCAAACAGCTTCCGAGATCCTTTAGATTGAGCTTGACACCAATTCCTGCACCTCAAATTGAAGTGCGAAACCTCATTGAATCTTGCATACCATCGCTGAGTGCGAGTCATTTTCCTTTTTCTCTTAAAGCCGCAGAGAGCTCTAAGCTGGCCATCTGTCTCAAGCAAACCATATTCAAGTGGAAAATTGAAGATAAAGGTCAAGGATTTTACCCACTTGAAGTTTGTGTTGAGTGATAGTGGCCTTGGGGTCAGTGTTTCCAGTGGTTCTGCAAGCTCTACTCCCTTGTGGTCTTCTGTGAATTCCTCTACTTCCTTGCAAACCTTTTCCATTCCAGCCATGTCCTGGTCAAAGTCTTCCATGTCTTCCTCATCACTTGAGTCATAATTAGGAGGTTGAGAAAAGTCGACCTCTGCATCATCTTCGTATTCACTTGGGGAAGATTCTTCTGTCTCAAAAAATTCACTTGCGAATGCAAGTTCATCACTAAGAGGACTTGACTAGTGATCATCATCATCAAGGAAACATGTGTCTTGGGTAATTCTGTCTAGTTCTTCATAAGATATCTGCATTGGGGGCTGCGCAACATCCTCTTTAGCATCAATTGTAACATCCTTGATGGAGTTCTCCACAACTCTGGATTCAGGTGGCAGTTTGGCATCTCCTAAATCTTCAACCAACTCTTCTTCTTCTCCTGCAATGACAGCGCCCTCTACTTGTTCCAGTACGAAGTTATGCTCTATGCTGTCCACTGGAGTCTCTAGTATCTTTTTCGTGCTGCGTTCTTCATTAAATTCTCCACATGAACGTCTGGAAGATAACTGATTTATTGCTTGCACCAGTTGATGAAGGGTTGCATTGAACTGGTTTACTGATTCCTTGAAGCGAACCTGTGATTCTTGGCTTGATGGATATGGATATGGTGCATAAGGGAGTGGTGGTTCTTGGGAGTAATTGGATTGGCGTTGGGGTGGATAAGGATCATGTGGTAGTGAATGGTGAAAAGAAGCTTGCGAGTGTGGTGGTTTGAAGTTATGTCGAGAGGATAGTCTCTGAGCACAGGGTGGGGCTTGTTGGTAGCTACTAGGCGGCCCACCAAATCTTTCAACTGGGTATGCATTGTAGAATGGTCGTTGTCCATGATATCTTGGAGGGTGTTGTTGCCTAAAGGGTTGATTAGATCCTCTTGGCTCCATCCATCCTTGATTGGTGTAACCTTGATGCATATTCCTGCTGTGGTTTCTATTTCCTTCAACAAAGTTAGAACCAAACTCAAAGCGAGAGGGGTGAGAATTCATAGTAGTTATCAGAAATAAGGGGGTAAAAGGAGAAACAAATAAACAAGTAAAATAAAAAAAAAATTTTTTTTGAAAAATATTTACAATAACCAATAATAAGGCACACGTTTGTAATTCCCCGGCAACGGCGCCATTTTGACGTTAGGATTTTTGCTAGTAAAGAATTTTATAAAAATAGTCGCGTTGTAGATATAGATTCTAAACCAACAGAAATTTCTTCGTGCAATTTTTTGGTTGTCACAAGTGACAAACCCCTTTAAAATTGATAACCGAGTATTTAAACCTCGGGTCTTCTTCTCAAGGAACTGCAGGGAAGTATGTTCTTATTATTGGTTATGGAGATCGTAAATTGGGGTTTGAGAATGAAGGATGAATATGGCAAATAATTTAAATGGCAATTAAAATAAATAAATATTGTAAAGCAAACCCTTTGGCAAGGTATGAGAAATTGGAAGTCCAGACTTAGTTATTCTTATCATTAATAATGAAAGTTGAATCTTAATTCCACTTAGTTAACCTTTGCTAAAGCAAAGGAAAGTCAAGGGACTAATTAGTTTGACCTTCGAATCCTATTTATTTCCTAAGAAAAGGTTGGGATTATTGAAGTTCAGTTCAATTAGCAAAGATAACAGTTATCAATTATGTTGAGCTAAGATAACTCCTGAGTTACTGATTTTTTAACCAAGACCAAAAGGGAAAGGATTAAATCTATTGGAATAAAAATGTCTTCAGATTGGGAATAATCAATAACATAAATAAGAGAAAGCAATATTAACTGAAATACCTCAAATAACATTAATTCGAAAGAGTAATCTGTAACATAGAAGAATTCATAAACTAAATTGAAAAGCAAGTAATGAAAAAGGAATATTGAACCTGATAAAAAGATAATCCTCAAAGCAAATAAAATCCTAAATCTAAATCCTAATCCTAAAGAGAGAGGAGAGAACCTCTCTCCATCTAAACCTAAATCATGGAAAGTGACTAAAAATTGGAGACTCTTTGAATGGATTCATTCCCACACTTCATAACCTCTGTTCTATGCCTTCTGGACTTGGATTTGGGCCAAAAAGGGCTTCAGAATTTCCTATGAGCATTTTCTTCAATTTCTGGTGCGTGGCCTCTGTCACGCGTCCATGTGGGTCACGCGGTCACGTCAATTGGAGTTTTCCTTATCGCGCGGTTGCGTGAGACATGCGGCCACGTCATAGGTGTTCTTCTTTAAGTACGCGGTCGCGTCAGTCATGCGGCCGCGTCGCTGCTTCTTCGCTCTTGGCATGCGGTCGCGTCGTCCATGCGATCGCGTGGATGCCAGTTTCTCCAAAACTCCGTTTTACGCTTTCCTTCCATTTTTGTATGTTTCCTTTTCCATCCTTTAAGTCATTCCTGCCTTAGAAGATCTGAAACTACTCAACACACTAATCATGGCATCGAATGGTAATAAGAGAGGATTAATATTAGCAAATATAAAGCCAAAGAAGCATGTTTTCAATCATATCATAAAACCAGGAAGGAAAATGTAAAACACGCAAATTGTATGAATAAGTGGGTACAGAATAGATAAAAACCACTCAATTGAGCACAAGATAAACCATAAAATGGTGGTTTATCAAACACCTTTGGGTCTTAAACACAAGGTAGTCCCCATTCAATTGAAGGACTAATTCTCCTCTGTTAACATCTATCACAGCTCCTGCTGTGGTTAGGAAAGGTCTTCCCAGGATGATGCATTCATCCTCCTCCTTCCTAGTGTCTAAGATTATGAAATCAGCAGGGATGTAAAGGCCTTTAACCTTTACTAACACGTCCTCTACTAATCCATAAGCTTGTCTTACTGACTTGTCTGCCAATTATAATGAGAATAAGGCAGGCTGTACCTCAATGATCCCGAGCTTCTCCATTACAGAGAGTGGCATAAGATTTATGCCTGACCCCAGGTCACACAGAGCCTTGTTAAAGGTCATGGTGCCTATGGTACAGGGTATTAACAATTTACCAGGATCTTGTCTCTTTTGAGGTAAAGTTTTCTAAACCCATGTATCTAGTTCACTAATGAGCAAGGGAGGTTCACCTTCCCAAGTCTTATTACCAAACAACTTGGCATTCAGCTTCATGATAGCTCCTAGATATTGAGCAACTTACTCTCCAGTTACATCTTCATCCTCTTCTGAGGAAGAATAGTCTTCAGAGCTCATGAATGGCAGAAGGAGATTTAGTGGAATCTCTGTGGTCTCTATATGAGCCTCAGATTCCTTAAGGTCCTCAATAAGTAACTCCTTCTTGTTTGAGAGACGTCCCAGGAGGTCTTTCTCACTAGGATTTTTGTCCTTCTCCTCCCTTGTGCATTCGGCCATATTGATTACATCAATGGCCTTGCACTCTCCTTTTGGATTCTCTTCTGTATTGCTTGGGAGAATACTGGGAGGAGTTTCAGTTACTTTCTTACTCAGCTGGCCCACTTGTGCCTCCAAATTTCTAATGGAGGATCTTGTCTCACTCATGAAACTTAAAGTGGCCTTTGACAGATCAGAGACTAAATTTGCTAAATTAGAGGGGCTCTGCTCAAAATTCTCTATCTGTTGCTAAGAAGATGATGGAAAAGGCTTGTTATTACTAAGCCTGTTTCTTCCACCATTATTAAAGCCTTGTTGAGGCTTTTTTTTATCCTTCCATGAGAAATTTGGATGATTTTTCCATGATGAATTATAGGTGTTTCCATAAGGTTCACCAATGTAATTAACTTCTGCCATTGCAGGGTTTTTAGGATCATAAGCTTCTTCAGAAGCTGCCTCTTTAGTACTGTTGGATGCATTTTGCCATCCATTCAGACTTTGAGAGATCATGTTGACTTGCCGAGTCAATACTTTGTTCTGAGCCAATATGGCATTCAGAGCATCAATTTCAAAAACTCCGTTCCTCTGAGGCATCCCACTATTCACAGAATTCCTCTCAGAAGTGTACATGAATTGGTTATTTGCAACCATGTCAATAAGTTCTTGAGCTTCTGTAGGCATTTTTTTTAGGTGAATGGATCCACCTACAGAATGGTCCAATGACATCTTGAAAAAATCAGATAGACCATAATAGAATATATCTAATATGGTCCATTCTGAAAACATGTCAGAAGGACACTTTTTGGTCATCTGCTTGTATCTTTCCGAAGCTTCATAGAGGGATTCACCATCTTTTTGCTTGAAGGTCTGAACATCCACTCTAAGCTTTCTCAGCATTTGAGGAGGAAAGAATTTATCCAAGAAGGCCGTGACCAGCTTATCCTAGGAGTCCAGGCTATCTTTAGGTTGTGAGTCCAACCATGTTCTAGCTCTATCTCTTACAGCAAATGGGAAAAGCATGAGCCTGTAGACTTCAGGATCTACTCCATTCGTCTTAACAGTCTCACAAATCTGCAAGAACTCAGTTAAAAACTGGTAAGGATCTTCTGATGGAAGTCCATGAAACTTGTAGTTCTGTTGCATTAGAGCAACTAGTTGAGGTTTCAGCTCAAAATTGTTTGCTCCAATGGCAGGGATTGAAATGCTTCTTCCATCAAACTTGGACGTAGGTTTAGTATAATCACCAAACATCCTCCTTGCATTATTATTTTCGGCTGCCATCTCCTCTTCCTTTTAGAAAATTTCTGTAAGGTTGTCTCTGGATTGTTGTAATTTATCTTCTTCTTAGTTTCCTCTTCAGAGTCCTTTCAGGTTTAGGATCTGCCTCAACAAGAATATTCTTGTCCTTGCTCCTGCTCATATGAAAAAGAAGGGAATAGAAAATAATAATAGAAATCCTCTTTGTCCAGATATAGAGGTTCCTTTGTATGAGTAGAAGAGAAGAAGACTAAGAATGAAGAAGGAGAAGAGAAAAATTCGAACACAGAGGAAAAGAGGGGGTTCGAATTTTAAGATGAAGAGAAGTGTTAGTAGATAACTAAAATAAATAGAAGGGGATGAAGGGGAGAGAAATTCGGAAATAATTTTGAAAAATAGGTTAGTAATTTCAAAAATTAATGGAAGAATTAAAATTAAAATTTAAAACAATTAGTTAATTAATTAAAAAGAATTTTGAAAAAGAGGTGAGATATTTTTGAAAATTAGAAAGGGAAAAGTAGTTAGGTGGTTTTGAAAAAGATAAGAAACAAACAAAAAGTTAGTTGGTTAGTTGAAAAAGGTATTAAAATCAAATTTGAAAAGATAAGAAGATAAGAAGTTAGATAAGATATTTTGAAATCAAATTTTTTTGAAAAAGATAAAATTTTGAAAAAAAGATATGATATAAAAGATATGATAAAAAGATATGATAAGAAGATAAAATAGAAAAGATATGGTTGAAAAAGATTTAATTTTTTTAAAATTAAAATTAATTACTTAACTAACAAGAAACTAAAAGATAAGATTCTAGAATTTAAATATTGAACCTTTCTTAACAAGAAAGTAACAAACTTGAAAATTTTGAATCAATCACATTAATTGTTAGCATAGCCTTTGAAAATCATGAATTAAAGATAAGAAAAAGATTTTAAAATTCAATTTAAAAAATTTTCGAAAAATAGTGAGAAAAATGAAAAAGACTTGATTTTTGAAAAAGATTTTGAAAAGATAAGATTTTTAAATTTGAAAATTTGACTTGACTTGTAAGAAACAACTAATTTTAAAAATTTTTGACTAAGTCAACTCAAATTTTCGAAAATTATGAGAAAATTAAGGAAAAGATATTTTTTTTATTTTTTTGAATTTTTAATGATGAGAGAGAAAAACATAAAAATGACCCAAAACATGAAAATTTTGGATCAAAACACATAATGCATGCAAGAACACTATGAATGTCAAGATGAACACCAAGAACACTTTGAAGATCATGATGAACATCAAGAACATATTTTTGAAAAAAATTTTGATGCAAAGAAAACATGCAAGACACCAAACTTAGAAATCTTTAATGTTTAGACACTATGAATGCAAAAATGCACATGAAAAACAAAAAAGACACACAACAAGAAAACATCAAGATCAAACTAGAAGACTTACCAAGAACAACTTGAAGATCATAAAGAACACCATGAATGCATGAATTTTTGAAAAATGCATAATAATTTTTAAAACATGCAATTGACACCAAACTTAAAAATTGACTCAAGACTCAAACAAGAAACACAAAATATTTTTTGGTTTTTATGATTTTCTAATTTTTTTGTATTTTCTTTTATTTTTTTTGAAAATATTCTTTAGAAAAAAGAAAATAAGGAAAAATTTTTGAAAGATTTTTGAAAACTTTTTTGAAAAGAAAATAAAAAGAAAACTACCTAATCTGAGCAACAAGATGAACCGTCAGTTGTCCATACTCGAACAATCCCCGGCAACGGCGCCAAAAACTTGGTGGGCAAAATTGTGATCATCAACAATGGCTCCAAAGACTTGGTGCTCTCAAACATGAATCACACTTAGTCACAACTCCTCACAACTAACCAGCAAGTGTATTGGGTCGTCCAGGTAATACCTTACGTGAGTAAGGGTCGATCCCAGAGAGATTGTTGGTATGAAGCAAGCTATGGTCATCTTGTAAATCCAGTCAGGCGAATTCAACTATATTAAGAGATTAATTGATTTTCAAATAATAATAATAATAAATTAAACAGAAAATAAAGATAGAGTTACTCATGTAATTCAATGGTGGGAATTTCAGATAGGTGTATGGAGGTGCTGCGTTCCTTCTGAATCTTTGCTTTTCTACTTCTTCCTTCCAGTTTTTTTATCACTCCTTTCTATGGCAAGCTGTATGTAGGGCATCACCATTGTCAATGGTTACATCTCATCTTCTCAGTGAAAATGGTCCAAATGCTCTTTCACAGCACGGCTAATCATCTGTCGGTTCTCAATCAGGTTGGAATAGAATCTAGTGATTCTTTTGCGTCTGTCACTAGCGCCCAGCCTTCAGGAGTTTGAAGCTCGTCACAGTCATTCAATCCCAGAATCCTACTCGGAATACCACAGACAAGGTTAGACTTTCCGGATTCCCATGAATGCCGCCATCAATTCTAGCTTATACCATGAAGATTCTGATTAAGAAATCCAAGAGATATGCGCCCGGTCTAAGGTAGAACGGAAGTGGTTGTCAATCACGCGCGTTCATAGTTGAGAATGATGATGAGTGTCATGGATCATCACATTCATCAAGTTGAAGTGCAACGAATATCTTAGAATAAGAATAAGTCGAATTGAATAGAAAATAGTAGTAATTGCATTAAAACTTGAGGTACAGCAGAGCTCCGCACCCTTAATCTATGGTGTGTAGAAACTCCACCGTTGAAAATACATAAGTGATAAAGGTTCAGGCATGGCCAAATGGCCAGCCCCCAAATGTGATCAATAGTCTCCTTAGATGAATAATAAAATAAAACTGAGACCAAAGATGTCTAATACACTAGTAAAAAGTTTTATTTATACTAAACTAGCTACTAGGGTTTACAAAAGTAAGTAAATTGATGCATAAATCCACTTCCGGGGCCCACTTGGTGTATGTTTGGGCTGAGCTTGAATGTTACACGAGTTGAGGCTTCTCTTGGAGTTAAACACCAAGTTGTAACGTGTTTTGGGCGTTCAACTCTGGTTCGTGACGTGTTTCTGGCGTTTGACTCCAGAATGCTGTATGGAACTGGCGTTCAGCGCCAGTTTATGTCATCAAATCTCGAATAAAGTATAGACTATTATATATTGCTGGAAAGCTCTGGATGTCTACTTTCCAACGCCGTTGAGAGAGCGCCATTTGGAGTTTTTTAGCTCCAGAAAATTCATTTCGAGTGCAGGGAGGTCAGATTCCAACAGCATCAGTAGTCCTTTGTCAGCCTTCTTTCAGAGTTTTGCTCAGGTCCCTCAATTTCAGCCAGAAAATACCTGAAATAACAGAAAAACACACAAACTCATAGTAAAGTCCAGAAATGTAAATTTAGCATAAAAACTAATGAAAACATCCTAAAAAGCGTATAAATTATCCGCTCATCACATTCCATACTCATGTATCAACTGTTTATTTTAATTCTTAACTCAACATTGGGGCAATTTTATCCCCTTATTATTATTATTTTTTTATTTTTTTATTTTTTTCAAAATCAACATAGCTTATCAATGCACATAGATTTTTTTATTCTTATAGTTTCACATGAGTAGGTGTCCAAATTCCCATTATATTATCATGACATATCCCCTTAATATCCTTTGTTCCCACAATTTCCCATACTTAATTAGCACACACAATTCTATCTCAAGCTAATCAAAGATTCAAATTGGGGTATATAATTATTTTTCCGCTTAAGGCTAGTAATGTGATAGATTATAGAACAAATGGGATTTAAAGGCTCAAAGTGGCTAACAAAGGTAATTGAAAGGGTAGGCTTAATTTGGATAAGTGAGCTAAACAATTATGGCCTCAATCATATGCATCATATAAATATATTAAACATTAGACATATAAGATGGGACAAAATATAGGTTACAATCATAGAGAAGTAAACACACAAGAATAAAACAAATATGGTTAAATAATGTAACCATGCAACTCACAGGTTGTGTGTTCTTTAGCTTTAAAAATCATGTTCCAAATACAACTTCAAGCAATTTTAACATAAGAGTTTTAATTAAAATTAGTGAAATTTTGTTCCAAAGATAGAGTTTTAGAAGAAACTTATTATCTTTTCAATCAAGTAGAACAT
This sequence comes from Arachis stenosperma, assembly GCF_014773155.1. NCBI lineage: Eukaryota > Viridiplantae > Streptophyta > Magnoliopsida > Fabales > Fabaceae > Arachis > Arachis stenosperma. Next base: position 89,045,882 of record NC_080385.1, on the reverse strand, counting down.
GCATGCAACTAATCTATTACTATGTAATTTATCCTATTCTAAAAGAAAGAAAAACTAACTAACTATCCTAATTTATTGGTGTTTAGGGAAGAAAAATTACCTCCGGAAGTCAGGTACTGACCGACCTCCCCACACTTAAGGATTTGCACCGTCCTCGGTGCCATCTGTCAGGAACAGTGGTGGGCTGGTGGCAGCGTCTCCACAGTCGGGGCCTTCGTAGCTCCCTGTGCTGGTGAAAGAAGTGGAGTCCGGAGTGCCTGGATCGTCATTGGGTCGGTGATTGCCGGTAAGTAGCTTCTTGAGGTGTTTGAAATGGCGGTGGTTGCGGCGCTCTCGGAGCTTTGCTTTCTTTTCTTGTTGGTCCAATTGCTTCAATATTTGGTGCAGCAGCTGACTAGTAGATGGTGGAGGAGCTGCAGCATCTTCTGTGGACTGGCTGGTAGTGGCAAGTTGTGGCCTGAGATATCCCCCGTTAGGGACATACTGATCATCCCGTGGAAGAATGGCTTGGGTGTCTCCAGCTCTGTAGAATACTCCGGCTGCTGAGATAAGATCAGAGACCAATGCGGGGAAAGGTAGGTTGCCCGCGATCTGCACATGTTCCATAGCATTCCGGATATGTCTTGGTAAATTAAGAGGCTGGTCTGTGAGGATGCACCATAGTAGAACGGCCATGTCTGCCGTGAAGGAGGACTCATGAGTACTCGGAAAGACATAATGGGACATAATCTGTGCCCATACGTGAGCCTCTAAGGTAAGTACAGAAGCCGAGATTCTCTTAGGACGGGAACGATGGTATCCGAAGATCCATTTTCTGCCAGGTTGAGCGATAACTCGGAGAACAGTGTCTCAATCAAAGGTGTACGCCTGGCATTTGATGGTGGCTTTCTGAAAAGCATCCAATCCTTCTGGAGCAGGGGAGAGATCTAAGGCTTGCTTAATGGCCTCTTCTGTAAGGGGGACTTGCATCTGGCATAAATAAACTGACTGTAGAGTTGGCAGGTGAAAGTTGGAGTAGAACTTAACAACCCAAGAAAGATTAACCTGTCGTGGCTGTCTCTGTAAGAATCCCCAATGTCTTTGTGCAATTTGTGGCTCAACAAATTCAGCAATACGAGGCAGAAGGATAAGAAGGTGTTCACTGTTGTAATTTTGAGCTGCTAGAATAGGAAACATCTGCTCACAATAGCAATTTGGAAATCATGCAGTGTCCTTTGCTGGGAAGGCTCTCTCCTTTTCATCAACCTTGATATTCTTTTTAATTCTTTTTGTTGAGGGCTTGACTGCAGTTAAAGAAGGCTCTGCCACTAATGCTCTCTTCGTTCCTTTCCTTGCGATGGGTTTAGGGGTAGCTTTCTCTTTGCCTTTCTTGGTGGCCATTTGAAAAAGGGAAGAGAAAGTAAGTTAAAACCAAAGAGATAAAGCAAGGAAGGGGATTGAGTGAGTGATAATCAATGCACGGTAAAGATGAATGAAATAAACACATGGTCATGACAACATGTGAAAAGATCAATAAAGGGAATAGAACAAGTGCATGATAGGGTAAGTAGATGCAAGCTGATTATTGGCATGCCGGCAAGGGCATGAGTAGCATAGATCAAGCATCACTTTGTAACAAACTATCACGTTTGTATTGGCAATTAAATTCAATTAATAAAATAGTAAAGGGAATTTGTGAAAAGCATGCATTGAATAGTAGAATAGGATAATATAGAAAAGTGCATAATGCCACATGGGCTTTTTCACAAACACATAGCATGCATGGTAAATAATCCAATGAAAATAATAAATTGTACATGCAAGCAACCCCTTTAAAAATATAATTGCCAAATAATTAAGAAACAATCCATGATGACCAAATAAATTTCCAACACCAAGAAAAAGGAAAGAAAAAGAAAACATATGCAATGAAAGTAAAAAGAAAGAGAAAGGAAGAAGAAAACATAAATAAAGAAGAAGAATAGAAAAGTAAAGAGGGAAGAAGAAAAGAAAAACCTTGATAATGGTGGTGAGAGAGAGAAAGAGTAGAAGGTGAGAATGAGGGAAGAAGGAAGAAGGGGGGAAAGAAAGAGAGGGAAAAGAAAAAGTAGGATTGGGGGAAGAGAAAGATAAGATATGTGGCAAATTAGGATAAGCTGTGCGGCGCAAGCGACGCAGATGCGTGAGTGACGCGTTCGCGCGAATGCGCATTAAGTGAATCGATGCGGACGCGTCGGTCATGCGGACGCGTGACACATGTTATGCTAATGGTGCGAGGGCAGCCTCGCGCTCGCACAACTCTCTGTTCGAATTTTTATCTTTGCCAAATGTTTGGTGTCGCGATCGCGTGGGTCACGCGATCGCGTGAGTGGCTAGTAGATGGATATGATGCGGACGCGTGAGCCATGCGTCCGCGTGGGAAGAATTTGTGCGTTCAGCACCGATCCATCACCACTCTAGCACAACTTTCGGTCGTGCACCCATTTTACGTCGAATTCCAGGGCATGCGGCCGCGTGAGTGGCGCGGACGCGTGGGAGGCCAATGTTTGTACTTGACGCGGACGCATCAACGACGCGGTCGCGTGTAATGATATGTGCCAAGGGCACGCCTCTAGCCACGCTCTCGCGTGACTCTCTGTTCAATTGCCCTTTCTTCAAAACGCACTAGTGACGCGGACACGTCAGTGACGCTTACGCGTCGCGTGCGTAAAAATTTTTTTGTTTTTTTTATGCAAATGCAATATGCAAATGATGTGCAAGATAGAGGCAGTAGTATGGAGAGGAGTTATAGATGAGGGAAGAGAAGGAGAAGAAGAAGAATGATCATACCGTGGTGGGTTGTCTCCCACCTAGCACTTTGCTTTAACGTCCTTAAGTTGGATGCTTCAGTAGCTCAGTTTTTAGTTGCGAGTGGATCCTCTAGGAGGAAGATCTCTAACTCCTTGTTTTTCGTCGCCTTCTCATCATGGTAGAGCTTCAAACGATGTCCATTAACCTTGATGAGTTCAGAGCTTGAAGGGTGACTTAGATGGAAAACTCCGTACGGCTCAGCCCTCTCGACTCTATATGGACCTTCCCACCTTGATCGCAGTTTGCCGGGCATGAGCCTTAGTCTAGAGTTGTAAAGAAGAACCAAATCCCCAGGTTGGAACTCCTTTCTCTTGATGTGTTGATCATGTACAGCCTTCATTTTCTCCTTGTACAGTCTTGAGTTCTCATAAGCTTCTAGGCGAAGACCCTCCAATTCTTGCAGTTGCAACTTCCTTTCAGCTCCGACTTTCTCAAATCCCATGTTGCATTCCTTTACTGCCCAAAAAGCTTTGTGCTCCACCTCAACTGGAAGGTGACAAGCCTTTCCATAGACTAAGCGAAAAGGACTCATCCCAATGGGTGTCTTGTATGCTGTTCTGTATGCCCATAGTGCATCTTATAGTCTGGTACTGCAGTTTCTTCTATGAGGTTTGACTATCTTCTATAAAATGCGCTTTATCTCTCTGTTAGACACCTCGGCATGTCCATTAGTCTGAGGATGGTAGGCTGTTGCTATTTTATGAATGATCCCCTGCTTCTTCAGTATTCCTATTAGTCTCCTGTTACAAAAATGGGTGCCTTGATCGCTCACGATTGCTCGTGGTGATCCAAAGCGACAAATAATATGGTTTCTAACATAGTCTACAGTACGGGTAGGAATTGCTTCCACCCATTTAGAAACATAGTCTACAGCTAACAATATATAGAGGTGGCTATTAGAATTTGGAAATGGACCCATGAAGTCAATGCCCCAAACATAAAAAAATTTCACAGAAAAGCATAGTTTGTTGAGGCATTTCATCCCTCTGGGATATATTACCAAACCTTTGGCATGGGGGACAAGATTTACAAAATTCAGCAGCGTCCTTAAAAAGGGTGGGCCACTAGAATCCACAGTCTAAGATTTTTCTAGCTATTCTTTGAGGGCCAAAATGTCCTCCACTCTCAGATGAGTGACATGCCTCTAAAATGGACTGGAATTCTGATTTAGGCACACACCTTCTAGTTACCTGGTCAGCGCCACATCTCCATAAATATGGGTCATCCCATATATAATATTTAGACTCGCTTTTCAGCTTGCCTCTTTGGTGTTTAGTAAAGTGTGGAGGAAAAGTGCAGCTAACTAGATAATTAGCTACAGGTGCATACCAAGGGGTTACCTCAGATACTGCTTGTAGGTTATCATATGAAAAATTATCAGCTATAGGAGTGGAGTCATCCTTAATGTGTTCAAGGCGACTTAAGTGGTCTGCCACCAGATTCTGGTTACCACTCCTGTCCTTTATTTCTAAATCAAATTCTTGTAGTAGCAGTATCCAACGTATAAGCATTGGTTTGGATTCCTTTTTAGCTAATAGATACTTTAGAGCTGTGTGGTCTGAATACACTACTACCTTAGTACCAAGTAAATAGGCTCGGAATTTATCCAAAGCAAAAACAATAGCAAGAAGCTCTTTTTCAGTAGTAGTGTAGTTAGACTGAGCAGCGTCTAAAGTTTTAGACGCATAAGCAATAACAAAAGGGTCCTTACCTTCACGCTGAGCCAGCGCTGCTCCCACTGCATGGTTGGAAGCATCGCACATGATTTCGAATGGCTGGCTCCAGTCCGGTCCTCTCACAATTGGAGCTTGAGTCAGGGCGGTTTTCAGCTTATCAAACGCTTGTTTGCAATCCCCACTGAACTCGAATTCAATATCTTTCTGCAGTAATCTGGATAGGGGAAGTGCTACCTTACTAAAGTCCTTAATGAATCTTCGGTAGAAACCTGCATGTCCAAGGAACGAACGGACTTCCTTCACAGAGGAGGGGTAAGGCAAACTAGAAATAACATCCACCTTTGTTGGATCTACAGAAATACCAGTATTAGATACAACATGTCCCAGTACGATTCCTTGTTTAACCATAAAATGACATTTTTCAAAATTCAATACAAGGTTTGTACTGACATATCTATCTAATACTCTAGATAAACTATCCAAGCAAAGGTTAAAAGAATCACCATAAACGCTAAAATCATCCATAAAAACCTCCATACAGTCCTCAATAAGATCAGAGAAAAGACTCATCATGCACCTTTGGAAGGTAGCTGGTGCATTGCACAGGCCAAAGGGCATTCTCTTGTAAGCATAAGTCCCAAAAGGACATGTAAAGGTAGTCTTTTCCTGATCCTCAGGAGCTATATGAATCTGAAAATAGCCTGTGTAACCATCTAAAAAGCAATAATGTGATTTACCTGACAGGCGATCCAGCATTTGATCAATGAATGGAAGATGGTAGTGATCCTTACGAGTAGATTGGTTGAGACGCCTGTAATCAATGCAGACCCTCCAGGCGTTCTATACTCTGGTTGTTATGAGCTCTCCATGCTCATTCTTTACTGTAGTGACTCCAGACTTCTTGGGCACCACTTGTACTGGGCTCACCCATTCACTGTCTGAGATGGGGTAGATAATACATGCCTCTAATAGTCTAGTCACTTCCTTCTTGACAACCTCTAAAATAGTGGGGTTCAATCTTCTTTGGGGTTGACGAACAGGTCTTGCTCCTTCCTCTAAAAATATCCTGTGCTCACAAACTTGAGGATTGATGCCTACTATGTCTGCTAAACTCCACCCAATTACTTTTTTGTGCGTCCTCAGCACACTAAGTAACTGCTTTTCCTGTTGAGAAGTGAGGTCCTGTGCAATGATAACTGGAAACTTCTGCTTGTCCTCAAGGTAAGCATATTTGAGGTGTGGAGGGAGGGGTTTCAATTCTAACTTCTGGTCATGGTCTGGCTCTGGATTATCTGGAACTGGTGGCAGTGGTAGAGTACCTGCATTGTCCTCGGAATTCCCTACACATGGACCTTGTTCTATGTACTTATCTTCAAACTCTTCCTGGTGAACTTCAGCTACGGTTTCATCTATGATGTCACACTGGTAGATAGAACGGTCTTCTGGAGGGTGTTGCATAACTCCATTCAGATTGAAGCTTGCTACTCAGCCGTCTATTTCAAAAGAGTATGTGCCTGCAAAAGCATCTAATTTGAACTTCGAGGTCTTCAAGAAAGGTCTTCCAAGTAGGATTGATGATGGCTTCTCTGAGTCATTTTGGGGCATCTCCAAGATGTAAAAATCAATGGGGAAAGTGAGACCTTTGATTCCCTGTAATACATCTTCAGCAACTCCAGCTACTGTAATAATACTTTTTATCTGCTAACACAAAATGAGCTGCCGACCTTTTTAAGGGAGGGAGCCTCAAAACATCATATATAGATAAAGGCATTATACTAACACATGCTCCTAAATCACACATGCAGTCAGAAAACATCATACCTCCAATGGTACAGTTAACCATGCATGGACCTGGATCACTACATTTTTCAGGTATATTTCCCATTAAAGCAGATATAGAACTTCATAAAGGAATAATTTCTAACTCATTAATTTTGTCTTTATGTATGCACAAATCTTTTAGAAACTTTGCATATTTAGGTACCTGTTGAATGACATAAAAAAGGGGAACAGTTACCTCAACCTTTTTGAAGATTTCTACCATTTTGGGATCAGGTTCCAACTGCTTCCTGGGCTTCCTTGCAAGTTGTGGAAATGGAATAGGAACGGCGTCCTCTATAGTGTCTGCGCCCTTTGGTGCTTCTTTCTATGATTTGGCGTCTTCATCTTCAGCCATGTCCTGTATGCTCTTTTCTTCTTCAACATCTTCTATTTCCACTACCTCTTCAGCTGAGGTGTGTTCAGATGGATTTGGCTCTTCCTGATTCCTCTCTTGCAGTGTGGTTCCGAACCTTAGAGTGATGGCATTAATACCACCCTTTGGGTTGGGTAATGGTTGAGAGGGGAGTCCACCAAAGCTTGATGACTGGTTGTTGGAGTTGTTCATTGATCCAATCTGTGAGACAAGAGCTTGCAAAGTAGAATTTAAACCATTCAGAGTAGAAGTAAGGTTGTTTTCCATGGCCTGTTGTCTCCGATCAATAGATTGTAGTAACTCATCATTAGGAGATGAAGAGGGGTAAAAGATCTGAGAAGTCTGCTGAGATGCTTGAGGCTGTCTTAAATGAGGTGCTCTGTAGGTCTGATTCTGATTCTGCTGCCTGAAGTTGTTATTGTTATTCCACCTCTGATTTCCATTGTTATCTCTGCCTCCTCTGTTATGATTGTCCCTCTAACCCTGATTAGAATTATCTCTCCAGCCTTGGTTAGATTTATCCTGCCATTCTTGGTTATAGTTGCCACCTTGATTGTACCCTTGATTGAGGCGGTCATGAAAGTTATGAGTGGCTGCTACAATGTTGTCTTCTGGTTGGAGTTGCGGACACTCATCGGTATAGTGACTGTAATCTGCACAGATTCTGCATACTCTTTGTGGAACCAACTGCTGGCTGTGCTGTGGTGGAGAAGGCTGAACTTGCTGAGGCTGTTGTTGATTCAGTTGCATCTGCTTCAGCAAGTTGGTCATTTCACATAAGCTCTGAGCTATAGCAGTAGTCTCGTTACTAGTGGATACCTCTGCAACAACTCTTGACCGACTTTGTTTCTGCCTGTGATTCCTACTAGAGTCAGCTAAGTCGCTGATCAATTGCCATGCTTCTTCCATAGTCTTGTACTTTTTCATAGAACCATTGCTAGCACCTTCCAATGTGGTCCTATCTTGAGATTTCAAACCCTGTGTAAAGTAGCCGAGCAACACTATCTTGTCAATCATATGATGGGTGAATGCTTCTCAAAGATTATTGAAGCATTCCAAGTATTCATAGAGGGTCTCAGATTCATCCTAAACGATCATAGACATGTCCTTCCTCAGTTTATCGGCAACTTCAGCTGGAAAGAATTTCTCCAGAAACTCTCTCCTAAGTGTATCCCAGTTGGAAACAATTGTTCCGGGTTGAGTGTAGTACCACTCTTTTGCCTTTCCCTCTAGAGAAAACGGGAAGGCTTTAAACAGAATGGAGATTTTATCAGTGCCATCACGCTTAACAGTAGAACAAGCAGTGTAAAAATCCCTTAGATGCTTGATAGGCTCTTGAGTAGGTAAGCCATGAAACTTGGGCATCAAGTTGAGTAGTGAAGACTTTATTTCAAAATCTACAGCTACCGCTGGGTGGTGTGCCTGCAATAGTTGGAGCGTAAAATCAGGGGCTCCTTCCTCCTTGATAGTGACTCTTTTGGACGCTGCCATGTCACCTGCACATAAATGAACTGGATCAGTAGAGAGGGAGCTTGTTTCTTCCTTAGATGACGGTTCAGGTTCATCCTCAAAGAGGAGTCGTCGACGCCGAGCTTGCCTTATATGTGAAAGAGTTCTTTCAATCTCAGGGTCAAATACTGGCAAGCTTGGATCAGGAAGTGAACGCGTCATTTAACGAGAGAAACGTACAGCTCATAGTGACAGAATGAAAAGAAAAATTGCAATAAAAATAAATACCAATCAATAAATTAGCACACTATTGCAACTCCCCGACAACGGTGCCAAAAATTGACGTGGCAGAAATTGGCGAGTTAAGAGTTTATTAATAGGGACACGTTGCAAGTACAGTCCTTAACCAGCCAAAAATCCGCTTATCAATTTAAAAAGCGGTTGTCACAATATTGAAAATTAAAATACTGGGAGTATGAATCCCAGGTCGTCTCCCAACGAATTGCAAGGAGATGTGCTATTTCATCAATTGGGTGTTTTCAAAAATGGTTGAGTTGATAAACAGAAATTTAAATTAGAGAATTTAATTAATTTTAAATAAAAGCCTTGACTGGGGGTAGATTAGTTGGAAGCCCTATTCTTGTTGAAATACTCTCAAGATTAATTAATAATTGGAAGTTACTCTGCTTAGTTAACCCTTACTAGGTAAAGGAAAGTCAAGCAAGTTGGAAATCGGTTTCTAGTCATAAGTCCTAATCCTCTCCCTTGGGAAGGAATAGAGTTAATGATTAGAGGGTAATTCAACAATAAACCTAATTATTATTTCTCTCTTGAGTAGTTCAACTCAAGGGTTCCTTTCAATCATCCCCAATCAATTCATGGAACTATTCACTCATCATAATTATAAAATTCATAGAATTAATGGTGAAAATAAAAGAAGACATGATAAACAATAATGAAAGGATTAATTGAAAATAAAAATAGTCTATATTAATAACTTGTAAAAATAAGCCAAAGTCAACTCTAGAGGGATTAAAAATATGGAAGAATAAATATAAAAAGTAAATAACAAAATAAGATAACTAGTACCGGAGGTAGACTCTTCTCAAAAGCTAAAGCCAAAATCTTCAAATGCTAATTATGAATGCTCAAGTGGGTGAAAAACCTAGGGGAGGAGTAAATCCAAATCTTAAACTAAAAATTATACAGAATGAATTGTTGTCCCTCGTTTCTGCATGTTCTCTCTCTCTAATCTGTAATTCTGGGCCGAAAATTGGGTTGAAATCCGACCTAGAAACTCTGCCAGCGACTTCAGAAATTCTGCAGATCGCGCACGTCATGCGGCCGCGTCATTCACGCAGACGCGTCATTCGGCATTTTTCTTTTCCATGCGGGCGCGTCGTCCATGCCTCCGCGTCGCTTCTATTTTTCTAATCTGCGTGTCCGCATCACTCATGCGGCCGCGTCACTGCAATTTTCTCTTTTCCGTGCGGTCTCATCGCTGATGCGTACGCGTCACTTCTCGCTAGTCATCTCCTCCATTTCTTGTATTCCTTCCATTTTTGCAAGCTTCCTTCCCAATCTCCCACTCATTCATGTCTTGTAAAGCCTGAAACATTTAACACACAGATCACGGCATCGAATGGAATAAAGGGGGATTAAAATACCTACTTAAAGGTCTCTAGGAAGTAAGTTTTCAATCATGTAATAATTTTAGGATGGAAATGTAAATGCATGCTAATTATATGAATAAGTGGGTAAAGACCATGATAAAACCACAAAATTAAACACATTGTAAACCATAAAACAGTGGTTTATCAGTGACGCGTGCGCATCGCTGGCGAATCTCTTTCTCACGCGTGGCCTTAAATGCAGCAAATCCTCATTTCTTCATGAATTCTCCATTTTTGCATGCTTTTTCTTCATTCCTTTAACCTAATCTTTTCCTTCTAATCCTGAAATCACTTAACAAACATATCAAGGCATCGAATGGAATTAAAGTGAATTAATATTAGCAATTTAAAGGCCTAAAAATCATGTTTATACTCTTAAGCACAAATTAGGAGACATTCACAAAACCATGCTATTTCATTAAATAAATGTGAGATAAGTTGATAAAATCCCCTAAGTTCAACACAAGATAAACCACAAAATTGGGGTTTATCAAACCTCCCCACACTTAAACTAAGCATGTCCTCATGCTAAACCAAGAAGGAAAAGAAAAGGGGTATGATCATTTATTCATTGCAAATAAACTATATAAACCTATCTATATGGATGCACCTAAATGCAAGATGATTCTAACTACTTGGTTAAAAGTAAATCAATCCTCCAAGAACCTATATGAACAAGTAGGGCTAAGTAGTATGATGACTCACAAACTCCACCAATTCAAATATCAAAATGAAGTTCAAATAGACTTGTAAGAAGAAAGCTCATGAAAGCCAGGAATAAGGAATTGAGCATCGAACCCTCACCGGAAGTGTATAGGGTTGATTCGCTCAATTTTCTTCTAATCATACTTTTCAAGATTTGTTTTTCATCTAACAATCAATAATTATTCAATGCATGCATACATATATCATGAGGTTTTCTCATAGGTTGTAATGGGGCTAGGGTAAAGGTGAGGATGCATATGGTCAAGTGAGCTTGAAATTTGAATCTTTGATTAACCTAAGCTCTCACCAAACACATATTACAACCTATACAATTCTAATACAATTCCTAGCTACCCATGATTCCCACTTTTTTTTCACATACTCATGCATTCCCTTTAATTCACATTCCCTATGCATTGTTATTATTACTTTGCTTTGGGGCATTTTCGTCCTCTTTTTATTGTTTCTCTTTTTTTATATATTTTTCTTTCTTTTATTTTTTTCTATTTTTTTCTACATACATGTTTTTTTCTATCATTTTTTTCGCAATAAAGTATATACAAACATATTTACATATTTAATGCATGATTATGTACCCAATTATGTGGTTTTAACAAAAATACAAATTACACCTTTACCTCAACCAATGTTCCATGTTTCCCATACCCAAATGATACACACTCTCACTAGCCTAAGCTAATCAAAGATCCAAATTAAGGGACATTTATTGTTTTTCGCTTTAAGGCTTTTGATGTGCTAAAATTAAGAACAAAAAGGGTTTAGCATAGGCTTAAAATTGGCTAACAATGGTTGATGAAAGGTAGGCTATCTGGGTAAGTGAGCTAAGTGAAATGATGGCCTCAATCATATTAATGCATTCATACAACAAATAATGGACATATAGAATCAAGCAAATCAAAGATTACAATCATAAAAAGAGAATAATACACACAATAATGAAAATAAGTGGTTATATGATGTAACCATACAATTGGGCTCGAAACTCACATGCTTGTGTTCTTAGCTGAAAAACCTTTTCCAAATAAATTCTTTCAAGCAAGTTCAACACAAATTTTGTTTTCTTTTTCAAATTGGTAGGGTGCCCTAAAATAGTTTTCTTGGAAAAGAAATCATCACTCTAACCAAGTAGTCCTAACATAAAAAGAAGTGGTGAAATATATACAAATTCTAACTATCATGCAACCTATCATGCAATGCAACAACTTACTAACAAAGAAGATTAAGAATTGGTGTTGAAAAAAGAAGTGGAGGTCGGTCAGATGACCTCCCCACACTTGAAGATTGCACCATCCTCGGTGCATTCAAAGAAGAGCAAGGTGGACAGGTTGCTACAACTGATGAGCTTCCATAAAGGATTGTGCGAAGGAACTTGTTTGTTGCCCCATGTTGAAGCTTTTCCTTTCCCTTCCGGTGGCCAACCTAAAAGGAGAGAAAAAGAAAGATAATTAAGCCCATACAAAGATGTCAAAGCAATTAAAACATAGGCAGAGACTAATGCTAAATAAGAATGGAATTCGCAACTACATGGTAGCTACAACATGTAAATGAGAAAATAATATGAGCTAAAGCATATCAACTAATACTTGATGCAAGAGTAAAGTCAAGGCATAGGGGAATGCCATGAAGAGCATGTTGAGCATCAAGTTCAAACAAGAAAGATTGGGTCGTGAAAGACATTAAAAGTTCATGTCAATGCACAAAGAATACAAGAGTCATAAAAGATTAAGCATTGATTCAAAAGTTTCATCACCCATCAATATCAAACAAGTCAAGAAGCACCAAAACAATGCAAGAAATTCTTAACAATTGAGTAGAAGAATTCAACACCAATATTAAAATAAAAAACTTAGAAAAGAAAATAAGAACAAGTTATATAAACAAAATTAAAATGCAATGAATGAAAATAAGCAAATGCAACAACCAAAAAAAAATGAAAAATAGGAGAGATGAGAAGTAGAATTTTGTAGTAAGAAAAGAAGAAAGAAGAAGAAGAAAGTAAGAAAAGAGGAAAAGGGAAAAAGAAAGGTAGAAAGAAAGAAGAGAAAAAAGAAGAAAGAAAGAAGAAGAAAGGAGAAGAAAAAGGGCGCGTGGAAGGCAGACGAGGCAAGTGACGCGGATGCATCGACCACGCGTACGTGTGGGCTGCAGAGAAGAGAGGGTGACACGCACGCGTCACCCACGCGTACACGTGGGGCTAAAATGTGCTCTTTGCACAAAGGTAGCACTACTGATGGGTTGGAAACGAAATTCCAACACAAAAACTCACCGGCAAGTGTACCGGGTCGCATCAAGTAGTAATAACTCACTTAGAGTGATGTCGACCCCACAGGGATTGATGGATCAAGCAACTTTAGTGGGTGATTAGTTTAGTCAAGCTAACATTGGTGAGTGATAATTGATGCAGCAGAAAGTAAATGACAAGAAAATTTAAAGTGCAGAAAGTAAATTAGACAGAAACTTAAAGAGCAAGAAATGTAAATTACAGAAACTTAAATGACAAGAAATGTAGATTGCAGTGAATGTAAAGGGGAGTGGGTGCTGGAAATTAAAGAAAGCAATAGATCAAGCAACGGGAAATTTAAATTGCAGGAAGAATAAAGGAAATTGAGTGCTGGGATTCAAAACTGAGCAAGAAAATATAAATTGCAGTGAATCAGAGAAATGTAAGATGAAGTGAATCTGCAAAATATCTAAACGGCAAGGTAAAATTGCTTGAAAAACAAAACATGAAGAAACTTAGCTCAATTGTAAAATATAAAAGAGAAATTGAAGATCCAAGAAAAGCAATGAGCTCAAGAAGCAGATCTGGATCTCAATTCTCTCTTGATCAAATAGAAAATAAATTGCAGAAGAAATGTAAGTGAAGCAGCAAGAGAAAGTTGGATTCAAATCCTTGATTTTTAGAATTATGCAGAAGAAGAACATAGATGGATTTCAGATCAAAGATTGAAACAGAATTCCTTCAATCTCAATCCAAAACTCTAAATAGAAATTAGAAATTCCAGAAAAAGAGCTAACAGAAAGAGAAAATAGATCTCAATTCTTCAAATTCAAAAAGAAAAACTAAAAGAGCGAGCTCTCTACTCCTACTGCTTCCTAGTGGAGCCAGCCTCCTTACAAAAAGGAAAATGATGCCTTATATAGGCTTTACAAAGTGAAAATAAAAATGAAACTGAAAACAAATTAAATTTCAAAATGAAAATCCTAATCTAACTGATCCTTGTGCCTTTGAGTGATGTCAATTGGGCTTTGCTTGCTTTGGATTTCAATGAAATGGGGTTATTTTTATTTGGCCTTGAATAAAAATGGGTTTGAAGAAGGATGGGTCCGGTTGGCTTTGGTTCAAGTTGGTTTGAGGCATGGGGCATGCTTCCAGGGGAGTGCTCGGTTGACAAGGAGAGCGCAACACTCCCCTTTGTTTGCCTCCAAATTGTTGCGCATGCCAAGCCTTTCCATGTCAAGCATCAATGTAGCGCTCAGTGAATACACTTAACCGAGCGCTCAATGCTTTGTTCCCTTGCTCAGTGAATGGAGTGAGCGCAACATCCCTTTGCTTGCAAGTGAGGCTCCAGGTTCGAATCCTTGCCAAACCATTTTGGTGCCTTTCTCCTTGCATTTTCATGAGGAGACCCACGATAAAGTTAACAACGTTAACTAAGCGCTCTCGCTGATGACTTGGCCTTGCTTGAGCCTTGCCCCCCTCTTCGAGCCTTGGTGGAAGCATTGTGGAGCAAATTCTTTGTGAATTAATGGAAGGTGGCGTGTTGCCTTGAGTGGAAGGCCTCAAGTTCGAATCCCAGCAAAGCCATTTTGGCTTATTTTCCTTGCAAGAAGTGTAGCGCTCCTTCCTTGCTTTCCTTGTGTCTCTCCCTTTGAATCTTGGTGAAGCCACTTTGGTTTATTTTTGCTTGTTTTTGGTCCTTAAAGATGCCTTTCACTCGTACCTCAATTTCGTGCTAAATATGAATTTCCATATATCGTTGGAAAGCTCTGAATGTCAGCTTTCAATTGCAACTAGAAGCACATCAATTGGACGTCTGTAGCTCAAGTTATGGCCCTTTTTTTTAAGGAGGCATGGTCATGCTGTGAATGCCCAAGTTTAACTTAGCAAAAAATTTTGCTCCCAATCTGAATTTGAACTCTTGTAGCCCTCGGTTAACTCAATGAGCGCAGCATTCCCTTGATTTGGTCATGGGTCATGCTTAGAAGCGTGGCCTAAGGCTCCAAAGTGTGCTTCAACTTCAAAGTGTGCCCCAAAACTTTTTTTTCTCCTTTTTAGCTTATTTTGTGCTTCTTTGCTTCTTTTTCTTCTTATTTCCTACAAAATTTATAAAATTAAAAGATCAAAGAAATGTACCATTTAAGCACAAAAGAATGCAATATTTAAGCACTAATAATCAATTTCTTGTATGAAAAAGCATAAAAAACATGACATTATGACATGTCATCAACTACCCCAGTGCAACTCTCTGGCTTTTGTAGCAAGAGTTGCAATATGGCCCTACGATGCGTGCGCTTCAGCCGTGCTCACGCATGGCGCGCCGGTCATGCTCACGCGTGGCGCGCACCTTTTTTTTTATTATAGAAGCATAAAACAGAAACATGGCACTCTCCTAACCTATATACATTCTAAATCCACCAAAAATTCAAATTTAACAACAAATCTTTTGTTTTTTGAAAAATTTTCAAATACAAAACAAACAAAACTTACACTTCAAGCAAAACACAACTCAACAACAACTATTCTAATCAAAACATGAATTTAACAAACAACCTATCAATCGAAGCAAAGTAAAGGGTATAGAAATTAATAAAAACTATCTGCAATGGTAACTCAATTCATTTATTGATTATATCTACAAGAGAATGGAAAGAGGTTACCATGGTGGGGTGTCTCCCACCTATCACTTTTATTTATTGTCCTTAAGTTGGACAATTGGGAGGCTCCTTGTCAAGGTGGTTTATGCTTGTACTTATCCTTGAACTCCCAAGGATGCTTGCTCCTCAAATGGTTGTGGTGCACGAAATTGTGATCACTACAACTTCGCACAACTAACCAGCAAGTGCACTGGGTCGTCCAAGTAATACCTTACGCGAGTAAGGGTCGATCCCACGGAGATTGGTGGTATGAAGCAAGCTATGGTCATCTTGTAAATCTCAGTCAGGCAGACTCAAATGTATAATGGTGATGAACGCATAAAACATAAAGATAAAGATAGAGATACTTATGTATATCATTGGTGTAAGAGCTTCAGACAAGTGTATGAAGATGCCTTCCCTTCCGTCTCTCTGCTTTCCTACTGCCTTCATCCAATCCTTCTTACTCCTTTCCATGGCAAGCTCGTGTAGGGTCTCACTGTTGTCAGCAGCTACCTCCCATCCGCGCAGTGAAAGCTAATGCAAAGCACTCTGTCACAGTGCCGCCAATCACCGGTTTGGTTCCCTCCCCTACCGGAATAGAATCACTCTTTTGCGTCTGTCACTAACGCCCAGTAGGTTACAGGTTTGAAGCACATCACAGTCATTCAATCATTGAATCCTACTCAGAATACCACAGACAAGGTTTAGACCTTCCGGATTCTCTTGAATGCCGCCATCAGGTCCTGCCTATACCACGAAGATTCCGAAGAATCCAAGAGATATTCACTAAGCCTCGGATGCTTGTAGAACAAGAATGGTTGTCAGTCACCTTGTTCATGGGTGAGAATGGTGATGGGCGTCAATCATCACCTTCATCATGTTGAAGAACAAGTGATATCTTGGTAAAAGAACAAGCGGAATTGAATGGAAGAACAATAGTAATTGCATTAATACTCGAGGTACAGCAGAGCTCCACACCTTAATCTATGGTGTGTAGAAACTCCACCGTTGAAAATACATAAGAACAGTGTGATCATTGGTTTCGGCCCCTAGAGAGGGAACCAGAAGAACCAAGATGATAATACAATAGTAAAAGGTTCTATATATAGAAAACTAGTAGCCTAAGGTGTACAAAGGTGAGTAAATGACATAAAAATCCACTTCCGGGCCCACTTGGTGTGTGCTTGGGCTGAGCAATGAAGTAATTTTCGTGTAGAGACTCTTCCTGGCGTTTAACTCCAGCTTTTATGCCAGTTTGGGCGTTTAACTCCAACTTTTATTCCTGTTCCGGCGTTTAACGCTGGAATTCCTGAGGCCGGATTGCTTCGCGGGTTTGGGCCATCAAATCTTGGACAAAGTATGGACTATTATATATTGCTGGAAAGCCCTGGATGTCTACTTTCCAACGCCGTTGAGAGCGCGCCAATTGGGCTTCTGTAGCTCCAGAAAATCCACTTCGAGTGCAGGGAGGTCAGAATCCAACAGCATCTGCAGTCCTTTTTAGTCTCTGGATCAGATTTTTGCTCAGAACCTTCAATTTCAGCCAGAAAATACCTGAAATCACAGAAAAACACACAAACTCATAGTAAAGTCCAGAAAAGTGAATTTTAACTAAAAACTAATAAAAATATAATAAAAACTAAACTAAAACTACTAAAAACATACTAAAAACAATGCCAAAAAGCATACAAATTATCCGCTCATCACAACACCAAACTTAAATTGTTGCTTGTCCCCAAGCAACTGAAAATCAAATAAGATAAAAAGAAGAGAATATACTATAAACTCCAAATTATCAATGAAACTAAGCTCCAAATTAGATGAGCGGGACTAGTAGCTTTTTGCCTCCGAACAGTTTTGGCATCTCACTTTATCCTTTGAAATTCAGAATGATTGGCTTCTTTAGGAACTCCGAATCCAGATAGTGTTATTGATTCTCCTAGTTAAGTATGATGATTCTTGAACACAGCTACTTATTGAGTCTTGGCCGTGGCCCAAAGCACTCTGTCTTCCAGTATTACCACCGGATACATACATGCCACAGACACATAATTGGGTGAACCTTTTCAGATTGTGACTCAGCTTTGCTAAAGTCCCCAATTAGAGGTGTCCAAGGTTCTTAAGCACACTCTTATTGCCTTGGATCACAACTTTATTTCTTTCTTTTTTTTTCGTTTTTCTGCTTCTCTCTTTTTTTTTTTTTTTTGTATTCACTGCTTTTTCTTGCTTCAAGAATCATTTTTATGATTTTTCAGATCCTCAGTAACATGTCTCCTTTTTCATCATTCTTTCAAGAGCCAACAATTTTAACATTCATGAACCACAAATTCAAAAGACATATGCACTGTTTAAGCATACATTTGGAAAACAACAAGTATTGTCACCACATCAAACTAATTAAGCTAGTTTTAAAGATGAATTTGAAATCCTGTACTTCTTGTTCTTTTGTGATAAAAACAGTTTTCATTTAAGAAAGGTGATGGATTCATATTGATAGCTTTAAGGCATAGACACTAAGACACTAATGATCATAAGACACAAACATAGATAAACATAAAGCATAATTTTTGAAAAACAGAAAAGCAAAGAACAAGGAGATTAAAGAACGGGTCCACCTTAGTGATGGCGGCTCTTTCTTCTTCTTGAAGATCCTATGGAGTGCTTGAGCTCCTCAATGTCTCTTCCTTGTCTTTGTTGCTCCTCTTTCATGATCCTTTGATCTTCTCCAATTTCATGGAGGAGGATGGCATGTTCTTGGTGCTCCACCCTTAGTTGTCCCATGTTGGAACTTAATTCTTCTAGGGAGGTGTTCAGTTGCTCCCAGTAGTCTTGTGGAGGAAAGTGCATCCCTTGAGGTATCTCAGGGATTTCTTGATGAGAGGGGTCTCTTTGTTTGCTCCATCTTCTTCTTAGTGATGGGCTTGAGGTCATGCCTTCTCAGTTGAACCGGCTTTGGATGCCATAAATGGTTATGGAAAAACAAAAAGCAATGCTTTTACCACACCAAACTTAAAAGGTTTGCTCGTCCTCGAGCAAAAGAAGAGGGAAGTGAGTAGAAGAAGAAGAAATGGAGGAGAGGGAGATGGCTTTGTGTTCGGCCATGTATGGGGAGAAGTGGTGGTTTATGAAGGATGGATGTGAGTGGTGAAGAGAAAGAGATGTTGAGGTGATTGATGAATGGGTGAAGAAGAAGAGAGAGTGGTGGGGTTGTTTGGGGATCCTGTGGGGTCCACAGATCCTTAGGTGTCAAGGAAAAGTCATCCCTGCACCAAATAGCATCAAAATCCACGTTTTGAGCCATTTCTGGCGTTAAACGCCGGGCTGGTGCCCATTCCTGGCGTTTAACGCCAGGTTGGTGCCCTTTACTGGCGTTTAACGCCAGTCTGGTGCCCCTTTCTGGCGTTAAACGCCCAGAATGGCACCAGACTGGGCGTTAAACGCCCATCTGCTAGCCTGACTGGCGTTTAAACGCCAGCAGGTTCTTCCTCCAGGGTGTGCTGTTTTTCTTCCTGTTTTTCATTCTGTTTTTGCTTTTTCAATGGATTTTGTGACTTCTTATGATCATCAACCTACAAAAAACATAAAATAACAAAAGAAAATAGTCAAAATATAACATTGGGTTGCCTCCCAACAAGCGCTTCTTTAATGTCATTAGCTTGACAGATGGCTCTCATGGAGCCTCATAGATACTCAGAGCAATGTTGGAACCTCCCAACACCAAACTTAGAGTTTGAATGTGGGGGTTCAACACCAAACTTAGAGTTTGGTTGTGGCCTCCCAACACCAAACTTAGAGTTTGACTGTGGGGGCTCTGTTTGTCTCTGATTTGAGAGAGGCTCTTCAAGCTTCCTCTCCATGGTGACAGAGGGATATCCTTGAGCCTTAAACACCAAGGATTCTTCATTCACTTGAATGATTAGTTCACCTCCATCAACATCAATCACAGCCTTTGCTGTGGCTAGGAAGGGTCTGCCAAGGATGATGGATTCATCCATGCACTTCCCAGTCTCTAGGACTATGAAATCAGTAGGGATGTAGTGGTCTTCAATCTTAACCAAAACATTCTCTACAAGTCCAATGGAATCTCTATGGTCTCATTTTGAGCCTCAGATTCCCATGGTTCCTCTTTGAGGAACTCAGAGGAGATTGGTACACGCCCACTGAGGTCTTCCTCAGTGGCGTCCTCCTCCTCTCTTTCCTCTCCATATTCGGCCATGTTTATGGCTTTGCACTCTCCTTTTGGATTTTCTTCTGTATTACTTGGGAGAGTACTAGGAGGGAGTTCAGTAATTTTCTTGCTCAGCTGTCCCACTTGTCCTTCCAAATTTCTGATGGAGGACCTTGTTTCATTCATGAAACTTTGAGTGGTCTTTATTAGATCAGAGACCATTGTTGCTAAGTCAGAAGTATTCTGCTTAGAACTCTCTGTCTGTTGCTGAGAAGATGATGGAAAAGGCTTGCCATTGCTAAGCCTGTTTCTTCCACCATTATTATTGAAACCTTGTTGAAGTCTCTCTTGATTCTTCCATGAGAAATTTGGGTGATTTCCCCATGAAGAATTATAGGTGTTTCCATAGGGTTCTCCTAGGTAATTCACCTCTTCTATTGAAGGGTTTTCAGGATCATAAGCTTCTTCCTCAGATGAAGCATCCTTAGTACTGCCAGGTGCATTTTGCATTCCAGACAGACTTTGAGAAATCAAATTGACTAGCTTTTCCCATGAGCCCAGGCTTTCTTTAGGTTGAGAGTCCAACCATATTCTAGCTCTGTCTCTTACAGCAAAAGGGAATAGCATCAGTCTGTAGACCTCAGGGTTAACCCCATTAGTCTTGACTGTGTCACAGATTTGCAAGAACTCAGCTAAAAACTGATGAGGATCTTCCATTGGAAGTCCATGGAACTTGCAATTCTGTTGCATTAGAGAAACTAATTGAGGCTTAAGCTCAAAGTTGTTTGCTCCAATGGCAGGGATAGAGATGCTTCTCCCATAGAAATCAGGAGTAGGTGCAGTAAAGTCACCCAGCACCTTCCTTGCATTGTTTGCATTGTTGTTGTTTTCGGCTGCCATGTGTTCTTCTTCTTTGAAGGATTTGGTCAGCTTCAAGAATGCCTTTGTCTTTGTTCCTGCTCATATGAAAGAGAAGAAAACAAGAAAATAT
Organism: Arachis stenosperma; assembly: GCF_014773155.1. Lineage (NCBI taxonomy): Eukaryota > Viridiplantae > Streptophyta > Magnoliopsida > Fabales > Fabaceae > Arachis > Arachis stenosperma. The sequence continues at coordinate 89,025,316 of NC_080385.1, read as the reverse complement.
GGAATCCTCCATGTCACAGTATAGAGATTCCTTGAGGTGTCAGAGGAAGAAAAATGGAAGACAGAAGTAGAAAATTCGAACTTATCAAAGAAGATGGAGTTCGAATTTTGCATTAAGGAATAGAGTTAGTCCAAAAGTAGAAGGATGTGAGAAGGAGGGAAGTAAATTTCGAAAATTAAGTAAAAGATTTTGAAAACATTTTGAAAAACACTTAATTGATTTTCGAAAATTAAGAATAGAAAAAGAATCAATTGATTTTTGAAAAAGATTTTGAAATTAGAAATCAAAAAGATTTGATTGAAAACTAATTTGAAAAAGATGTGGTTAAAAAGATATGATTAGTTTTAAAAAGATGTGATTGAAAAGATATGATTTGAAAACAATTTTAAAAAGATTTGATTTGAAAACAATTTTAAAAGATATGATTTGAAAATAATTTTAAAAGATATGATTTTAAAAATTAATGACTTGCCTAACAAGAAAAGATATGATTCAAACATAAAACCTTCCTCAACAGAAGAGGCAAAAAATGTTCAATCAAATCATTAATTGTTAGTAAGTATCTTTGAAAAAGGAAAGTAATTAATTTTGAAAACATTTGATTGAAAAGATATGATTTGAAAAAGATTTGATTTTGAAAAACTTTGAAAACTTGAAAAAAATTGATTTTGAAAACAAAATCTTCCCCCTTTGCCATCCTGGCGTTAAACGCCCAGAATGTGCACATTCTGGCGTTTAACGCCCAAACCTATACCTTTTTGGGCGTTAAACGCCCAACCAGGCACCCTGGCTGGCGTTTAAACGCCAGTCTGTCTTCTTCACTGGGCATTTTTGAATGCCCAGCTTTTTCTGTGTGATTCCTCTGCAGTATGTTCTGAATCTTCAATTCTCTGTATTATTGACTTGAAAAGACACAAATTAAAAATATTTTTGGATTTTTAATAATAGGGAAAAATTAAAATGCAACAAGAATCAAATAACAATGCATGCAAGACACCAAACTTAGCAGTTTGAGCACTACTGACACTAATGCATATGAGAAACAACAAAACACTCAAGTCAATAGAATTCAAAGATCAAAACAAAGAAATCATCAAGAACAACTTGAAGATTAATTAAGACACATGCAAAAATTCGAAAAATGCAAGAAGAACAGAAACATGCAATTGACACCAAACTTAAGATGAGACTCTAGACTCAAACAAGAAACATAAAATATTTTTGGTTTTTATGATTTTGTAATTTTTTTGGCTTTTTCGAAAATTAAGTGAAAAGGAAAATAAAGGTATCAAAATTCTTAATGAGAATTCCAGGAATCATGCAATGTTAGTCTAAAGCTTTAGTCTAAAGGAATTAGACATGGCCGGCTAAGCTTCAGCAAGACATTGCATTCAAGAGCTAAATTGATGATGATCAATCAGCTTTGGTGATGATAAGAACATCACCTTGAAACACTAGAATTCATTCTTAAGAACTCTGAAGAAAAATAATACCTAATCTAAGCAACAAGATGAACCGTCAGTTGTCCATACACAAGAACAATCCCCGGCAACGGCGCCAAAAACTTGGTGCACGAAATTGTGATCACTACAACTTCGCACAACTAACCAGCAAGTGCACTGGGTCGTCCAAGTAATACCTTACGCGAGTAAGGGTCGATCCCACGGAGATTGGTGGTATGAAGCAAGCTATGGTCATCTTGTAAATCTCAGTCAGGCAGACTCAAATGTATAATGGTGATGAACGCATAAAACATAAAGATAAAGATAGAGATACTTATGTATATCATTGGTGTAAGAGCTTCAGACAAGTGTATGAAGATGCCTTCCCTTCCGTCTCTCTGCTTTCCTACTGCCTTCATCCAATCCTTCTTACTCCTTTCCATGGCAAGCTCGTGTAGGGTCTCACTGTTGTCAGCAGCTACCTCCCATCCGCGCAGTGAAAGCTAATGCAAAGCACTCTGTCACAGTGCCGCCAATCACCGGTTTGGTTCCCTCCCCTACCGGAATAGAATCACTCTTTTGCGTCTGTCACTAACGCCCAGTAGGTTACAGGTTTGAAGCACATCACAGTCATTCAATCATTGAATCCTACTCAGAATACCACAGACAAGGTTTAGACCTTCCGGATTCTCTTGAATGCCGCCATCAGGTCCTGCCTATACCACGAAGATTCCGAAGAATCCAAGAGATATTCACTAAGCCTCGGATGCTTGTAGAACAAGAATGGTTGTCAGTCACCTTGTTCATGGGTGAGAATGGTGATGGGCGTCAATCATCACCTTCATCATGTTGAAGAACAAGTGATATCTTGGTAAAAGAACAAGCGGAATTGAATGGAAGAACAATAGTAATTGCATTAATACTCGAGGTACAGCAGAGCTCCACACCTTAATCTATGGTGTGTAGAAACTCCACCGTTGAAAATACATAAGAACAGTGTGATCATTGGTTTCGGCCCCTAGAGAGGGAACCAGAAGAACCAAGATGATAATACAATAGTAAAAGGTTCTATATATAGAAAACTAGTAGCCTAAGGTGTACAAAGGTGAGTAAATGACATAAAAATCCACTTCCGGGCCCACTTGGTGTGTGCTTGGGCTGAGCAATGAAGTAATTTTCGTGTAGAGACTCTTCCTGGCGTTTAACTCCAGCTTTTATGCCAGTTTGGGCGTTTAACTCCAACTTTTATTCCTGTTCCGGCGTTTAACGCTGGAATTCCTGAGGCCGGATTGCTTCGCGGGTTTGGGCCATCAAATCTTGGACAAAGTATGGACTATTATATATTGCTGGAAAGCCCTGGATGTCTACTTTCCAACGCCGTTGAGAGCGCGCCAATTGGGCTTCTGTAGCTCCAGAAAATCCACTTCGAGTGCAGGGAGGTCAGAATCCAACAGCATCTGCAGTCCTTTTTAGTCTCTGGATCAGATTTTTGCTCAGAACCTTCAATTTCAGCCAGAAAATACCTGAAATCACAGAAAAACACACAAACTCATAGTAAAGTCCAGAAAAGTGAATTTTAACTAAAAACTAATAAAAATATAATAAAAACTAAACTAAAACTACTAAAAACATACTAAAAACAATGCCAAAAAGCATACAAATTATCCGCTCATCAGGTTGTCAGAATTTCCAACTGACTTCACCAAGTTTAGGTGAAGTTCTTCACAAGATATGAGCTCCCAAAATTGGTCTTCATGTTGTGATCCGGGATCCCATATCTTATTTTCACACCTATCTTCTAATTGATCATCATTGTTCCATCTGGGTGGTAGACACATAGAATTCTCATTGGGGCACCAAATTCTCCTCCTAGACCCATACAATTTAGCATTCTTCCAACCATGGGACCTATGCCTTGAGGGTTTAACCTTAATGAGCCTAACATTATTTTTCCAACCAATAGACAATTCTCTCATACTCTTAACTCCACAAAGAGCTCGAAGTTTCCCATTCATTTCAAGCAAACCATATTCAAGTGGGAAAGTAAAGCTTAGGGGTAAAAATTTTACCCACTTGAATGTTGTGTTGGATAGTGACTTAGGAAGGGATATATCGAATGGTTTTGCAAGTGTTATTCCCTTATGCTCTTCCTTGATGTATTTCACCTCTTGACAACTTTCTTCAACTTCTCCTTGCTTGTCAACCTCTTCCAACTCCTCCTCGTCATCAATCAAATCAAATTTTGGAGGTTGTGTGAAGTCCACTTCAACATCAACTTCACAACCATTGGATGAATCTTGAACAAGGTCACCAATGTCACTTGGTGTAGAGTTGTCTTCAATGATGGAACTTAATGCTTACTCAACTTCTTCCAAACCTTCTTCTTGATAGCTTTCTTCCAATTTCATCTCTTCTTCATTGCTCACCAAGCGTATGGAAGGTTGTGCATATTCTTCTATGACCTCAATTTCATGTCCAATGGGAGAGGATTCAATTGTACATTAGAATTCCTCAATGATTGAATCCATCTCTTGATCAACCTCTTCAAAGTTTTCAACCAGGATATGCCTTGGAGGTTGTATACCCTCCTCAACATCAATATCAAGCTTCCTGGAAGAGAGCTCTATAATTATACATCCCCATGGATTTTCAACATCTCTTAAATTTTCAACCACTTCTTCCAACTCAATTGTCTCAACTTCCTCCCCTTGTGGCAATTCTTGCTTCAACTCCTCTTCTCCACATTGAAGCTTCAAATTCACTCCCTCACTATGCTCCTTGATTACTTCTCCACATTTAACAATGGGAGTGCCTTGATCGTATAGGCTTAGACAGGAGGAGACCATGTTGCTAACGGCTTCCGCCACGGTAGTAATCACGACTTCTAGCTTCTTGAACTCCTTTTGCGTCTCCTCTTGCCTTTGGATATAAGAGCTAATATCTCTTTGTTGTTCTAGCATGAAGGCATGGAGAGACTCATCCATTGGAGGAGGTGTGGAAAGGGAGGGTTCATCATTTGGGATAAAAGGTTCATAATTGGAAGGTAGTTCATCTTGGTAAGAGTATGGAGATGGTGTATATGGAGGTGGTTCTTGGGGTAGTTGTGTTGAAATTACGGTGGTTCTATGAATGGTTCATATGGCTCATAAGGTGGTTGGTATGGTGGATAAGGATTAGGGTCATATGGAGGTGTTTGGTGGTAGGGGGCTTGGAAGTATGGTGGTTCAAAATTATGTTGAGGGGAGGGGTCATAGGCATACGGTGGTGGTTGTTGACAACCACAATGAGGGTCACCACATCCATTAGATTGGTATGCATTAGGAGTTGGATTATACCTATAAGAGACTGGAGGAGGTTGTTGCCACGAAGAGTGATCAATTCCTTGAGGCTCCTCCCATCTTTGATTGTTCCATCCTTGATGCATGTTGTCATTGTAGTTTCCATTTCCTACAATATAATTTGAACCAAACTCATAGCCAAAGGGGTGAGAATTCATAGTACCAAGCGAGAATAAAAACAAATACTAATAAGAACTAATAAAAACTAACTCCTAAAGCAAGCAAAAACTAACAAAGAAGCATATTAACATATATATAATAGCCAATAACATAACACCATTGCGATTCCCTGGCAATGGCGCCAAAAATTTGATAGTGAGGATTTATACCGGTTAGGAATTTCACACAAATAATTCCGTTGATAGTATAGTCCAAACCAACAATCAATCCTCACATCAAATTTTAATAAATTGGTTGTCACAAGTAGAAATCCCCATGAAAATTAACCGAAGTATTCAAACCTCATGTCGTCTCAAAAGAAATTGCAATGAAGTGATCAATTATTGGTTATGAAGAACAAGGATGTTTGATTTGTAATTGGCAAGAAAAGTAAATAACAAGAAAGTAAATGACAATTAACTAATAAAATAAAGGAAAAGAACTCTTGGCTAAGCATAGGAATTGAGATCACCATCCTTTTCTACAAACTATGTATTGACAATTATGAGGGACCAACCCTTTAAGTCTACCTCTATGGTTGAAGTACGTACAATGTCTACCTCAACACTTGAAGTATGTCAAATAGGTTTGATCAACATCAATCCATAAGTCTTAACCTAGCTACTAATTGACTTAGTAGTAGGCTAGTGTCAATGGTTATTAAATTTACCACAAATGGTTCTCAAATCACCAATTCAATGAGACCCAATGACTCAAGGTCCCTCAATTCCCTTAGCCTATGCCAAGAGTAAGGAAAACTACTCAATAACTAGTGAAAGCATTTTAACAAACACCTAGAGTGCAATAAAAGTAAACATCATAAATTGCAAGAATTAATGAAACCTATAACTAACATAAGCAAGAAATCAACAATAGCAACTAAGATAAACATAAAAAGACATGAAAACATAAAATTGCATTGAAAGGAAACTAAATCCAACAAGGGTTTATAAACATAAAAGAGAGCAAAAGAAGAAATTAACAAGAGAAACTAAGAAGATTAAAACAATAGAACACTAAAATATAAAGAGAATTGAAATCAAAACAAGAATTAAAAAATGGATCTTAGAAAATTTAACCTAAACTACCCTAAATTCTAGACAGAAGGGAGAGCTTCTCTCTCTAGAATTCCACCTACAACATGATGAAAACTATACTATAACTATTCCTCCCATTCCCTTGCAATACTTGGGTTCAAAAGCATCATAAATGAGTTAGATTTGGGCCTCCTTGGGCTCAGAAATTGCCCCCAGCGTATTGCCCTTAAGTTGGTCATGCGCCGCTTGTCACGCGTACTCATCATTGGCAGTTTTCCTAATCATGCGTGCATGTGGGGTGACACTTGCGCATTGCTGGCGAATCTCCTTCTCACGCGTACGCGTGGGTGACGCGTGCGCATGACCTTGTATTGAATTTAGAGTATTTTGTAGACCTTTACCCACATTTATTCAATGAAATAGCATGGTTTTATAACTTCTCCCTTAATTGTGCTTAAGAGTGAAAACATGCTTTTTAGGTCTTAAAATAAATAAATTTAATTCACCTTGATTCCATTAGATGCCCTGATATATTTTTTAAGTGATTTAAGGTTTAGGAGGCAAAGATTGGATCAAGGGAATGAAGAAAGAAGCATGAAAAGGTGGAGAACTCATGAAGAAATGAAAGAACCGGAAAGCTGTCAAGCCGACCTCTTCGCACTTAAACGACCATAACTTGAGCTACAGAGGTCCAAATGATGCGGTACCAGTTGGGTTAGAAAGCTAACATCCGGGGCTTCGAAACGATATAAGATGTGCCATAGTTGCTACACGTATGGTAGCGCGCACGTGCATAGTACGCGCACGCGCCGTTGCTGCCACCTGGTTCACTTAAAGCAAAACGTGGCCAGCGAATTCTAAAGCCTTGTGGGCCCAATCCAACTCATTTCTGATGCTATTTAACCCAAGGAGTGAAGAGGGAAACATAAGTTAGTTACCAATTAGTTTTAGTTTAGCTTTTAGTTAGTTTATAGAGAGAGAAGCTCTCTCTTCTCTCTAGGATTAGGATTAGGATTAGTTCTTAGATCTAGGTTTTAATCCTTGCTTTCTTCTACTTCTACCTTTCAATTCTTTGTTGTTACATTCATCTTCCTCTATTCTTTTGTTGTAATTTCCTTTATGTTGTTCTTATGTTTTGTTGTAGATCTACTATTGTTCCTTCCATTTTCTTTCAATTCAATAAGAGGTAATTCATGTAGATCTTGTTTCCTTTAATTATTGTTGTTAATTCTTTACATTTGAATGTTGTTAGATTCTATTCATGTTGTCAATTTGCTTTGCTTTTCTTTTGTGCCTTCCAAGTGTTTGATGAAATGCTTGGTTGGATTTTAGTGTAGGTTTTGTTCCTCTTGGCCTAGGTAGAGTAATTAGTGACTCTTGGGTTATCTAATTCTTTTGTTGGTTGATAATTAGAAGTTGCTAATTGATTTGAATGCCTCTAAAGCTAGTCTTTCCTTTAGGAGTTGATTAGGACTTGAGGAATCAAATTGATTCATCCACTTGACTTTCCTCCATGGTAGAGGTTAACTAAGTGGGAGCAATACACAATTCTCATCACAATTAAGAAGAATAACTAGGATAGGACTTCTAGTTCTCATATCTTGCCAAGAGCTTTGTTAGTTGTTAGTTTATTTCCTTTGCCATTTATGATTCTTGTCTATAATCTCAAAAACCCCAAAATAACTCACAACCAATAACAAGACACTTTATTGTAATTCCTAGGGAGAACGACCCGAGGTTTCAATACTTCGGTTATTAATTTTAGGGGTTTGTTACTTGTGACAAACAATCTTTTGTATGAAAGGATTATTGTTGGTTTAGAAACTATACTTGCAACGAGAATTTATTTGTGAAATTCTAAACCGTCAAAAATCCAATCATCAAAATGGCGCCGTTGCCAGGGAATTGCAATGGTGTTATGTTATTGGTTATTGTATATATGTGAATAGTGTGAATATGTTTGCTTTTATTAGCTCTTACTAGTTTTAGGATTTAATTTTCTTGCCTCTTATTTGATTTTGTTTTCATTTTTGTCTTGCTATCATGAATTCTCACCTTGGCTATGAGTTTGGTTACCAACATGTTGTAGGAAATGAGAACTATAATGAAGATGTGTATCAAGAATGGGACAACCAAAGGTGGGAGGAGCCATATGCATATGATCAATCCTCATGGCAACGACCTCCACCAATGCACTATGAAGAAGAGCCATTCTATGATGTATATCAATCCAATGGCTATGGTGAATCACCTTGTGACTTTCAAGAACCACCACCATATGCCTATGAACCATATCCTCAACAAAACTCTCAACCATACACACAAGCCCCTTCTTACCAACCACCTTCCTATGACCCTAATCCATATCTATCCTACCAACAACCATATGAGCCATATGAACCACATATAGAGCCACCACCATTCCAACATCAGTATTTTCAAGAGCCACCTCCTCCACATTATTACCAAGATGAACCACCTCCAATATATGAACATTTTCAACCACAAGATGAATACTACTTTCCACCACAACCTCCCATGGAAGAATACTCATATCCATTGATCCAAGAGCCATATGATCCTAATCATATTATCCAAGAGGAACAAGAGTTAAGGGATCATCTCAAGGAAGCATTGGATCAATTTCAAGCAACCATGGAGTGTGTTGTGCAACAAGTGGAAAGAGTGGAAAATATTGAACCACCACAACTCTACCAAGAAGAACCACCTTCCTATTATGAACCCTTTCCCCAAAATGATGAACCCTTCCATCCACCCCAATCTCTAATGGATGAAACCCTTGGCATTCTTGTTCAAGGGCAAGAAGAGATGAAAAGGGATGTGCAAAATTTCATGGCCGCCTTGGATGCAGTAACAAATCAATTAGCCTCCCAATGCTTGAACACTCAAGGAACTCCCATGGCTACATGTGGAGAATCAAATGAAGAACATAGCATGAAGGAGAGATTGGAAACTCCGGTGGGAAATGAAGGAAGTTGCTTTGTATTGGAACAATTAGAGGAAACTTTAATTGTTGAAGACAAGGAAGAAGTGGTAGAAGACTTAGGATATGCGGAGCCTCCATGGGAACATAGAGTTGAAGAAAACCCCTCCAAGATGATTGAAATTGATGCTAGGGAGGAAAGTGCACACCTTCCAAGGCATATTCCATATGAAGACTTGGATGGGATAGAGAAAGAATTGAGTTTCCTTGGAGATGAAGATCAAGCATCAAGTCTTAGTGGTGAAGAATCCTTTGAGCATGAAGAACCTTCTCTGGTTGGATTTGAAAGCGTTGAGGAGGTAAATTTTTTTCACCCTCCCTATTATGATTTGAGTAAAGGAAAAGGTTTTGATAAAATTGTTGAACAAAGGATTGAGATTAAGAGATCTTGTGAAGAGGTGGAAGTCCCTAGAAATAGAAGAACGAGGGTTGGTTATGCTTTGTCAAGATCTTTGGAAGCATCTTAGCCTAGGTTGCCATCTACACCTTCATTTGAGTGGGTGAAATTCATTTCTATTAGTTTTATTATCCCACTTGAATATGGTTTACTTGAAACGGATGGCCAACTTAGGGAAGTTTGTGGGATGAAGCGTAAGTGGAAAAGGTTTTGTGGTGGGCGTTGCAAATCAAGGCTCATTATGGTTGATGCATTAAACATGAGATATAAAGGATGGAGTAGTGCTGAAATAGATGGGTCTAGAAGGATTGTTGGGCACTTCATAGAGAATTCACCTTACTCACCACCCGGTTGGACTAATAATGATGATCAACCTCAAGACGGGTGTGAAAACAAAGTGTGGGGCCCCGGATCACAAGAAGAGGATCAACTTTGGGAGCCCCAAGCTTGTGAAGAATTCCATCAACACTTGGCTCAATCCATGAGAAATCTTGGGGCACAATGGAGAACTAAGCATTGGTGGGAGTTCCAAGATGAATACAAGCACAAGCCACCTTGATAAGAAGCTCCCCATAAGTCCAACTTAAGGACAATAAATAAAAGTGCTAGGTGGGAGACACCCCACCATGGTAAACTCTTTCCATACTCTTTTAGTTTGTTAATAAGTGAATTGAGTTGCGATTGTAGGTAGATTCTCATTTTCATTTTTATCTTTTGTAAATATTGGTAGAATTAGTTTAATTTCTTGTTTTTATTGTTTTATCGAGTTTAGTTAGTAGTATAGTATGTTCTAGGGTATTTTGGTAGCTGTTTGGAGGATTGAAAGGCTTGGATTGGTGCAAGAACTTAGAAAAATTTTGAAAAACAGAACACCATCCACGCGTGCGCGCACATAACGCGTACGCGCACCTGAGCATTTTTCGACCATCCACGCAGACGCGCACTGTACGCGTACGCGTGGATGCAAAAAATTCGACCCCAGCCAAAAACCCGAGAGTCAGGCCTGCACTGTGCGAACATTGGGCCTAGGGCACAAGTCTATGCATGCGTGCGCGCACCTGGCGCGTACGCGCACATGATCTTAAATTCGCAATGCACGCACACGCACACTGTGCGCGCACGCGTCGATTGCACAATCTGCAACCCCGGTACTTTTACCCGAGAGTTGTGCCAGACTTAGGCCGACACTATGCCTCCAGCCTAACTCGACGCACGTGTGCGCGCACCTGGCGCGTACGCGTCCTTCAACCAATTTGCCCATTGACGCGTAAACGTGCATGACGCACACGCGTCGGTAAAAAAAAAAAGAGTTTTTCTTTCTCCCCTTCCATTTTCTTTTGCTTATCACATTCACATACTTCTACTCTTCCCATTTTCATTTAGTTTTTGTAGCATGTTTTCGTTTTTTTAGTCATTTTAATAATGGTGTTGCATCTTCCTACTCAATTGTTGAGGATTCCTTGCATTATTTTGGTGCCTCTTGATATGCCATTTTCTCTTATTGTTTCCTCCTCTACATGTTGTAGCTACCATGTAGTAGAGAACCATACCTTTATTTGGCATTAGCCCCCGCCTATGTTCTATTTGCTTCGATATCTTTGTTATAGGCCTAATATTCCTTTCCTTTTCTATCCTTTTAGGTTGGCCACCAAGGAGGGAGAAAGGAAAAGCTTTCAAAGGAGGCAACAAACAAGTCATCCGCACAACCTTTTGAAGGAGCTCATCAATTGTAGCAACCCGTCCACCCTGCTCTTCTTTGCATGCACCGAGGACGGTGTAATCTTCAAGTGTGGGGAGGTCGTCGACCGATCTCCATGGGTAACAATTTTCTTTTTCAACACCAATGTTAGTTAGTTATTGCATTGCATGATAGGTTGCATGTTAGTTAGAATTTGTACATATTTTTACCACTCTTTCTTATTAGGACTACTTGGTTAGGGTGATGATTTCCTTTCCAAGAAACTATTTTAGGGCACCCTACCAATTAAAACAAATTTTTTGTTGAACTTGCTTGAAAGAATGTATTTTGGAACATGGTTTTTGAGCTAAGAACACAAGCTTGCGAGATTTGAGCCTTATGGTGTGGTTACATCTTATAACCACTTATTTTTCCTTCTTGTGTGCATTATTCCCTTCCTATGATTGTAATCTTTGATTTGTTTGATTCTTTATGTCCATTATTTTGTGTATTCATGCATTTATATGATTGAGGCCATCAATTCATTAGCTCACTTATCCAAATAGCCTTACCTTTTATCAACCATTGTTAGCCAACTTTGAGCCTACGCTTAACCCACTTGTTCTTAATTTTAGCACATTACAAGCCTAAAGCAAAAAACAATAAATGTCCTTCACTTGGATCTTTGATTGGCTTAGGCTAGTAAGTATGAGTATCATTCAAGAGTGGGAAAACTTGGGACATTAGTTGGGAAAAAGGGGAGTGTTTTGTACTTATATATTTGGGAATTGGGTATATACTCATGTATTGATTAAATGTATGGACCTTATGCCTTGGTGTTCTTATATATAGTTTGAGACAAAAAATGAGAAAGACAAAAAGAAAGAAATGAAAGCGAAAAAGAAAAGAAAAAAAATATATGGAAAAAGAAAAAGAAAGAAAAAGAATAAAAGAATAAAAAGGGGACAAAATGCCCCAAAGTAAAGTTCAATAAAAGAATCAATGCATAAGCGTTGTGAAATGAAAAGAAAATGCATGAGTATGTGGAAAAGTGAAGAATGGGTAGTTAGATTAGTATTCAATTGTATAGGTCATTATATAGGTTAGGTGGGAAAGTTTAGGCTAATCAAAGATTCAAATTCTAGTCCACTTGACCATATATAATCCTACCTTAACCCTAACCCCATTACAACCTAAAGAAAAGACCTCATGATAATTGTATGCGTGCATTGAATAATTGTTGACTGTTAGATGAAAAACAAATCTTGGAAAGCATGATTAGGGGGGAATTGAGTGAATCAACCCCAAACACCGAGCGACTAGAGTGCAAACACTTCCGGTGAGGGTTCGATGCTCAATTCCTTGATTCCCGGCTTTCACGAGTGTTCTTCTTGCAAGTCTATGTGAACTTCATGTTTATACTTCAATTGGTAGGACTCATGAATCGTTATATGATCTTAAGCCCTACTTGTGGATGTCTTGGAGATCGATTTATTTTTTTTTTAACCAAGTAGGTAGAATCATTTTGCATTTAGTTGCATGCATATAGTTTCTTTGCTTTGAATAAGTGTCATATCCCTTATTTCATTCTTGGTTTAGCATGAGGAGATGCTAAGGTTTAAGTGTGGGGAGGTTGATAAACCCCAGTTTGACGGTTTATCTTGTATTGAAATTAGAGTATTTTGTAGACCTTTACCCACATTTATTCAATGAAATAGCATGGTTTTATAACTTCTCCCTTAATTGTGCTTAAGAGTGAAAACATGCTTTTTAGGTCTTAAAATAAATAAATTTAATTCACCTTGATTCCATTAGATGCCTTGATATGTTTTTTAAGTGATTTAAGGTTTAGGAGGCAAAGATTGGATCAAGGGAATGAAGAAAGAAGCATGAAAAGGTGGAGAACTCATGAAGAAATGAAAGAACCGGAAAGCTGTCAAGCCGACCTCTTCGCACTTAAACGACCATAACTTGAGCTACAGAGGTCCAAATGATGTGGTACCAGTTGGGTTAGAAAGCTAACATCCGGGGCTTCGAAACGATATAAGATTTGCCATAGTTGCTACACGTATGGTAGCGCGCACGTGCATAGTACGCGCACGCGCCGTTGCTGCCACCTGGTTCACTTAAAGCAAAACGTGGCCAGCGAATTCTAAAGCCTTGTGGGCCCAATCCAACTCATTTCTGATGCTATTTAACCCAAGGAGTGAAGAGGGAAACATAAGTTAGTTACCAATTAGTTTTAGTTTAGCTTTTAGTTAGTTTATAGAGAGAGAAGCTCTCTCTTCTCTCTAGGATTAGGATTAGGATTAGTTCTTAGATCTAGGTTTTAATCCTTGCTTTCTTCTACTTCTACCTTTCAATTCTTTGTTGTTACATTCATCTTCCTCTATTCTTTTGTTGTAATTTCCTTTATGTTGTTCTTATGTTTTGTTGTAGATCTACTATTGTTCCTTCCATTTTCTTTCAATTCAATAAGAGGTAATTCATGTAGATCTTGTTTCCTTTAATTGTTGTTGTTAATTCTTTACATTTGAATGTTGTTAGATTCTATTCATGTTGTCAATTTGCTTTGCTTTTCTTTTGTGCCTTCCAAGTGTTTGATGAAATGCTTGGTTGGATTTTAGTGTAGGTTTTGTTCCTCTTGGCCTAGGTAGAGTAATTAGTGACTCTTGGGTTATCTAATTCTTTTGTTGGTTGATAATTAGAAGTTGCTAATTGATTTGAATGCCTCTAAAGCTAGTCTTTCCTTTAGGAGTTGATTAGGACTTGAGGAATCAAATTGATTCATCCACTTGACTTTCCTCCATGGTAGAGGTTAACTAAGTTGGAGCAATACACAATTCTCATCACAATTGAGAAGAATAACTAGGATAGGACTTCTAGTTCTCATATCTTGCCAAGAGCTTTGTTAGTTGTTAGTTTATTTCCTTTGCCATTTATGATTCTTGTCTATAATCTCAAAAACCCCAAAATAACTCACAACCAATAACAAGACACTTTATTGTAATTCCTAGGGAGAACGACCCGAGGTTTCAATACTTCGGTTATTAATTTTAGGGGTTTGTTACTTGTGACAAACAATCTTTTGTATGAAAGGATTATTGTTGGTTTAGAAACTATACTTGCAACGAGAATTTATTTGTGAAATTCTAAACCGTCAAAAATCCAATCATCAGTACTACATAAAGAAAATCAAAACCATACCTTGGCCGATTTCCAATATGCACAATACGTAAATTTGAGTCCAAACAAGCTTTCATCCACAACCCAAATGCTTCAAAATATCCAAAGCAACTCCAACAAGCACCAATGCTCAACTAACATCATATATTTCATAAAAATGAAACCCAATACTCCCAATATATCAATTTACAAGGGTTCTTGAGAAGCCTTACCTTATCTGCTGAAATTTGGAATAGAACCCAACAATCCCTCATTATTGGTTTTCCCCTAAACAACCAAAACATAACATTTCCTTCAAAACTAAAACCTTAAATTCGAAATTTACAAGGGCAAAAAACTAAACATAGATTTGTGAGAAGCCTACCACAATACCAGCTAGAAGTGACGGGTTCGGCGAGAGCTTTGCGTAGCCACAAATGGGACGCGAATTGGAGCACTATAGCTCAAGTTATGCTTGAATGAAGTTGAAGATGAATAGTATTTTGTAGAACCCTACTGATGTGTACGCATCATATTGTGTTTTCTATGCTTTTTCATATCATAAATTAGTTCATAATGCTTAATTATTGAGTATTTTTGTGCTTAAGTCATATATTGCTTTGATCCATTTGATTTGATCAATTTTGTAGAAAATGGTGGAAAAAGAAACAAAAAGCACAAAACAAGCATGAAAAAAGAAATGAGCTTAAAAGGTGAAGTAGAGAAGAGAAGAACCAGAGGACAATGTGGCGTTAGTGGCCAAGTTAGGCACACTAACGCTAGCACCAATGTAAAACAAAGGAAAAAAAGGTGGCGTTACTGGCAACGTTAGTGCCACTAACGCCAGTGCTAATGTGGGGAAGGCAAGGAAAAGTGGCATTAGTGACAGCATTAGCCACCCACTAACGCCAGTGATGTCATAGCTTCAAGGAAGGTGTGGCGTTAGTGGCCACGTTAGTGCCACTAACGGCAGCGCTAACGCTAGCACCTGGCAGCCTGATTGTGTCCTCTTCAAACAAAAATAACTTGAACTACAAAGCTCCAAATGAGGTGATTCCAATGGCATTGGAAAGTAAGAATCTAGAGCTTTCCAAACATATATGGCACTGCATGGTGGAAAATAAATTTGAGGAAGAAAACTTGCCCCGAAAGTGCAAAGATGAACATAGTATCAACCTGTAGTAAGGCCAGCTGACCTCTTCACCTTCCATGGAGTATAACTCGATCTGTAGAGCTCAAAATGGTGAGCTTAAAAAAGCATTAGAAAGAAGACATCTAGGGCTTTCCAACAATATATAATAGTATGGGGTGGACAATAAGTTCAGGCTTCAGAACCTGGCGTTGTTAACGCCATTAACGTTGGCATTAATGGCAGCGTTAGCACACTAACAACAGCTATAACGCCAACGACCTTGTCCCCTTCAAAGGAACATAACTTGAGTTAGAGAGATCTAATTAAGATGCTTCTAGTTGCGTTAGAAATCTGACATCTAGAGCTTTCCAACAGTGTAGAATAGTCTATAGTGGGCATGAAATTGAAGCACAAACAATCACTACAAGAAAAATACTCATTCAGCCACACTTTTTTTAAGCTACATTTGAAAAGCGTAGCCTATTCATAGAATAGGCTACGCTTTTTTCAGTGTTGTCTTTTTTTTACAGAAAAGGAAACACAATTCTGGCATCATTTAAAAAGTGTAGCCTTAGGTATTATAGGAATCACTTATAAAGCGTAGCTGAATGTTAATACCTATGGATTCACTTTTTGTGTCAAAGAGAACGCTTTTTGAGCGTAGCCTGTTTATTAAGTTTTGGGTATGCTTCAAAAGTGATGCCTAATGCCCTAATAAGCGCTTTTCCCCTTTTTTTTTCCCGATCCAAAGCAAACTCAAAACACTTGGTGAAACTTTTGTTCCCTCCAAAGCTCATTATCCTCTTTCTGAAACTCACAGCACTTGGTGAATCACAGCGCCTTTATCCCCTTTCTGGAACCAGACGAATCACATCACCTTTGTTCCTTCTAAAGCTCATCACTCATCATCGCGAAGAACCCTCTCTGAAATTTTTGTTATCAAATGCCTTTATCCCCCTTTCTGAAACCCTCTCAACATCGCGAAGAACCACACGCAGCACTCACTATCGCCACTGACCGTCGCTCCTCTTCGCCCTCCTGCACTGAGCTGCGCCACTCTCAGCATCGTCATCTCTGCGCTTCTCATCGTCTTCCCCTTTCAGTTCGATCGTCATCTTTGTAACCATCACCTTCGCCATTCTCAGTTTCTCACCGTTACTGGTGACCGTCGCCACCCAGTAACCACTCACCGCCAGTCACCGTCGCCGTTGCTGCACTAATCATTGCTCTTCTTCGCCATTCTTCTCATCATCGTCTTCTCTGTGCTGCTTACATCGTTGAGTATGTATGTATTGATTTGTATTTGGTTCTACAATTTCAGAGTTTTAGGGTTCCAATTTTAGGGGTTTTAATTTGGGGGTTTTAATCTGTGAAATATGGGTTTGTAAATTGTGATTTGATAACATGCATGCTGTTCTTGATGAAGATGCGTGGTTTAATAGATTATTTTTCTGCCTGTTTTGTACTTATAAATAACTAACTCATTCGGGGGAAATTGTTTCTGATATTCTGTTATTTATTAAGAATTAGAATGCTCATGATAAGACACAAGTAAAAACTGGAAGAAGTTAGGGAAAAGAGTATTGGCTTTTACAACAATGATGAAAATCTTGGTTCATTGAAATATTAATTCAATTGGACACAAGGGAAAACTTAAGAAAAATTTTGTGTGGTGAAAGACAAGGAAAATCACCATTCTCCTATGTGAATAGAATTGCAGCATTTGCAGGAAAACTGTTGATTAGTGAAAAATAAATTCAGTTATTAATGAATTCTAACCTATGACTAGAATCATATTCAAATGCTGCTGCACCTATAGACTATAGTGAAATTCTAACTAAAAGCATGTATCGAAGCTCAAAAATTATTCATTCATATGATTGCTGATTGCAGATCCTTCTTCACGGGGCATCTACCTGAGGGAGGCTAGTGCTTTCCAACAATCTACTGAGGTGAGAGCATAATCAGCTTGTTGTCCATTGATGATCAAAGCATATCTTTAGGTCAGATATTTGAAAACTGTGATGTGAAAATGGATTAAAGATCGGAATGTGGGAAAACTAATAAATGATGAGTGATGACTGTGCATTTTCTAATTCTAATAAACTCTTGGATGAAATAACAAAAAAAATTGTTGAATTCATGAACAATATTAGTGTACCTTCTGAGGTGATAAAAGGACAAGAGTAGTGTTTGCTTAGATTTAGTTTGTTAACAGAAATTGTTGATGAGGCATGTAATGAAACTTGATAACAGTCTCACAATTGTTCTTTTGCTGGTGTAATTGCTGATAAGTGCAATGTTGTTTGCCATTCTAAGTTAATTGTAAATTTTAGTTTGTGCTCAAATGGCAATTTATTTTATGACTTGTATTTACAGTGGACAGTGGAAGTTGATCCAAAATTTCATGAGGATGCCAACAAAATTGAAGAATTGGCTGTGTTTGAGGAGCACATTGAATTACATTCTACAGATAGCTCAGTTGTGAAAGCCCCTGATTATCTACTGCTCACTAAGAATGGTCGTACCTTCAAGTTAGTCAATGTTCCTTCACCGTTATGTTTTCAGTTTTAGGGTACATGGCCATTTATTTAAAATGCAAGTGTTTTCAGTCAGGTGTGCTTTAGTTAACTAAGCTTATTTCTATGCTTCTTTCTGCTGGTGACTTAATGGTTTTCAAATTTTGAGATTATGTATAATGCATTGAGATCATGTTGTGTAGGCTATTTTCCAGTTGTCTTTTATTTTCTCTAATAAAGAAAGTGTTATTGGACACCTTACTTTGTCTTGAAATTGTTTTATCATATGGCATTTGTCGTTCTGGTCGAGTTTCTGTTCTCTAGTTGTCTTAAAAGCAATAATTGTGTTAAAATTTTTTGCTTCATTACTCCATTACGTGTTTCATTATATTTGAATGTTTAGATTGTCTTTTTCTTATTATTCTGCTACTTTTGCATTTGTCTTTACTTAAGCATGTTTAGGTGTACCAATTAACAAAAGAAAATAGAAATTTTGTTGATAGTTTAGACTTAGAGTATTTTGATTGTTTACTTGTTCAATTGCTTTTGTTTTTGTTCATTTATATGTTTTGTAGGACTCATGATGACCTTTTTGTGCTTTCCTATTCTCTCTTAAGAGTAATTTTATTTTATCATAACTTTTTAGTAATTCATTATGCTTATAAGATATTTTTGAAATGTAAAGTTTACACAAACTGAGACTAACTTTTTCCTGAAGCACTGAGATATCCTCGTATATGAGTTGGTTCTGCAAGTATATTTACATATAAGTAAAATCAGAATCATCACTATATATGGCCAAAAACACCCAAGGTTTGCATGGTTTTACTACCCTTCATGATCTAACTTATTTGAGGGCAGAATCAAGCTGCTGTTCTAAATTCTGAAGCTCTTTAGACTTAAGCATTGCAGATCTTGTCCCATAAAATTCCTAAAAAAGAAAATTAAAAAGCATATAATATAGGACACAAACCCTTGCTTTTACTTAATTATTTTCTTTGATACCTTTGATTTCTCTCTAAGACTTCCACCCTTGCTTTGAGCCTTGCATATTCTGGAGTCCAATTTTCCTGACAGCGTGGATAGATATGAATAATTGTATAATCGTAGCGAATTAATAATAAGTAATTAGATAAAAAAAGTTAAACAATTCATTAGAATAGTTAAATCCAAGCAATAATACTTCAGTTGTATTCATTATTGTCCTATTGTTAGAATCTTTGATAGAAATCAAGGGATTGCTGAGTGAAATTACTTGTTGTGTTTTCTTTGGTGTTTGCTTTGTACTGTGCTACATTTTCCTTATCTTGTTCCTCTCTTCACAGCAACATTTGGATTGACTCTGAGTATGCACCATATGAAACCTCGAGCGTATATTGGGTGCATAAAATCCGGCCTTGTGCTTGCTCAGAAGTAAGAAAAGCTTCACTTTTACTTTTTAGACAAATTAAATTCGAATCCATTTTCTAGTGTAACTGTTTTACCACAGGGGAGTGAAATATCATAAACATGAATACTGGAAGTTTGGTGAGGTAGGAAACAAGTACTTTTATTCTGTGAATTTACTTTTGGAATTTCCACTATTGGATCATTGTTTTTGTTTTTGAATGTTGGATGATCTATTTGTTATGGTAAGAAATATGCAGCTGAGATAGAGATAGGAAGCTTGCGCGATTTGTTAATAATGTGATGGTTTGATTTATGAGCTTATTGATTGTGTGCTCCTTTTAGTGATTTTGCACTTGAGCTGTTGATGAAATGCGCAATAGGCTTATACATGTAAAATCTTGATATAACAAAAATTCCATTTAATTTTTATAATTACGAATGTCATTATAAATATTCTTCTAACTACTTTTCTATATAATTATGCAAGGTATCAATGAAGATTATGCAATGAAGATTAAGCTGATTATAATTGTGGTTTATTGGCTAAGATAGAGTACTGTTTAGAATCTTATATGTATAGTGACTAATGACTTTTATTAGAAAATACTTATGTACGTAGGATATGTTTTTTTGTAGAGTATACTAGTAAATTCTAAGTGATATTATGGTTATTTTGATAGGCTATGCTTACTTAGTGTGAAATGTTGAATTTTACAATTAACTTCATTCTAGTACTTTTGGATCATTATTATAAATATTTTGGTTAGAGATAATTTTATTATTTAAAGAATTATTTAGTATAATTATGTATTTATTTTTATTTTATATATTCAACTCATTTAAATAAAAATGCAGAATTATTATATATGTAATTATATTATTAACTATATATATATATATATATATATATATATAGAGAGAGAGAGAGATAGAGAGAGAGAAAAAAAAGAGACCTAAGGCTACACTTATATATAGTAGCTATAGTATATATAAAAAAAAAAAAACGAGGGACCTAAGGCTACACTTATAAAAAGTAGCCATGGTATACAATGTGGCTACGCTTTAAAAGTGATGAAGTAGCGTTGAAAAGCGTAGCCTATTTTGGCAAAAATGGAAGCTGAAAAGCGTAGCCTTTGGTCCTGGACAGCATCACTTGAAAAGCGTACCCTATTCCCAAACGCCAAAAGCGTAGCCCTTGGTGCAGAAAAGCGTAGCCTTTGAGAATAGACAACGGCCGAATAGGAATCACTCCAAAAAGCGTAGCCATAGCCCAAAAAGCGTAGCCGTAGCCTAAGGCATCATTTTTTTTCACTTTTGGCTACACTTTTCAAGTGTACCTGAATGGGTATTTTTCTTGTAGTGAATAGGTATCTTTATGCCCCAAAGATATTAAGACCCAGTCAACTTGGAAGCAATTTTCTTAGGCGTTGGCAACACCACCAACGGTGCCCAATAACGCCAAGTCAATCCAAAACCTCAATTTGGATCAAATGTTTCACTCTAAGTCCACTTAAACTTCAAGCAAGCAAGCCCACAATTTTCAACCAATGAAGGCCACAAGAATCATCTAGAATTAGCTAATTTTCATTTGATTGTAATTTGTTTTCAATTTTATTTCAATTTGTAATTTAGGCTAGCTTATAAATAGGTATTAGTTTCACACTTCAGAGGAGGCTGGACTGGAAACACCATTTTGGGAAGGTTCTCCGGACCCTTCCTTCATACATTATTCTTCTCTTTCTTTTCTTACCTTGTAATAGTTTAGTTGTCAATCTTGAATTTTCATTTATGAATCTTTAATTTCCATTTTAGTTATGAGTCTTTAATTTTCATTTTTACTTTCATGCACTTTAATTTTCTTTTGGGATTTCTTATAGCACTGATCAACTAACCCCATCATTTTGGAAAAGGAGCTCTGTTGTAACTCAAATGAATTAATGAAATTCTTCTTCTTCTTAATCTGCTTGTTGTAGCTAAGGGAAAACTTCTGTGCTTAATAGATCTATTCACTACCGGAAGGGAGTTTAGATATACTTGAATATCTATGTGAGCCTTGGAAGATGGATCATAGAATTCAGTTTGAAGCTCTTTCTCTCACAACTCTTTTGATCAATAAATTCCTAGTTTGAATTATGATCCTGAGAACTAGTGTGGCTTATGGATTAGAGAATTGAACTTAACCTCTTCTCATGAACAATTAGATCAAAGAATTGGCAATTAATTGTGTTAAGAAAAATTGGGTTACCAAGGAATCGAAACTCAATTATTGACAATCCGCCATAGATTTACTTCATATGATTGAGAAGGAGTGAGACCCATTGATTCAAGAGGAATCAACATATCCAATCCCTTATGTTTTCTACCTTTACCTTCCATCATTTACTTTCTAGCATTTTAATTTTCTTGCTCTTTTACTTTCCAGTACTTTATTTTCCTGCACTTTACTTTTATGCTCCTTACTTTCTTGCACTTTATTGCTTTCCTTTACTTTTATGTCATTTACTTTTCATGTTCATTCATCACCCAACTATGTTTGTCTAACTAGAATAATCAACTTACTATTGATTGCTTAATCCTTTAATCCTCGTGGGATCGACCTCACTCCTGTGAGTTTTATTACTTGATATGACCCGGTGCACTTGCCGATAGTAATATGGATATATAATTTTTCCGTATCAAGTTTTTGGCAGTGTTGCTGGGGATTAATTGTGATTAACAAACTACCGGTGGTTGATTACCTAGATTAGACACTTTTATTTTCTTTTTTTTTGTCATTTAAGTTCTTTTAATTTTCTATTTTTTGTTGCTACTAAGGTGTTTGTGTTATTGCCTCACTAAGGACTCCTTATCTATGATATAAGAAATTTCAATCTTTCTTGGTGATTGTGTTTTCGAAATATTCAAATGGAGTTTACTTTACATTTTGATCAATCATATCATATGGGATATTGCCCACCACCACAAAATGATTACTGGGAATATCATTAAGAAATAATAGATTATGATCAATCAACCCAAGTGGGATATGCTCCAGGGCCACAAAATGATCAAGAAAATTTCATAGGATATTGCCCACCACCACAAAATGATTCATGTCATTATGCTAATGGTGCTGGGAATATCAACAAGGAATGATGGAGTGTGAACAATCAAGTGAAATGGGATACCTCCCATGGCCACAAAATGATCCATACTTTGATGGATTTAACAATTACTCAAATTGTGGGTGGGAGGATCAAAATCAAAGAACATTCAATAGTCCATACTCCACTTATCAAGAGCCATCATCACTTGAGCGTAACTTCAATTCATTTATGCAAAATTGTCCAACCTCACCTCCCAGTTTTTCATATGAAAATTCTTCATCACTTGACTATGCCTCAACACAAAATTCCTTCCAAAATTCATACAACTCATTTCACCAACCACAAAATTCATTTCACAACTCACAAAACTTCTTCCATACTCTTCAAAATGACTTCACCACAACACATACATATCCACAAAGTCATCCTCAACCTTCATCTCTTGAGCTAACAGTCAAACAATTTTGTCAAAGATAAGAGCAATCCTGGAAAGAACAAGAAATCCTCTACAAAAAGATGGAAGGGTATTTAGAGAAAATAAGGAAAAACTTAGGATTGCTGAGCAAGGAGGATGAAGACTAATTTGTGGGTGTAAGGAAGGAAGTGGAAGAGCAAGATGATGAGGCCCCTGTACCAAGTGAAATCCCAATGAAGAAGGAGGTGGTAGAGGCATATGAGCCTAGGATTTCATATCCACAGAGGCTACTTAAGGTGACAAAGCAACATGCAAACTCAGTCCCAAAAGAAGTAATGCAAAATCCTACAAAAGAAAGGAAGGAAAACAACCAAGGGAATCTTCGTTCCCAGGAAGCAAAAAGTTACATGAAGAATGACTTAAGTGAACCATCAATCCAAGAAGCTCTTGATAATGAAGAGGTGTGAAGGTAACCAACAAAAGCACCAAATGGAGGATTGTGACCAAGAAACAAAGGACCATATCCATGAAGAAGAAAAGTTCAACCATAAGCAATCCAACCCCTGATCCAACAAGCAAGTTCATTCAAGCCAAGAACAAAAGAAAGCTTGTTGGGAAGAGGACAAAATAGGGGATACTAACTTGTTCTTCTCTCCCCTTGAGGTCATTCCTCTTAACAAACTGGAAGAAGAGGAAGAAAGTCGCGAATAACATGTCAAGCTAATGACATTAAAAGAGCGCTTGTTGGGAGGCAACCCAACCGTAGGTAACATTTTTCTTTCCTTACTTAGTTTACTTTCAATAATTTAGCATATGATTACATTCTAAGTTTGGTGTTGCCATGCAACAAATTGATTCTCAATCTTTACTGGTACTTGCATCATTTTAAAATGAAAGTGTCACACTAAGTTTGGTGTTGCCACTTACCTTTCATGCAAAGTACCATACACACCACCTTATTAATGTAATCATATTGCCTCTGTTGTCTTTCTTGTGCCTTTAGTGTATCCTTAATTTTGCTTGCTGAAGCACATGCATTACTCACACTTCATTGTAGAGACATTCATGATCCATCATAGATTTCGTCACCACTGTTTTAATTGTTGCTTGATGATAAGCAAGCATTCTAAGTCTGGATTATGAAGTGTAACAGCCCAGACCACCCGCTAGCATGATATTGTCCGCTTTGGCACAAAAGGCCTCATAATTTTGCCTTTGACGATAGGGATAATAGCTGAAACTCCCCACACTCACTCGTCAAAACACGTCATGCTAGGGAGAGGTATCCACACCCTTATAAGGCATGCTTCGTTCCCCTCCCCAACCGATGTGGGACCTTACAATCCACCCCCTAAGGGAGACCAGCGCCCTCGCTGGCACATCGATTCGTGCTCCGGCTCTGATACCATCTGTAACAACCCAGACCACCCGCTAGCACGATATTGTCTGCTTTGGCAGATAAGGCCTCACATTTTTGCCTTTGACGATAGGGAGGATAGCCAAAGCCCCCCACAGTCACTCGTCAAAACGCGTCGTACTAGGAAGAGGTATCCACACCCTTATAAGGCATGATTCGTTCCCCTCCCCAACCAATGTGGGACCTTACAATTCTGTAACAGCCCAGACCACCCGCTAGCACGATATTGTCTGCTTTGGCACACAAGGCCTCACGGTTATGCCTTTGACGATAGGGTTGATAGCCGAAGCCCCCACACTCACTCGTCAAAACACGTCATGATACGGAGAGGTATCCACACCCTTATAAAGCATGCTTCGTTCCCCTCACCAACTGATGTGGGACCTTACAATCCACCCTCCTAAGGGAGCCCAGCACCCTCGCTGGCACTTCGATCCGAGCTCCGGCTCTGATACCATCTGCAACAGCCCAGACCACCCGCTAGCATGATATTGTCCGTTTTGGCACACAAGGCCTCGCGGTTTCACCATTAACAATAGGCATGATAGCTGAAGCCCCCACACTCACTCGTCAAAATGCGTCATGCTAAGGAGAGGTATCCACACCCTTATAAAGCATTCTTCGTTCCCCTTCCCAACCGATGTGGGACCTTACAATCCATCCCTTAAGGGAGCCTAGTGCCCTCGATGGCACATCGATCTGGGCTTCGGCTTTGATACCATCTGTAACAGCCCAGACCACCCGCTAGCATGATATTGTCCGCTTTGGCACACAGGGCCTCACGGTTTTGCCTTTGACGATAGGGATGATAGCTGAAACTCCCCACACTCACTCGTCAAAACGCATCATGCTAGGGAGAGGTATCCACACCCTTATAAGGCATGCTTCGTTCCCTTCCCCGACCGATGTAGGTGTAACAGCCCAGACCACCCGCTAGCATGATATTGTCTGCTTTGGCACACAAGGCCTTGCGGTTTTATCTTTGACGATAGGGATGATAGATGAAGCTCCCCACACTCACTCGTCAAAATGCGTCATGCTAGGGAGAGGTATCCACACCCTTATAAGGCATTCTTCGTTTCCCTCTCCAACCGATGTGGGACCTTACAATCCACCCTCCTAAGGGAGCCTAGCGCCCTTGCTGGCACATCGATTCGGGCTCTGGCTCTGATACAATCTGTAATAGCCCAGACCACCCGCTAGCATGATATTATCCGCTTTGGCACACAAAGCCTCACGATTTTGGCTTTGACGATAGGGATGATAGCCGAAACTCCCCACACTCACTCGTCAAAACGCGTCATGCTAGGGAGAGGTATCCACACCCTTATAAGGCATGCTTCGTTTTTCTCCCCAACCGATATGGAACCTTA
Organism: Arachis stenosperma; assembly: GCF_014773155.1. Taxonomy (NCBI): domain Eukaryota; kingdom Viridiplantae; phylum Streptophyta; class Magnoliopsida; order Fabales; family Fabaceae; genus Arachis; species Arachis stenosperma. Next base: position 88,999,765 of record NC_080385.1, on the reverse strand, counting down.
CAATCTGTCATGATACCACTCATCCCAGAGGCTTACGCTAGTCATTTATGCTCGCCAAACCTTCTATTAAGATAACTTAAGGTCATCTAGAACAGATCATAATTTTTCATCCGACCATGTATTATGAGTGAATACCTGCCTTTAGCATTGTCTAAAGTTGTAAAGAATTAAGTTATCAGTTTTCTTATTACCTCAGGTACGAGAATCGGACCTGGCAGTACCCCGGTCCTTCCGGTATGGGAAACCTCTGACCAAATGTCCTGGCTTTCTACAATTGTAATACAAACCCGAATCATAACAACACGGCCTATTTGGGTGATTACCTCCATATCTCTGATAGCTCAAAACATCCAAAGTAGCCACTATCTGTTTTCCCTTACCTTTTCCTTGGGAATTCTCATTCGTCGTAAGGTCATTCCGTCCTTGGGGAAAACGTTGTGGGTATCCTCTTCTCTTAAACTGTTGACCCCTTGTTGCATATTCTTGGTTGTGCTCCCTGCGGTGGGACTCCCGACGGTCATTCTTCGCCTCAACAGCCTCCGATCTCTACCCTTGTGTATTAAATCATTATGATATGCCTAGCAATAAGAATGAAGCTAGGGGATGTGATAACTTATGAATGGAGCAAGGGAAAAATTTATGATCAATGATTATCAAGGATGATTGCATGAGTTACAGATGGTATCAGAGTCGGAACCCAGATCGATGTGCCAACAAGGGTGCTGGGCTCCCTTAGGGGGGTGGATTGTAAGGTCACACATCAATTGGGAAAGGGAATGAAGCATACCTTATAAGGGTATGGATACCTCTCCCTAGCATGACACATTTTGACGAGTGAGTGTGGGGGGCTTCGGCTATCATTCCTATCATCAAAGGCAAAACCGTGAGGCCTTGTGTGCCAAAGCAGACAATATCGTGCTAGCGAGTGGTTCGGGCTATTACAGATGGTATAAGAGCAGGGGCTTGGATCGATGTCACAGCGAGGGTGCTGGGCTCCCTAATGAGCGGATAATTTATACGCTTTTTGGCATTGTTTTTAGTATGTTTTTAGTATGTTTTAGTTAGTTTTTAGTATATTTTTATTAGTTTTTAGATAAAATTCACTTTTCTGGACTTTACTATGAGTTTGTGTGTTTTTCTGTGATTTCAGGTATTTTCTGGCTGAAATTGAGGGACCTGAGCAGAAATCTGATTCAGAGACTGAAAAGGACTGCAGATGCTGCTGGATTCTGACCTCCCTACACTCGAAGTGGATTTTCTGGAGCTACAGAAGCCCAATTGGCACGCTCTCAACGGCGTTGCAAAGTAGACATCCTGGGCTTTCCAGCAATGTATCGTCCATACTTTGCCCGAGATTTGATGGCCCAAACCGGCGTTCCAAATCAGCTCAAGAATGCCCGGCGTTAAACGCCAGAACTGGCACAAGAATGGGAGTTAAACGCCCAAACTGGCACAAAAGCTGGCGTTTAACTCCAAGAAAAGTCTCTACACATGAAAGCTTCAATGCTCAGTGATGAGCGGATAATTTGTACGCTTTTTGGCATTGTTTTTAGTATGTTTTTAGTATATTTTAGTTAGTTTTTAGTATATTTTTATTAGTTTTTAGCTAAAATTCACTTTTCTGGACTTTACTATGAGTTTGTGTGTTTTTCTGTGATTTCAGGTATTTTCTGGCTGAAATTGAGGGTCCTGAGCAAAAATCTGATTCAGAGACTGAAAAGGACTGCAGATGCTGTTGGATTCTGACCTCCCTGCACTCAAAGTAGATTTTCTGGAGCTACAGAAGCCCAATTGGCGCGTTATCAACGGCGTTGGAAAGTAGACATCCTGGGCTTTCCAGCAATATATGATAGTCCATACTTTGCCCAAGATTTGATGGCCCAAACCGGCGTGGCAATTCAGCCTCAGAATTTCCAGCGTTTAACGCTGGAACTGGCATAAAACTTGGAGTTAAACGCCCAAACTGGCATAAAAGCTGGCGTTTAACTCCAGAAAAGGTCTCTACACGAAAATGCTTCATTGCTCAGCCCAAGCACACACCAAGTGGACCCAGAATTGGATTTTTACGTCATTTACTCATTTCTGTATACCCTAAGTTACTAACTGACTATTAATAGGATCTTTTGACATTGTATCAGTACCTCATGACACTTTACACGTTTCTTTGTGTACCTTCCACAGTATGAATCTCTAAACCCCATGGTTGGGGGTGAGGAGCTCTGCTGTGTCTTGATGGATTAATGCAATTACTACTGTTTCTTATTCAATCATGCTTGCTTCCATTCTAAGATATCACTTGTTCTTAACCCGGATGAATGTGATGATCCGTGACACTCATCATATTCTCAATTATGAACGTGTGCCTGACAACCACCTCCGTTCTACCTTAGATTGAGTAGATATCTCTTGGATTCCTTAACCAGAATCTTCGTGGTATAAGCTAGAACTGATAGCGGCATTCAAGAGAATCCGGAAGGTCTAAACCTTGTCTGTGGTATTCTGAGTAGGATTCAATGATTGAATGACTGTGACGTGCTTCAAACTCCTAGCAGGCGGGGCGTTAGTGACAGACGCAAAAGAATCAATGGATTCTATTCCGGCCTGACCGAGAACCGACAGATGATTAGCCATGCTGTGACAGAGCATAGGAACGTTTTCACTGAGAGGATGGGAGGTAGCCACTGACAACGGTGAAACCCTACATACAGCTTGCCATGGAAGGAGCCTTGCGTGTTTGATGAAGAAGACAGTAGGAAAGCAGAGATTCAGAAGATGGAGCATCTCCAAAACCCCAACCTATTCTCCATTACTGCATAACAAGTACTTATTTCATGTTCTTTTGCTTTTTACAATCAATCCTGATAATTTCTGATATCCTGACTAAGATTTACAAGATAACCATAGCTTGCTTCAAGCCGACAATCTCCGTGGGATCGACCCTTGCTCACGCAAGGTATTACTTGGACGACCCAGTGCACTTGCTGGTTAGTTGTGCGGAGTTGCAAAAGTGTGATTGCAATTTCGTGCACCAAGTTTTTGGCGCCGTTGCCGGGGATTGTTCGAGTTTGGACAACTGACGGCTTATCTTGTTGCTTAGATTAGGACTGTTTTATTTTTGTTGGTTTAGAGTCTTTTAGTTAAGTCTAGTTTCATATTTTAAGTTTGGTGTCAATTGCATGCTTTTGTTTTTCTTTTAATTTTTCGAATTTGCATGTCTTTAGTCTCTTTTTGATTAAAAAAAATTCTAAGTTTAGTGTCCTCTTTGTGTTTTTTCCTTAAAAAAAAAATTTTCGAAAAATTAGTGTTTGATTTTCTAAAAATTTTAAGTTTGGTGTCTTTTTGTGTTTTTCTCTTTCCTCTTTTCAAAAATCAAATCTTTTTCATAAAAATTTTTCAATCATATCTTTTTAATTGCTATTTTCAAAATCTTTTTAATTACTTAATTGATTCAGTTCTCAATTTGCTTTGATCTTATTTTCTTTTTGATTTTCGAATTTTTATTTTAATTTTCTTTTGTTTTATTTTATTTTTTTCGTTTAACTCAAAAAAAAAAAAAACAAAATTTATCTGTTTGCAATCATTATCATTTCCCTTTTGTCCATTATGGACCTATGTGGGATTGATCAGTCCAAAAGGACTCTGGGGTCATATGCTAACCCCATTACAGCTGCATATGGGAGTAGCATCTGTACACCTCCCATCAAAGCAAACAGCTTTGAGCTAAATCCTCAACTCATTATCATAGTGCAGCAAAATTGCCAGTATTCCGGTCTTCCACAGGAAGAACCTACTGAGTTTCTGGTACAGTTCTTACAAATTGCTGACACAGTACATGATAAAGAGGTGGATCAGGATGTCTACAGACTATTACTGTTTCCATTTGCTGTAAAAGATCAAGCTAAAAGGTGGTTGAATAACCAACCTACAGCAAGCATAAAGACATGGAAAAAGTTGTCAGACAAATTCCTGAATCATTTTTACCCTCCAAAGAGGATGACACAGCTAAGGCTGGACATCCAAGGCTTTAAACAAGAGGATAATGAATCCCTTTATAATGCCTGGGAGAGGTATAGAGGTATGCTAAGAAAATGTCCCTCTGAAATGTTTTCAGAATGGGTACAGTTAGACATCTTCTACTATGGGCTTACAGAAAAAGCTCAGATGTCTCTAGACCACTCAGCTGGTGGATCTATACACATGAGAAAGACGATTGAGGAGGCTCAAGAGCTTATAGATATTGTTGCTAGAAATCAACATTTGTACTATAGCAATGAGCTCTCTACAAAAGAGGAAGTTATGGCAGTAGTCACTGATCCTAATCCTCAAGAACAGATGGTTGAGCTTAATCAGCAACTACACCTGATGACAAAACAGTTAGCAGAATTTAAAGAGATGCTCCAAGAAACTAAAATTGCTAACAAGAACATAGAATCACAGTTGAATCAGACAAAACTGCAGCTATCTAAACAGATAACAGAAGAATGCCAAGCAGTTCAACTGAGGAGTGGAAAGACATTGAATAACACTGCTCAAAGTAGCAAAAAGTCAATGAAGGAACAATTTACAGAGGATAGCCAAACCACTATCCAAAATCCCTCTGAGGACAGTAAGAGCCCAGAGAGGAATGCTATTGGCGTTCAAACGCCAGAAAGGGAGGGAAAGCTGGCGTTAAACGCCCATTCCCTGCCCAGTTCTGGCGTTCAAACGCCAGAAAAGGGGGAAAAGTTGGCGTTAAACGCCCATTTTCCACCCAATCCTGGCGTTCAAACGCAAAAGGAGAATCAGACACCTGAGAATGCTGATAGTAACTCCTCTAAAAAGGCTTCTCCAACCACTTCTGTAAGGAATAAAACTGCAGCAACTAAGGTTGAAGAATATAAAGCCAAGATGCCTTATCCTCAGAGACTCCGCCAAGCGGAGCAGGATAAGCAATTTGCCCGCTTTGCAGACTACCTAAGGACTCTTGAAATAAAGATTCCGTTTGCAGAGGCACTTGAGCAAATACCTTCTTATGCTAAGTTCATGAAGGAGATCTTAAGTCATAAGAAGGATTGGAGAGAAACTGAAAAAGTATTTCTCACTGAAGAATGCAATGCAGTCATCCTGAAAAGCTTACCAGAAAAGCTTCAAGATCCAGGAAGCTTTATGATACCATGCACATTAGAAGGTGCTTGCACCAAGGCAGCCCTGTGTGACCTTGGAGCAAGCATCAATCTAATACCTGCATCCACTATCAGAAAGCTTGGGTTGACTGAAGAAGTCAAACCAACCCGGATATGCCTCCAACTTGCTGATGGCTCCATTAAATATCCATCAGGCATAATTGAGGACATGATTGTCAAGGTTGGGCCATTCGCCTTTCCAACTGACTTTGTAGTGCTGGAAATGGAGGAGCACAAGAGTGCAACTCTCATTCTAGGAAGACCTTTCCTAGCAACTGGACGGACCCTCATTGACGTCCAAAAAGGGGAATTAACCCTTAGAGTCAATGAGGATGAGTTCAAGTTGAATGTTGTCAAAGCTATGCAGCATCCAGACACATCAAATGACTGCAAGAGCATTGATATTATTGACTCTTTGGTGGAGGAGGTCAATATGACTGAAAGTCTTGAATCAGAGCTAGATGACATCTTTAAAGATGTTCAGCCTGATCTGGAGGAACTAAAGGAAATAAAAGAAATTCTGAAAATTCCTCAAGAAGAAGATAAACCTCCTAAACCAGAGCTCAAGCCACTACCACCATCCCTGAAATATGCATTTCTGGGAGAAGGTGACACTTTTCCAGTGATCATAAGCTCTGCTCTAAATCCACAGGAAGAGGAAGCACTAATTCAAGTGCTAAGGACACACAAGACAGCTCTTGGGTGGTCCATAAGTGATCTTAAGGGCATTAGCCCAGCAAGATGCATGCACAAGATTCTATTGGAGGACGATGCTAAGCCAGTGGTTCAACCACAAAGGCGGCTAAATCCAGCCATGAGGGAGGTGGTGCAGAAAGAGGTCACTAAGTTACTAGAGGCTGGGATTATTTATCCTATTTCTGACAGCCCCTGGGTGAGCCCTGTCCACGTTGTCCCTAAGAAGGGAGGCACAACAGTGGTTCATAATGAAAAGAATGAACTGGTTCCTACAAGAATAGTTACAGGGTGGCGCATGTGTATTGACTATAGAAGGCTCAATACAGTCACCAGAAAGGATCATCTTCCTTTACCATTCATAGACCAGATGCTAGAGAGACTAGCAGGTCATGAATACTACTGCTTTTTGGACGGCTACTCAGGTTACAACCAAATTGCAGTAGATCCTCAGGACCAAGAGAAAACAGCATTTACATGTCCTTCTGGAGTATTTGCCTACAGAAGGATGCCTTTTGGTCTGTGCAATGCACCTGCAACCTTTCAGAGGTGCATGCTCTCTATCTTCTCAGATATGGTAGAGAAATTTCTGGAAGTCTTCATGGATGACTTTTCAGTATTTGGAGACTCATTCAGCTCCTGCCTTAACCATCTAGCACTTGTTCTGAAAAGATGCCAAGAAACCAACCTAGTTTTAAACTGGGAAAAATGTCACTTTATGGTGACTGAAGGAATTGTCCTTGGGCACAAAATTTCAAACAAAGGAATAGAGGTGGATCAAGCTAAGGTTGAAGTAATTGAGAAATTACCACCACCTACCAATGTTAAGGCAATCAGAAGCTTTCTGGGGCATGCAGGATTCTACAAAAGGTTTATAAAGGATTTTTCAAAAATTGCCAAACCTCTGAGTAATCTGCTAGCTGCTGACACGCCATTTATCTTTGATAAGGAGTGTCTGCAGGCGTTTGAGACCCTGAAAGCTAAGCTGGTCACAGCACCAGTCATCTCTGCACCAGACTGGACATTACCATTTGAACTAATGTGTGATGCCAGTGACCATGCCATTGGTGCAGTATTGGGACAAAGGCATGGTAAGCTTCTGCACGTCATTTATTATGGCAGCCGTATCCTAAATGATGCACAGAAGAACTACACAACCACAGAAAAGGAGTTACTTGCAGTGGTTTATGCCATTGACAAGTTCAGATCTTATTTAGTAGGATCGAAAGTGATTGTGTACACTGACCATGCTGCTCTTAAATATCTACTCACAAAGCAGGATTCAAAGCCCAGGCTCATAAGATGGGTGTTGCTTCTGCAAGAGTTTGATATAGAAATAAGAGACAGAAAAGGGACAGAGAATCAAGTAGCTGATCACCTGTTCCGGATAGAACCAGTAGCAGGAGCATCCCTCCCTCCTACTGAGATCTCTGAAACCTTTTCGGATGAGCAATTGTTTGCTATTCAGGAAGTTCCGTGGCTTGCAGACAGTGCAAACTATAAGATTCAAGGTTTTCCTTCTGTAACCATGGAGAGTAAGCATGAAGAGCTTCTCTCAAAACAGAGTCAAACAGAGCCCCCACAGTCAAACTCTAAGTTTGGTGTTGGGAGGTCACAACCAAACTCTAAGTTTGGTGTTGGGAGGTTCCAACATTGCTATGAGCCTCCGTGAGGCTCCATGAGGGCCCACTGTCAAGCTACTGACATTAAAGAAGCGCTTGTTGGGAGGCAACCCAATGTTATATTTTATCTAATTTCCTTTGTTATTTTATGTTTTCTATAGGTTGATGATCATGAGAAGTCACAAAATCAATTGAAAAAGCAAAAACAGAATGAAAAATAGGAAGAAAAACAGCACACCCTGGAGGAAGAACCTACTGGCGTTTAAACGCCAGTAAGGCTAGCAGGTGGGCGTTTAACGCCCAGTCTGGCACCATTCTGGGCGTTTAACGCCAGAAAGGGGCACCAAACTGGCGTTAAACGCCAGGAAAGGGCAAGAACCTGGCGTTAAACGCCAGAAATGGGCACCAGCCCGGCGTTTAACGCCAGAATTGGCCCAAAACGTGATTTTGCATGCCATTTGGTGCAGGAATGACTTTTCCTTGACACCTCAGGATCTGTGGACCCCACAGGATCCCCACCTACCCCACCACTCTCTCTCTTCTTTCTTCTTTTGCTCGAGGACGAGCAAACCTTCTAAGTTTGGTGTGGTAAAAGCGTTGCTTTTTGTTTCTCCATAACCATTTATGGCACCTAAGGCCGGAGAAACCTCTAGAAGGAGGAAGGGGAAGGCAAAAGCTTCCACCTCCGAGCCATGGGAGATGGAGAGATTCATCTCAAGGGATGCACTTTCCTCCACAAAACTATTGGGAGCAAATCAACACCTCCCTAGGAGAATTGAGTTCCAACATGGGACAACTAAGGGTGGAGCACCAAGAACATTTCATCCTCCTCCATGAAATTAAAGAAGATCATAGAATCATGAGAGAGGAGCAACAAAGGCAAGGAAGAGACATTGAGGAGCTAAAGCACTCCATAAGATCTTCAAGAGGAAGAACAAGCCGCCATCACTAAGGTGGACCCGTTCTTTAATTTCCTTGTTCTTTATTTTCTTGTTTTTCAAATTTCATGCTTATGTTTATCCATGTTTGTGTCTTGTGATCATTAGTGTCTTAGTGTCTATGCCTTAAAGCTATGAATGTCCTATGAATCCATCACCTCTCTTAAATGAAAAATGCTTTAATCACAAAAGAACAAGAAGTACAGGATTTCGAAATTTATCCTTGAAACTAGTTGAATTAGTTTGATGTGGTGACAATAATTTTTGTTTTCCGAATGAATGCTTGAACAGTGCATATGTCTTTTGAATTTGTTGTTTTAAGAATGTTAAAATTGTTGGCTCTTGAAAGAATGATGGAAAAGGAGAACTGTTATTGAGGATCTGAAAAATCATCAAAGTGATTCTTGAAGCAAGAAAAAGCAGTGAAAACAAAAAAAAAGAAGAAAAAAAAAGAAGAAAAAAAAAAAAATAAAAAAAAATAAAGTTGTGAACCAAAGCAAAAAGAGTGTGCTTAAGAACCCTGGACACCTCTAATTGGGGACTCTAGCAAAGCTGGGTCACAATCTGAAAAGGTTCACCCAATTATGTGTCTGTGGCATGTATGTATCCGGTGGTAATACTGGAAGACAGAGTGCTTTGGGCCACAGCCAAGACTCATACAATAGCTATGTTCAAGAATCATTATACTTAACTAGGAGAATCAATAACACTATCTAAGTTCTGAGTTCTTATAGATGCCAATCATTCTGAACTTCAAGGGATAGAGTGAGATGCCAAAACTGTTCGGAGGCAAAAAGCTACTAGTCCCGCTCATCTAATTGGAGCTATGTTTCCTTGATATTTTGGAGTCTATAGTATATTCTCTTCTTTTTATCCTATTTTGATTTTCAGTTGCTTGGGGACAAGCAACAATTTAAGTTTGGTGTTGTGATGAGCGGATAATTTGTACGCTTTTTGGCATTGTTTTTAGTATGTTTTTAGTATATTTTAGTTAGTTTTTAGTATATTTTTATTAGTTTTTAGCTAAAATTCACTTTTCTGGACTTTACTATGAGTTTGTGTGTTTTTCTGTGATTTCAGGTATTTTCTGGCTGAAATTGAGGGTCCTGAGCAAAAATCTGATTCAGAGACTGAAAAGGACTGCAGATGCTGTTGGATTCTGACCTTCCTGCACTCGAAGTAGATTTTCTGGAGCTACAGAAGCCCAATTGGCGCGCTCTCAACGGCGTTGGAAAGTAGACATCCTGGGCTTTCCAGCAATATATGATAGTCCATACTTTGCCCAAGATTTGATGGCCCAAACCGGCGTGGCAATTCAGCCTCAGAATTTCCAGCGTTTAACGCTGGAACTGGCATAAAACTTGGAGTTAAACGCCCAAACTGGCATAAAAGCTGGCGTTTAACTCCAGAAAAGGTCTCTACACGATAATGCTTCATTGCTCAGCCCAAGCACACACCAAGTGGACCCAGAAGTGGATTTTTACGTCATTTACTCATTTCTGTATACCCTAGGTTACTAGCTGACTATTAATAGGATCTTTTGACATTGTATCAGTACCTCATGACACTTTACACGTTTCTTTGTGTACCTTCCACAGTATGAGTCTCTAAACCCCATGGTTGGGGGTGAGGAGCTCTGCTGTGTCTTGATGGATTAATGCAATTACTACTGTTTCTTATTCAATCATGCTTGCTTCCATTCTAAGATATCACTTGTTCTTAACCCGGATGAATGTGATGATCCGTGACACTCATCATATTCTCAATTATGAACGTGTGCCTGACAACCACCTCCGTTCTACCTTAGATTGAGTAGATATCTCTTGGATTCCTTAACCAGAATCTTCGTGGTATAAGCTAGAACTGATGGCGGCATTCAAGAGAATCCGGAAGGTCTAAACCTTGTCTGTGGTATTCTGAGTAGGATTCAATGATTGAATGACTGTGACGTGCTTCAAACTCCTAGCAGGCGGGGCGTTAGTGACAGACGCAAAAGAATCAATGGATTCTGTTCCGAGGGTTACCTGAAACGTGTAGCTCGGTCGTCTGGAGAGACCCGAGGTGGGGGGTCAGTGGCCCGAGCTTGATATGCAGAGCGGTTGGTGGTTGTACCTGCAATGACACTCCGATGCTTAAGTTAGCATGGGTCCAAGCAGATATGTGTAGAATGTGAATGAATGCCATACCTGGGTGCTCCAGTGTATTTATAGTAGTTGGCCGTGATCTTCCCTAGATAAGATATTCTTATCTTATCTTATCTTTTTGGGAGTTTTATCTCTATCTTTGTGGAACCGCCTTTTCTAGGCCTTTTCGGCCTTTAGGCTTTGGGCTGCGTTCCTTTTGATGGGCCTTCCTTGCTTTATTGTCCGAGGTCCGACCTTGAGGCGTGAGCCTTAGGACGAGGTCGGACCTTTTATGGATTCTCCGAGTTGGAGGAGCCCGGTCAGGGTATGAACAGTGCCCCTGCCCGAGTTCGTCCTTTTTTGGAAGGTCGAGCTCGGGCATAGTAGTTTTTCAAATTCAAAAATGGCCGTTCCTGCATTTATTGCATTTTACCGTTTCTCCTCGATTTCCGTTCGGGTTTTGTGAAGGCTTTATTTATTTGCCCCTTTTCTTCTTTTTCTGCGTTTTTGTTTTTCTACTACCTTTTCGAGCATTGCTTTTTCTTTCTCTTTGCTCTACTTCCCCGAATCTCTCCGTGTGTCTTTCTGGGATTTCCTCTGTGCCGTCGTTCTCCTTGCTTCGGAGCTTGTCGTCCTCGTTTCTTTCTTCCAGGTTTGTTCCCATGTTTCTCTTTTCTTGTGTACATGTGCTTCTGTTCTTTGTGTGGCTCTTGTTTGTTTCTTTTTCTTTATGCCTGGGTTGCCCCGAAAAGAGGCGCCGCCATTGCTTGTTGTTTGTATATGGGGGGGCTCTTTTTGTTCTCTGGTATGTTTTGTTCCGGGTTGCCGCATTTACTTCGTGGGTTTTTGTTTCTTGCTTTGCTGAATGGGTTTTCGCTGTCTTCTTTATGTGATTTTTGCTTGCTGTTGTATTCTTCTTTGTAGGTAAGAATTTTATGTCTCGAAAGGTTCTTCAAGCGATGTCGACTAAAATTCCATGTGGTCTTGATTGGGTAGACCTTCTTCCTCTAAAAGTCCCTTCTGTGGTAGATTCTGAGTATTTAGCTAGGTTCCGTAGGCATTGTAGCATATGTGAAAATAGAGAGTCTGAGAGGGATTATGAACTAGTAGCCCCGGATTCTGAGGAGAGAGTGTGCTTCCCGCCCCTAGATAGTTCCGAGAAGCTCTTCTTTTATGCTTATGATTGTTTTTTCTCTAAGCTGAGTGTCCGACTTCCTTTCACCGATCTGGAGTCTGAGGTGTTATGGTCTTGTAATCTTGCTCCTACGCAGCTCCATCCAAATTCTTGGGCGTTTTTAAAGCTGTTTCAACTTTTGTGTCAGTTCTTGGGCGTTGCTCCCTCTATTTCTCTTTTTTCCTACTTGTTTGTGTTGACAAAGCCAGGGTCGGGTGGAGGGAAGGTATCTTGGGTTTCTTTTAGGGCTAACCAGGGAAGGAAGTTTTGCACTCTGTATGATGAGTCCTTTCATGATTTTAAGAACTTCTATTTCAAGGTCCGGGCTATTGGAGACGTCCGACCTTTCTTTTTGGATGAGAGTGGGGAGCCTTCTTTTCCTCTTTGTTGGCAGGAGAAAGTAGTGTCTACTAAGTATACCCTTGAGAGTCTAGATGAGGTGGAGCAGGCCTTTGTGGGTGTGGTAAGCAGTTTATGGGGTCGGGCACCTCACTTGGACACGAAGAAAATGTTGGGGGATCCAAGCCTTCTCCGTTCCGAGTTAGGTAGTTCCCGACCCCCGAGAGTATTTTTGCTTTTTTTGTTTTGGTGGAATTTCTGTTTTTGGTGATCCTTTTTCTTTTAATTTTGCAGAGATGTCTTCTCAGACGGATTCTATGAAGTTCCTTCGTCGGACGAAGAAGTCCGTGGCTGCTCGGAATATTGAGGCTGAGGCTTCTGCCCGATCTTCTCCGAAGAAGATTACCGTGGGTGTCACTACTCGGTCGAAGGCTATTCCGACTCCCCAATTCCGAGCTATAAATCAAGATCCTCCGACCTCTGGACCCGGTCACTCTTCCCCGCCTTCGTCCTCGGGTCCTCTTCCCAAGAAACAGAAGACCTCTCAAGAGCTTGCGGGTTTTAATGACAAGGATTTTGATGCTCTTGGTTGGATTGAACAGCACATTCTCCCTCAGACCTTTATTTCTACTGATGATGTGTCTATGGAGCATCATTTTCAGTATATGGCGCGGAGTTGTGTCCGGATGGCTAGTCTTCATGCCGCTATTGCCCGGGAGTTTAAGAAATCCCCCCTTGGTGCGACCAGCTCCCGACTTGAGAAGACTCAGTCTGAGTTCGAGAGGATTAGTGAACTGAAGGCTGCTAGGATTACTGAGCTGGAGGCGTCTCTGGAGAAAGAGAAAGCTAAAGCTACCGCGGCTGTGGCGGCAGCGAAAGCTTCTGAGGAGATGGCGAAGGCGGCGACGGAGAATTATACTCGGACATATGCCGAGCTCGTGGAGACAAAGGAGAGATTACAATCTGCTCAGGATGATTTTTACGAGCTAGAAGGTCATGTGGCTAAGGGTGTGGATGCTATGTTTGAAAATTTGAAGGCTCAGGTCCGGGTTCTTGCTCCTGACCTGGATCTGAGCTTATTTAGTACGAATAACGTTGTTGTGGAGGGAAAGATTGTTCCTGCTCCCAACGAGGATGAGGTTCCGGTGTCCGACCCCAAAGTTCTGGTTGCGAACCCGACTTCACCTTTGGCCGGGGATGGATCTGGTGTGGAGGTTTTAAACCGAGATGACGGTGCCGTCGATGCTGTCCCGATCTCTATGTTTCCTCCGCAGCCTTCTGTTAATGTGGAGTCCGGAAAGGACCTTGATTCTCTGTAATCCTTTTATCTTTGGTTTTTTGCCCGGCCTGTGGGCTCTTTTGTTTTTGGAGGGTTTCTGTGGACGCTTTGGACACCTTTTCGCTTTTAGCTACTTGTAGTAACTTTTTAGCTTATTATGCGGTGTTTTGTTCGCGTTTTGACTTTTTGCTCCGCTTTATGCTTTTTTAGTTGTTTTTGGATAACAACTTTTTAGCTAGCGCTTTTTCTTTGAAACTTTGTTTTTTCCTTTTGATTTCGTTTTATCGCTCGTACTTTTTAGTTGTTTTTGTATAGCAACTTTTTAGTAAGCGTTTTCGAAATCATTGTTTTTGCCGTTTTAAGGCTTCTTTCTCGGATCCGGGCTTTTTCTCGGACTTCGGGTGGAGTGGTCGAGTACTTCCCTTCGTTGGGTCCGATCTTGTCGTGGGTCGGCCTTTTAAGTTATTTTTGTAATCTCTTTTTATTTGGCTTTTTGAGCCTTTTCAGAGTTGCTTTTATAACTTCTCACATTAATTTGAACCTCGTCGCTTTATCTTTGCCGACCTTGTGTGGTCTCTTGGCAATGATTTTTTGCGTTTTGTCGAGCATAAATTAATGCGCCTTGGCGGGGTACTTTTCAGGATTTATTTCATCGCGAGGAATGAGAAAAGAGAATAGAAAAATTTGATTAGTGTTTAAAAAAGAAAGAATATTTACAGAGTGTTTACCCTTGACTAGGTCGGGTGCCTTACTTGACCGGGTGTCTCATTAAAAAACCCTTGTAGGGAAAAAGAGTACACCTCGGGTTATCTTTTTCTAGCTGTAGTATCGTCTTAGATTACAGGCGTGCCAGGCCCTGGGCAACTCATTGCCTTCTAGGTCAGATACTTTGTAATAGCCTGTTCCTAAGACTTCTGTTACTTTGTAGGGCCCTTTCCAATTTGCAGCTAGCTTTCCTTCTCCTGACTTTTGTGTTCCGATGTCATTTCGGATTAGAATCAGGTCGTGAATGGAGAAGCTTCGTTTTATTACCTTCTGATTGTATCTGAGGGCCGTTCGCCGTTTTAAGGCTTCTTCTCGGATCCGAGCTCTTTCTCGGACCTCGGGGAGGAGGTCGAGTTCCTCCCTTTGTGCCTGCGGGTTACCTTTTTCGTTGTAGAAGATGGTTCTAGGTGACCCCTCATCTATTTCGATAGGAATCATTGCCTCCATCCCACAAGCTAGTCGGAATGGCGATTCTCCCGTTGTAGAGTGTGGAGTTGTCCGATATGCCCATAGCACCTGGGGGAGCTCCTCGGCCCATGCCCCTTTGGCTTCTTGTAGTCTTCGTTTTAACCCGGCCAAGATGACTTTATTTGCAGCCTCTGCTTGTCCATTGGCTTGTGGGTGCTCGACTGAGGTGAATTGCTATTTGATTTTTAGTTCGGCCACCAAGTTCTGAAAACTTGTATCCGTGAACTGTGTTCCATTGTCTGTTGTGATGGAGTAGGGGACTCCGAACCTTGTGACGATGTTTTTGTATAGGAATTTGCGGCTTTTCTGAGCCGTGATAGTGGCTAAGGGTTCAGCTTCGATCCATTTTGTGAAGTAGTCGACCCCTACTATGAGGTATTTGACTTGCCCCGGTCCTTGGGGAAACGGGCCGAGTAGGTCAAGTCCCCATTTTGCGAAGGGCCATGGTGCGGTGATGCTGATAAGGTCTTCGGGTGGTGCCTTGTGAAAATTGGCGTGTTTTTGGCAGGGGGGCATATTTTCACAAATTCCGTTGCGTCTCTTTGCAAGGTCGGCCAGTAGAACCCGGCTCGGACTACTTTCTTGGATAATGCCCGAGCTCCGAGGTGGTTTCCACACATGCCTCCGTGGACTTCTTCGAGGACGCTTTTTGTTTCTGAGGTCGGGACGCACCTAAGGAGGGGTTTTGAGAATCCTCTTCTGTATAATACGTCGTGAATTAGTGTATAATTCTGGGCGTCTTTCGTGAGTCTTTTAGCTTCCTTTCTTTCGGCGGGGAGAGTTCCTGACTTCAGGTAGTTGAGTATGGGGGTCATCCATCCTTGCTGTTGGTTGGATATATTTAGCGTTTCTTCCTCTCTTAGCACGGAGGGGGATTGTAAGGTTTCCTGGAGGAGACTTCTGTTGTTGCCTCCGGGCTTGGTGCTGGCAAGTTTTGAGAGGGCGTCTGCCCGGGCGTTTTGTTCCCGAGGTATGTGCTGAATCTGTATCTCTGAAAAGTGGCATAATTGTGCCTGTGTTTGGTCCAGGTATTTTTTCATATTTGGGTCTTTGGCCTGGTAGCTTCCATTTACTTGTGATGTGACGACCTGAGAGTCGCTGAAGATCGTGACTTTCTGGGCTCCGACCTCTTCGGCTAGCTTTAGACCTGTTAGTAGGGCCTCGTATTCGGCTTGGTTGTTCGAAGCCTGGAACTCGAATTTTAGGGACAGTTCTATCCGCGTTCCTTGGTCGCTTTCGAGTATAACCCCGGCTCCGCTTCCAGTTTTGTTTGAGGACCCGTCGACATATAGGTTCCATGAGAGTGGGGTTCCAGGGGTCTCAGTGTATTCTGCGATGAAGTTGGCTAGATACTGAGATTTTATGGCAGTCCGGGTTTCATAGTGGAGGTCGAACTCGGACAGTTCCACCGCCCATTGCAGTATTCGTCCTGCCAGGTCTGTTTTTTGGAGGATGTGTCTCATGGGTTGGTTTGTCCGAACTTTGATGGTATGGGCTTGAAAGTAAGGACGGAGTCTCCGAGCTGTGAATACTAGGGCGTAGGCGAATTTTTCTATCTTCTGATAGTTTAATTCGGCCCCTTGTAGTGCCTTGCTTACAAAGTATATGGGGTGTTGTCCTTGGTCATTTTCTCGTATTAACGCTGAGGCGACTGCTCGATTTCCGACCGAGAGGTATAGTACGAGTTCTTCTCCTTTTAAAGGTTGGGTTAGGATTGGTGGCTGCCCAAGGAATTCCTTGAATTCTTGAAAGGCTTTCTCGCACTCCGGGGTCCATGAGAAGGGTTTCCCTTTCTTTAGGAGTGAGTAGAGAGGTAGTGACTTTATTGCTGATCCTGCCAAGAATCTTGATAGGGCGGCTAGCCTTCCATTCAATTGTTGTACTTCTTTGACACACGTCGGGCTCTTCATATTGAGTATCGCTTGGCATTTGTCCGGGTTTGCTTCGATGCCCCTTTGAGTCAGCATGAAGCCTAAGAACTTTCCGGCTTCTGCGGCGAAGGTGCACTTTGTCGGGTTGAGTCTCATGTTGTGTTTTCTGAGGGTGCCGAAGACACTGGTGAGGTCGGTCAGCAAGTTTCTGTCTTCTTGTGTCTTTACCAGCATGTCGTCGACATACACCTCCAGCTGTAGTCCGATGTGCTCTGAGAACACTTTGTTCATTAGCCTCTGGTAGGTTGCCCCTGCGTTCTTCAGCCTGAAGGGCATTACTACGTAGCAGTAGTTTGCCTTTGGGGTTATGAACGAGGTCTTTTCTTGGTCGGGTCCGTACATCGGGATTTGATTGTATCCTGAGTATGCGTCCATGAAGGAGAGATATCTATAGCCTGAGGCTGCGTCTACTAAGGCGTCGATGTTTGGTAGTGGATATGGGTCTTTGGGGCAGGCTTTGTTGAGATCCGTGTAATCGACGCACATCCTCCATTTTCCGTTGGGCTTTTTTACCAGGACCACGTTTGCGAGCCATAGGGGGTATTTTACTTCCCTAATGAACCCTGCATCTAGTAGTGCTTGTACTTGTTCTTCTATTGCTTGCATGCGCTCGGGTCCGAGCTTTCGGCGCCTTTGTTGGACAGGTCGGGATCCCGGGTAAACTGATAGCTTATGGCACATCAGGTCGGGGCTTATTCCTGGCATGTCGGAGGCTTTCTAGGCGAAGAGGTCGGAATTCTCCCTTAAGAGGGTTATGAGTTCCTCTTTTAGGCTCGTTTCGAGGTTTGCTCCTATGTTTGTTATTTTTTCAGGTGTGTTCCCAATCTGGACCTTTTCAGTCTCTCCCTTTGGTTGTGGCCGAAGATCTTCTCGGGATTGAACTCGTCCGAGTTCTATCGTGTTGACCTCCTTCCCTTTTAGGCTCAGGCTTTCGTTGTAGCATCGCCGCGCTAGTTTTTGGTCGCCTTTTAGGGTAGCGATTCCTTTTGCGGTAGGGAACTTCATACAGAGGTGTGGGGTCGAGACTATAGCTGCCAATCTGTTTAGGGTTGGTCGCCCGATGAGGGCATTGTATGCTGAAGTGACGTCGACTATAATGTAGTCGATGCTTAATGTTTTAGATTGCTCGCCTCTTCCAAAGGTAGTGTGTAGCGAGATGTATCCTAAAGGATGGATCGGAGTATCCCCTAGTCCAAATAGGTCGGTGGGATAGGCCTTTAGTTCTTTTTCTTCAAGTCCGAGCTTGTCGAAGGCCGTTTTGAACAGGATATCTGCTGAGCTTCCCTGGTCAATCAGGGTTCGATGTAAGTTGGCGTTTGCTAGGATAATGGTGATTACCATTGGATCGTCGTGTCCGGGAATTATCCCTTGAGCATCTTCTCGGGTAAATGAGATAGTAGGTAATTCGGGCAGGGGACTGTCTTCTCGGACGTGATAGACTTCTTTGAGGTGTCTTTTTCGCGAAGATTTAGATGTTCCTCCGCCTGCAAAACCTCCGTTTATCATGTGAACATGTCTTTCAGGGGTTCGCGGGGTTTGTTCGGCCCGATCTTCGTTGTCTCCCCGCCTTCTCTTCCTGGTCTCTTCTCCTTTCTCTGCTATGTATCTGTCGAGTTTTCCTTCTCTGGCTAGCTTTTCTATAACATTTTTTAGGTCGTAGCAGTCGTTAGTAGAATGACCGTAGAGCCTGTGATATTCACAGTATTCGGACCGATCTCTCCCCGCTTTTTTGTGTTTTAGCGGTCGGGGCGGTGGGATCTTTTCGGTGTGGCATACTTCTCTGTAGACGTCTACCAGCGAGACTCGGAGGGGGGTGTAGTTGTGGTACTTCCGTGGCTTGTCCGAGTTGGGTTCTTCTTTTTTCTTCTGTTCCCGATCCCGATCTCGGGGTGGGTAGGTTGATTCCTTCCTAGCAGAGTCTCTTAGCCGGGAGGTTTCCTCCATGTTGATATATTTTTCTGCCCGCTCCTACACCTCGTATAGGGAGGTCGGGTATCGTTTGGATAGGGATTGGCTAAACGGTCCCTCTTTTAGGCCGTTTGCTAGTCCCATGATGGCTGCTTCAGTGGGCAAGTGTTGTATGTCCAGGCAGGCTTTGTTGAATCGCTCCATGTATTCTCGGAGAGTTTCTTGGTTACCTTGTTTGATCCCGAGTAGACTGGGGGCATGTTTTGTCTTGTCCTTTTGAATAGAGAATCTTGTTAGGAATTTTTTGGTTAGGTCTTCGAAGCTGGTGATCGATCTTGGTGGCAGGTTGTCGAACCACTTCATGGCTGACTTGGTGAGAGTGGTGGGGAAGGCTTTGCACCGAATCGCGTCGGAGGCGTCGACTAGGTACATTCTGCTTCTGAAGTTGCTGAGGTGATGACTTGGATCGGTGGTGCCGTCGTAGAGGTCCATATCGGGTGGTTTGAAGTTTCGCGGTACCTTCTCCTTCATGATCTCTTGTGTGAAGGGATCGTGGTTGCCCTCGGTGGTGGTGCCGCGTTCCGTCCGGTCTTTCAGGTTGGCCTCTATTTTCCGCAGTTTTTCTTCTAATTCTCTGCGCTTTCGAGCCTCCCTTCTCAGATCTTGTTCGGTTTCCTTCTGCTTCTTTATGTCCTCTTCGAGTTGTTTCAGTCGGTTTTGTTGTGCCCGGACTACTTCTAGAATTTCCGAGCTCTTTTCTTTTTCGGAATTTTGTGGATCTTTGTTTGGGAGTGATGTCTTTGGGCGATTCTGTTTGTTTCCTCCTGGAGTGCGTGGTGATAGAGGGCTGTCCGGTCGTTCTCCGGTATCGATTTCGTCCTCTTGTTCAGATGTTGCGTGGTCATTGTTGAGAGGATCGTCCGCCATGGTAGGGGGATGACTTCCAGGTCCCCGGCAACGGCGCCAATATTCCGAGGGTTACCTGAAACGTGTAGCTCGGTCGTCTGGAGAGACCCGAGGTGGGGGGTCAGTGGCCCGAGCTTGATATGCAGAGCGGTTGGTGGTTGTACCTGCAATGACACTCCGATGCTTAAGTTAGCATGGGTCCAAGCAGATATGTGTAGAATGTGAATGAATGCCATACCTGGGTGCTCCAGTGTATTTATAGTAGTTGGCCGTGATCTTCCCTAGATAAGATATTCTTATCTTATCTTATCTTTTTGGGAGTTTTATCTCTATCTTTGTGGAACCGCCTTTTCTAGGCCTTTTCGGCCTTTAGGCTTTGGGCTGCGTTCCTTTTGATGGGCCTTCCTTGCTTTATTGTCCGAGGTCCGACCTTGAGGCGTGAGCCTTAGGACGAGGTCGGACCTTTTATGGACTCTCCGAGTTGGAGGAGCCCGGTCAGGGTATGAACAGATTCTATTCCGGCCTGACCGAGAACCGACAGATGATTAGCCATGCTGTGACAGAGCATAGGAACGTTTTTACTGAGAGGATGGGAGGTAGCCACTGACAACGGTGAAACCCTACATACAGCTTGCCATGGAAGGAGCCTTGCGTGTTTGATGAAGAAGACAGTAGGAAAGCAGAGATTCAGAAGATGGAGCATCTCCAAAACCCCAACCTATTCACCATTACTGCATAACAAGTACTTATTTCATGTTCTTTTGCTTTTTACAATCAATCCTGATAATTTCTGATATCCTGACTAAGATTTACAAGATAACCATAGCTTGCTTCAAGCCGACAATCTCCGTGGGATCGACCCTTGCTCACGCAAGGTATTACTTGGACGACCCAGTGCACTTGCTGGTTAGTTGTGCGGAGTTGCAAAAGTGTGATTGCAATTTCGTGCACCACTCAGCCCAAGCACACACCAAGTGGGCCCGGAAGTGGATTTTTATGTCATTTATTCATCTTTGTAAACCCTAGGCTACTAGTTCTCTACAAATAGGACCTTTTACTATTGTATTTTCATCTTTAGATCTTTGAATCTTTGGATCCTTAATCATCTTGTGATCTTTGAATCTTTTGATCACGTTTTGGGGGCTGGCCTCACGGCCATGCCTAGACCTTGTTCTTATGTATTTTCAACGGTGGAGTTTCTACACACCATAGATTAAGGTGTGGAGCTCTGCTGTACCTCGAGTATTAATGCAATTACTATTGTTCTTCTATTCAATTCAGCTTGTTCTTGTTCTAAGATATCACTTGTTCTTCAACTTGATGAATGTGATGATCCGTGACACTCATCATCATTCTCACCTATGAACGTGTGCCTGACAACCACCTCCGTTCTACCTTAGATTGAGTGGATATCTCTTGGATCCCTTAATCGGAATCTTCGTGGTATAAGCTAGAATTGATGGTGGCATTCAAGAGAATCCGGATGGTCTAAACCTTGTCTGTGGTATTCTGAGTAGGATTCAATGATTAAATGACTGTGATGAGCTTCAAACTCCTGAAGGCTGGGCGTTAGTGACAGACGCAAAAGAATCAATGGATTCTATTCCAACCTGATTGAGAACTGACAGATGATTAGCTGTGCCGTGACAGGGTGTGTTGAACATTTTCACTGAGAGGATGGGATTGTAGCTGATGACAAGTCATCTTAGCCTAGTTTTACTAGTCTTTTTCTTTTGTTTTCACTTGAATTATGCCCTTTCTTGAGGCTTAAGCAAGCTAATTTAGATAGATTTTCATGCTTCCTTTGATTGAATCAACCATATGTGAATTAATGCTTTTTCATGAGGTTTGATGCCATAATTGGTGCATATTAGGATATAATGATTATCTCATGATCTCAAGCATAGCTTTGATGAGTTTGGTTGATTTATGATAGGTGAAGAAAGCTTGGAAAAGGATTGAAGTGAGAAGGAATGGCTAGAAGCTAAGATGAGACAATGAATCAAGGGAGATTGAACCAGGAACAAATGAAGTTGGAATTAAAGTTAGCCCCAACGTTAGCCCCTAACTTGGAGGCTAACGTTGGGAACCAAAATTGCTCCCAAGGGTTAGCCACGTTAGCGCCAACGTTAGCCCCTAACTTGGAGGCTAACGTTGGCATTTGAATTGTTTCCCAGGGGTGTGCAACGTTAGCGCCAACGTTAGCCCCTAACTTGGAGGCTAACGTTGGCGCCATTCCAACATGAAGCAAGGCCAACGTTAGGGACAAAGTTAGCCCCCTAACGTTGGCCCAAACGTGAAGTGCAGAGAATGGGGTTTGCTGCTAAAAAAAGTTAGCCATGAAGTTAGCCCCTAACTTTGAGGCTAACTTTAAAAACCCAACTTTGCAAAACTCACATCCGGTTCAATTGATTCACTTGGGTCTCTCTCCAAACTTCAAGAGCAATCAACCAAGGCCTCCTTCAACCCAATTCCATCAAGAGCAAAGGCCCAAACCAAGGCTTGAAGATCAATTGAAGAAGGTGTATAAATAGGCTAGAATTCAATTTGTTGAGGGGAGTTCTCTTTTTAGAATTTTGCTGAGAGCTTTCCTTGAAGTTTTGAGTTACAGAGTGATCTTTAGTTTCTTGTTTCGGGGGAAGGAGAAGTCCATTCTCTTCCTCTTAGCTTTCAATTTCAATTACACTTGTCTTGGATCTTGGGTTGGAGAATTGAAGGAATTCTATTTCAATCTCACCTTAGATCTCTCTTTTGATTTACTATTTAATTGAATTTAGCTTCCTGTTAATTGCTCTTCTTCTATTTCCCTTGCAATTTACAAGTTCCTGGCTATTGTTCTTGTTGGATCTAGGAAGGCATTGAGATCTAGACTCAATTTTCTAGTCTCTGGGTCCTGAGATCCAATTCTCACATTTTAAATTTTCTGCTCTTGCTTTACTTATTCATTTACTTTTCTGTTTTAACTCCGATCCAATCCCAATTCCCAATTATCCTTCTGTTCGATGCAATTTTACTTTTCCTTGTTTAATTTCTGCAAATCCAACTCCCAATTCCCTTTACAATTCAAGTCATTTACATTTCCAGCACTTTAAGATTTTGCAATTTACATTACTTGCTCTTCAAAGTTTCTGCCATTTAATTTCTTGTTCTTTAAGATTCAGCAATATACTCATTGCTCTCTTTACTTTCAATGCAATTTAAATTCTGCAACTCAATCAACCAAATCTTGATTCGCTTGACTAATTCAACCACTAAACTAAAATTGCTCAATCCTTCAATCCCTGTGGGATCGACCTCACACCCGTGAGTTTTTATTACTTGATGCGACCCGGTATACTTGCCGGTTAGATTGGTGCTATTTTTGGGAGAGATTCTTGTCTCAACCTAAAATATCCCATCAAGTTTTTGGCGCCGTTGCCGGGGATTGATTAGATTGACAATGATTAAGTGAGGTGGTTATCTAGATCAAGCACTTTTTCTTTTGTTTTGATTAACCCACTAACTGTTTGAAGATTTGCCTCTACTAACCTACTAACCATTTGAAGTTTTGTCTCAATTGATTACACTCAATTTTCAAAAGTACTACTGTGTGTTCCGTTTGATTGATTTATGTCACAGAAGAAAAGAAGAGAGGCACGAGGGAAGGCTGTCATTGAAGAAGAAATCTCGAAAGAAAAACACCACAACATGAAGCCGCAACTCGTTTCACTAATCAAAACCTTGCTGAACTGAATGAGAGGAAGGGAATGTTGAGCCCAAAGAGCCATGAGAAGGAGGCTAGGTTGAAGGAAAGGGAAGTTGTGGAGGAAAGTAAGAAGTCTCAACTTCCATGATCAAAGGGTGGAGAATGTCAAGCTAGTGACAATAAAAGAGCGCTTGTTGGGAGGCAACCCAACCAGAGGCAACTATGTTTTCATATCCAATTCAATAAAACTGTTAATTAGTTTTATCTAGATTGCAAGAAGCTAAGTTTGGTATTGCACACCAAAACAATTTAAGGGAGAATGAAAATTTCTAAGTTTGGTGTTCCACCAAAATTTCATTCAGAAACACATTCTCACTTTCTGCCATGAGGCTAGCTTCATGCATTTAGACGAACTAGTTAATTATCTTACTGTTTTTTTTTTTTTGTTTTTAGTCTATTACCTTAGAAAAAGAAGAAAGAGTTTCACACATGGTTAATTTGATGCATTGGCAAGGTACTAAGTTTGGTGTTCCCACACCAAAGTAAGTTCAAAAAGCCCACAAATAAATCATGCAGACTAACCACTGTTTCTAAGTGCTTGGGGAACAAGCAACTCTCAATATCATTGCAGAGTATCATACAAGCCTTTGGAGGGATTTATCATCATCAATCAAAGAAGCAAGAGATAAACATAAAGGCTAGCATTAATGATGATGAGAAGGAAAGCAAGTGAACTCCAACAGGTTGTATTGTTAAGAGATTGTTTTACATCAATTGTTGCTGTGATTGAAAGTTAGTTGTATCCTTAATTGCCCTGTTTGTCTGCATCATTTAGTTTTCTTTTTATGTTCCTGCCTGCCTGCATAGCATAATCTCCCTTTATAATTCAATAAGCAAGATGGCTGATCATTCACAACATTCTTATCTTCAAAACTTGTTTGCACTCAATTTTCAAGAATGCATCACATGATAGTTCTTTGAAAAGAAGGATTGAGGGATTAAAATAATTTTGAGGAAAGCAAAAGATTAGGAGAAGTGGTGGTTCTAGTTGTATGATTATGTATTGAGGTTGCATGCTTGTGAAAACTTGCATGGGAGCTCATAGGCAGGATATGAAGTTCAAAGAAGTATTGTGGAGATTCTCAAAAATCAATTGATCCAAGAAGCAGCAAACAAAATAAAAAGAAAAGAAAAGAAAATACAAAAACAAAAAGAACATGGCCCAAGGCTCTGAGCATCAATTACTAGGCAGAAAAAGAAAGAAAGAAACAAAAACTCAACAGAGTTGCTATCCTAGTAAATGCTTGTGGTTGAAGTGTGTCAGGGAAAGAGGCTTGAGCAAGTAAATCCGAGGGGTGCCTTAACACCTAATACCTTAAAACCAACTGGTTTAGGAGTATTGATTGAAAGCTTATCTAAAGAGCCGCCTTGAGACATGACACTTAGAGTCGAGGTCAAAAACACAGAAATAATAAGCTGCTTCAAGGTGATTACATATAAAGAGATCTCCATGATACCATTTGGATGAAAATCCTAAAGACCTACGACTCCCAATATGTAAAGACTAGTGAGCACTGAAACCCTTGCTTGAGCATATAATTCAAAGTTTACCCCACTGTTACTTAATCACTTCTCTCACTATAATTCACAAGTGTTCCTCAATCCATCTTAATTGAAAGAACCTTTGAGCATAATTCATTTCTTGCTTGGGGACAAGCAAGCTTTAAGTTTGGTGTTGTGATGACAAGTCATCTTAGCCTAGTTTTACTAGTCTTTTTCTCTTGTTTTCACTTGAATTATGCCCTTTCTTGAGGCTTAAGCAAACTAATTTAGATAGATTTTCATGCTTCCTTTGATTGAATCAACCATATGTGAATTAATGCTTTTTCATGAGGTTTGATGCCATAATTGGTGCATATTAGGATATAATGATTATCTCATGATCTCAAGCATAGCTTTGATGAGTTTGGTTGATTTATGATAGGTGAAGAAAGCTTGGAAAAGGATTGAAGTGAGAAGGAATGGCTAGAAGCTAAGATGAGACAATGAATCAAGGGAGATTGAACCAGGAACAAATGAAGTTGGAATTAAAGTTAGCCCCAACGTTAGCCCCTAACTTGGAGGCTAACGTTGGGAACTAAAATTGCTCCCAAGGGTTAGCCACGTTAGCGCCAACGTTAGCCCCTAACTTGGAGGCTAACGTTGGCATTTGAATTGTTTCCCAGGGGTGTGCAACGTTAGCGCCAACGTTAGCCCCTAACTTGGAGGCTAACGTTGGCGCCATTCCAACATGAAGCAAGGCCAACGTTAGGGACAAAGTTAGCCCCCTAACGTTGGCCCAAACGTGAAGTGCAGAGAATGGGGTTTGCTGCTAAAAAAAGTTAGCCATGAAGTTAGCCCCTAACTTTGAGGCTAACTTTAAAAACCCAACTTTGCAAAACTCACATCCGGTTCAATTGATTCACTTGGGTCTCTCTCCAAACTTCAAGAGCAATCAACCAAGGCCTCCTTCAACCCAATTCCATCAAGAGCAAAGGCCCAAACCAAGGCTTGAAGATCAATTGAAGAAGGTGTATAAATAGGCTAGAATTCAATTTGTTGAGGGGAGTTCTCTTTTTAGAATTTTTCTGAGAGCTTTCCTTGAAGTTTTGAGTTACAGAGTGATCTTTAGTTTCTTGTTTCGGGGGAAGGAGAAGTCCATTCTCTTCCTCTTAGCTTTCAATTTCAATTACACTTGTCTTGGATCTTGGGTTGGAGAATTGAAGGAATTCTGTTTCAATCTCACCTTAGATCTCTCTTTTGATTTACTGTTTAATTGAATTTAGCTTCCTGTTAATTGCTCTTCTTCTATTTCCCTTGCAATTTACAAGTTCCTGGTTATTGTTCTTGTTGGATCTAGGAAGGCATTGAGATCTAGACTCAGTTTTCTAGTCTCTGGGTCCTGAGATCCAATTCTCACATTTTAAATTTTCTGCTCTTGCTTTACTTATTCATTTACTTTTCTGTTTTAACTCCGATCCAATCCCAATTCCCAATTATCCTTCTGTTCGATGCAATTTTACTTTTCCTTGTTTAATTTCTGCAAATCCAACTCCCAATTCCCTTTACAATTCAAGTCATTTACATTTCCAGCACTTTAAGATTTTGCAATTTACATTACTTGCTCTTCAAAGTTTCTGCCATTTAATTTCTTGTTCTTTAAGATTCAGCAATATACTCATTGCTCTCTTTACTTTCAATGCAATTTAAATTCTGCAACTCAATCAACCAAATCTTGATTCGCTTGACTAATTCAACCACTAAACTAAAATTGCTCAATCCTTCAATCCCTGTGGGATCGACCTCACACCCGTGAGTTTTTATTACTTGATGCGACCCGGTATACTTGCCGGTTAGATTGGTGCTATTTTTGGGAGAGATTCTTGTCTCAACCTAAAATATCCCATCAGTAGCCACTGACAACGGTGATGCCCAACATACAGCTTGCCATGGAAAGGAGTAAGAAGGATTGGATGAAGACAATAGGAAAGCAGATAGACGGAAGGGACCAAGCATCTCCATACGCTTATCTGAAATTCTCACCAATGAATTACATAAGTATCTCTATCTTTATGCTTTATTCATATATCATTCATAACCATTTGAATCTGCCTGACTGAGATTTACAAGGTGACCATAGCTTGCATCATACCAACAATCTCCGTGGGATCGACCCTTACTCGCGTAAGGTTTATTACTTGGACGACCCAGTGCACTTGCTGGTTAGTTGTGCGAAGTTGTGATAAAGAGTTGAGATTACAATTGAGCGTACCATGTTGATGGCGCCATTGATGATCACAATTTCTTGCACCAAGTTTTTGACGCCGTTGCCGGGGATTGTTCGAGTTTGGACAGCTGATGGTTCATCTTGTTGCTTAGCTTAGGTATTTCTTCTTTAGAGTTCTTAAGAATGAATTCTAGTGTTTCAAGGTGATGTTCTTATCATCACCAAAGCTGATTGATTCTCATCATTTTAGCTCTTGAATGTAATGTCCTGCTGAAGCTTGGCTAGCCATGTCTAATTTCTTTAGACTAAAGCTTTAGACTAACATTGCATGATTCCTGGAATTCTCATTAAGAATTTTGATACCTTTATTTTCTTTTCCACTTAATTTTTGAAAAAGCACAAAAAAATTACAAAATCATAAAAACCAAAAATATTGTATGTCTCTTGTTGAGTCTAGTGTCTCATTTTAAGTTTGATGTCAATTGCATGTTTCTGTTCTTCTTGCATTCATTCATGTGTCTTAAGTGATCTTCAAGATGTTCTTGATGATTTCCTTGCTCTGATCTTTGAATTCTCTTGATTTGAGTGTTTTGTTGTTTCTCATATGCATTCTCATTTGTTAGTGTCAATAGTATACAAACTTCTAAGTTTGGTGTCTTGCATGCATTGTTTATTTGATTTTAGTTGCATTTTGATTTTTCTTCATTATTGAAAATCCAAAATTTTTTTTAAATTTGTGTCTTTTCAAGTCAATAATGCAGAGAATTGAAGATTCAAAATATACAGCAGAGGAATTATACAAAAAAAGCTGGGCGTTCAAAACGCCCAGTGAGGAAGGAAAACTGGCGTTTAAACGCCAGCTAGGGTGCCTGGCTGGGCGTTTAACGCCCAAAAGGGTAGTGTTTTGGGCGTTAAATGCCAGAATGTGCACCATTCTGGGCGTTTAACACCACGATGGCACAAGAGGGAAGATTCTGTTTTTAATTCAAATTTTTTTCAAGTTTTCAAAATTTTTTAAAATCAAATCTTTTTCAAATCATATATTTTCAATCAAATCTTTTTCAAAATCAATTTTTTTCCATTTTCAAAAATACTTGCTATCAGTTAATGATTTGATTCAACATTTCAAGTATGTTGCCTTTTCTGTTGAGAAAGGTTTAATGTTTGAATCATATCTTTTCTTGTTAGCCAAGTCATTAATTTTTAAAATCAAATCTTTTTAAATTGTTTTTTTTTTTTTTCAAATCATATCTTCTCAATCACATCTTTTTAAAACCATAACTTTTCAATCATATCTTCTTAATCATATCTTTTTCAAAATAGTTTTCAATCATATCTTTTTGATTTCTAATTTCAAAATCTTTTTCAAAAATCACTTGATTTCTTTTCCACTCTTGGTTTTCGAAAATCAATTAGTGTTTTTCAAAATGTTTTTTAAAATCTTTTACTTAATTTTCGAAAATTTCTTCACCTCTTCTCACATCCTTCTATTTATGGACTAACACTATTCCTCAATGAACAATTCGAACTCCATCTCTTTTGAGAAGTTCGAATTCTTCTACCTCCTCCTTCTGTTTTTCTTTTCCTCTGACACCTCAAGGAATCTCTATACTGTGACATAGAGGATTCCACATTTTCTTGTTCTGTTTTCTTTCATATGAGCAGGAGCAAAGACAAAAGCATTCTTGTTGAGGCTGACCCTGAACCTGAAAGGACCTTGAAGCGAAAGCTAAGAGAAGCTAAGGCACAACTCTCTGTAGAGGACCTAACAAAAATCTTCAAAGAAGAAGAACCCATGGCAGCCGAAAACAACAACAATGCCAACAATGCAAGGAAGGTGCTTGGTGACTTTACTGCACCTACTCCCGACTTCTATGGGAGAAGCATCTATATCCCTGCCATTGGAGCAAACAACTTTGAGCTTAAGCCTCAATTAGTTTCTCTAATGCAATAGAATTGCAAGTTTCATGGACTTCCATTGGAAGATCCTCATCAGTTTTTAGCTAAATTCTTGCAAATCTGTGACACTGTCAAGACTAATGGGGTTGACCCTTAGGTCTACAGACTTATGCTATTCCCTTTTGCTGTAAGAGACAGAGCTAGGATATGGTTGGACTCACAACCTAAAGAAAGCCTGAACTCTTGGGAAAAGCTAGTCAATGCCTTCTTGGCAAAGTTCTTTCCACCTCAAAAATTGAGTAAGCTTAGAGTGGAAGTCAAACCTTCAGACAAAAGGAAGGAGAATCCCTCTATGAAGCTTGGGAAAGATACAAACAATTGATCAGAAAGTGTCCTTCTGACATGCTTTCTGAATGGAGCATCATAGGTATTTTCTATGATGGTTTGTCTGAACTATCCAAGATGTCATTGGATAGTTCTGCTGGAGGATCTCTTCATCTGAAGAAGACGCCTACAGAAGCTCAAGAGCTCATTGAAATGGTTGCAAATAACCAATTCATGTACACTTCTGAAAGGAATCCTGTGAGCAATGGGACAAATCAGAAGAAAGGAGTTCTTGAGATTGATACTCTGAATGCCATACTGGCTTAGAACAAAATATTGACCCAACAAGTCAATATGATTTCTCAAAGTCTGTCTGGAATGCAAGCTGCACCAGGTAGTACTAAGGATTTTTCATCTGAAGAAGAAGCTTATGATCCTGAGAACCCTTTAATGGAAGAGGTGAATTACATAGGAGAACCCTATGGAAACACCTATAATTCTTCATGGAGAAATCATCCAAATCTCTCATGGAAGGATCAACAGAGACCTCAACAAGGTTTCAACAACAATAATGGTGGAAGAAACAGGTTTAGCAATGGCAAGCCTTTTCCATCATCTTCTCAGTAACACACAGAGAATTCTAAGCAGAACCACTCTGACTTAGCAACCATGGTCTCTGATCTAATCAAAACCACTCAAAGTTTCATGACTGAAACAAGGTCCTCCATTAGGAATTTGGAGGCACAAGTGGGACAGCTGAGTAAGAAAGTTACTGAACTTCCTCCTAGTACTCTTCCAAGCAATACAGAAGAGAATCCAAAAGGAGAATGCAAGGCCATTAACATGAACTACATGGCCGAACTTGGAGAGGAGGAAGAGGCAGTGAACGCCACTGAGGAAGACCTCAATGGACGTCCACTGGCCTCCAATGAGTTTCCTAATGAGGAACCATGGGAATCTGAGGCTCACACTGAGACCATAGAGATTCCATTGGATTTACTTCTGCCATTCATGAGCTCTGATGAGTATTCTTCCTCTGAAGAGGATGAGTATGTCACTGAAGAGCAAGTTGCTAAATACCTTGGAGCAATCATGAAGTTAAATGACAAGTTATTTGGTAATGAGACTTGGGAGAACGAACCTCCTTTGCTCACCAAAGAACTGGATGACTTGTCTAGGCAGAAATTACCTCAAAAGAGACAGGATCCTGGGAAGTTTTCAATACCTTGTACCATAGGCACCATGACCTTTAAGAAGGCTCTGTGTGACTTAGGGTCAAGTATAAACCTAATGCCTCTCTCTGTAATGGAGAAGCTAGGGATCTTTGAGGTACAAGCTGTAAGAATCTCACTAGAGATGGCAGACAACTCAAGAAAACAAGCTTATAGACTTGTAGAGGATGTTCTGGTAAAGATTAAAGACCATTACATCCCTGCTGATTTCATAGTCCTAGAGACTGGGAAGTGCATGGATGAATCCATCATCCCTGGCAGACCCTTCCTAGCCACAGTAAAGGCTGTGATTGATGTTGACAGAGGTGAATTGATCATTCAAGTGAATGAAGAATCCTTTGTGTTTAAGGCTCAAGGATATCCCTCTGTTACCATGAAGAGTAAGCATGAAGAGCTTCTCTCAAAACAGAGTCAAACAGAGCCCCCACAGTCAAACTCTAAGTTTGGTGTTGGGAGGCCACAACCAACTTCTAAGTTTGGTGTTGAACCCCCACATTCAAACTCTAAGTTTGGTGTTGGGAGGTTCCAACATTGCTCTAAGTATCTGTGAGGCTCCATGAGAGCCCTCTGTCAAGCTACTGACATTAAAGAAGCGCTTGTTGGGAGGCAACCCAATGTTATATTTATCTATTTCCCTTTGTTATTTTATATTTTCTGTAGGTTGATGATCATGAGAAGTCACAAAATCAATTGAAAAAGCAAAAACAGAATGAAAAATTGAAAGAAAAATAGCACACCCTGGAGGAAGACCTTGCTGGCGTTTAAACGCCAGTAAGGGCAGCAAATGGGCGTTTAACGCCCAGTCTGGCACCATTCTGGGCGTTTAACGCCAAAAAGGGGCACCAGACTGGCGTTAAACGCCAGGAAAGGGCAAGAAGTTGGCGCTAAACACCAGAAATGGGCACCAGCCCGGCGTTTAACGCCAGAATTGGCACAAAGAGCATTTTTGCTCGCCACTTAGTGCAGGGATGACTTTTCCTTGACACCTCAGGATCTGTGGACCCCACAGGATCCCCACCTAGCCCACCACTTTCTCTCTTCTTCACCCATTCACCAATCACCTCAACACCTCTTCCCCAAAAACCCCTCACCTATCAAATCCCATCTTTCTCTTCACCACTCACATCCATCCTTCATAAAACCCCACCTACCTCACCATTCAAATTCAAACCACTTTCCCACCCAAACCCACCCTCCCATAGCCGAACCCTACCCCTCTCTCCACCCCTATATAAACCCATCTTCACTCTTTCATTTTCACACAACCTAAACACTACTTTTCCCCCTTTGACCGAACCATAGAGCCATCTTCATCTCCTCTATTTCTTCTTCTTCTACTCTCTTCTTTCCTCTTTTGCTCGAGGACGAGCAAACATTTTAAGTTTGGTGTGGTAAAAGCATTGCTTTTTGTTTTTCCATAACCATTTATGGCATCTAAGGCCGGAGAAACCTCTAGAAAGAGGAAAGGGAAGGCAAAAGCTTTCACCTCCGAGTCATGGGAGATGGAGAGATTCATCTCAAGGGTGCATCAAGACAACTTCCATGAAGTTGTGGCCTTGAAGAAGGTGATCCCTGAGGTCCCTTTCAAACTCAAAAAGAGTGAATATCCGGAGATCCGACATGAGATTCGAAGAAGAGGTTGGGAAGTTCTTACCAACCCCATTCAACAAGTCGGAATTTAATGGTTCAAGAGTTCTATGCCAATGCATGGATCACCAAGAACCATTATCAAAGTGTGAACCCGGACCCAAAGAATTGGCTTACAATGGTTCGGGGGAAATGTTTAGATTTTAGTCCAGAAAATGTAAGGTTAGCATTCAACTTGCCCATGATGCAAGGAGATGAACACCCTTACACTAGAAGGGTCAACTTTGATCAAAGGTTGGAACAAGTCCTCATAGACATCTGTGAAGAGGGCGCTCAATGGAAGAGAGATTCAAGAGGGAAGCCGGTTCAACTAAGAAGGCATGACCTCAAGCCCGTGGCTAGGAGATGGTTGGAGTTTATCCAACGCTCAATCATTCCCACTAGCAACTGGTCCGAAGTTACTATAGACTGGGCCATCATGATCCATAGCATCATGATTGAAGAAGAAGTAGAAGTTCATGAGGTTATAGCCCAAGAACTTTATAAGGTAGCAGACAAGTCCTCTACCTTGGCAAGGTTAGCCTTTCCTCATCTCATTTGTCACCTCTGTTATTCAGTTGGAGTTGACATAGAGGGAGACATCCCCATTGATGAGGACAAGCCCATCACTAAGAAAATGATGGAGCAAACAAGAGATCCCACTCATCATGAAATCCCTGAGATACCTCAAGGGATGCACTTTCCTCCACAAAACTATTGGGAGCAAATCAACACCTCCCTAGGAAAATTGAGTTCCAACATGGGACAACTAAGGGTGGAGCACCAAGAACATTCCATCCTCCTCCATGAAATTAGAGAAGATCAAAGAATCATGAGAGAGGAGCAACAAAGGCAAGGAAGAGACATTGAGGAGCTCAAGCACTCCATAAGATCTTCAAGAGGAAGAACAAGCCGCCATCACTAAGGTGGACCCGTTCTTTAATTTCCTTGTTCTTTACTTTCTTGTTTTTCGAATTTTATGCTTATGTTTATCCATGTTTGTGTCTTATTACATGATCATTAGTGTCTTAGTGTCTATGCCTTAAAGTTATGAATGTTTTATGAATCCATCACCTTTCTTAAATGAAAAATGTTCTAAATTGAAAAAGAGAAGAATTGCATGAATTTTGAATTTTATAACAGATTAATTATTTTGATGTGGTGGCAATACTTTTGTTTTCTGAATGTATGCTTAAACAGTGCATATGTCTTTTGAATTTGTTGTTCATGAATGATTGGCTCTTGAAAGAATGATGAAAAAGGAGACATGTTACTGAGGATCTGAAAAATCATAAAAATGATTCTTGAAGCAAGAAAAAGCAGTGAATACAAAAAAAAAAAGAGAGAAAAAAAGGAGAAAAACGAAAAAAAAAAAGAGAAAGAGAAAAAGAAAAAGAAAGAAATAAAGTTGTGATCAAAGGCAAAAAGAGTGTACTTAAGAACCCTGGACACCTCTAATTGGGGACTCTAGCAAAGCTGAGTCACAATCTGAAAAGGTTCACCCAATTATGTGTCTGTGGCATGTATGTATCCGATGGTAATACTGGAAGACAGAGTGCTTTGGGCCATAGCCAAGACTCATAAAGTAGCTGTGTTCAAGAATCATCATACTTAACTAGGAGAATCAATAACACTATCTAGATTCTGAGTTCCTATAGAAGCCAATCATTCTGAATTTCAAAGGATAGAGTGAGATGCCAAAACTGTTCAGAGGCAAAAAGCTAAAAGCTCCGCTCATCTAATTAATACTAATCTTCATAGATGTTTTTGGAATTCATTGCATATTCTCTTCTTTTTATCTTATTTGGTTTTCAGTTGTTTGGGGACAAGCAACAATTTAAGTTTGGTGTTGTGATGAGCGGATAATTTATACGCTTTTTGGCATTGTTTTTAGTATGTTTTTAGTATGTTTTAGTTAGTTTTTAGTATATTTTTATTAGTTTTTAGTTAAAATTCACTTTTCTGGACTTTACTATGAGTTTGTGTGTTTTTCTGTGATTTTAGGTATTTTCTGGCTGAAATTGAGGGACCTGAGCAAAAATCTAATTCAGAGACTGAAAAGGACTGCAGATGCTGTTGGATTCTGACCTCCCTGCACTCAAAGTGGATTTTCTGGAGCTACAGAAACCCAATTGGCGCGCTCTTAACGGCGTTGGAAAGTAGACATCCTGGGCTTTCCAGCAATGTATAATAGTTCATACTTTGCCCGAGATTTGATGGCCCAAACCGGCGTTCCAAATCAGCTCAAGAATGCCCGGTGTTAAACGCCGGAACTGGCACAAGAATGGGAGTTAAACGCCCAAACTGGCACAAAAGCTGGCGTTTAACTGCAAGAAAAGTCTCTACACATGAAAGCTTCAATGCTCAGCCCAAGCACACACCAAGTGGGCCCGGAAGTGGATTTTTATGTCATTTACTCATCTTTGTAAACCCTAGGCTACTAGTTCTCTACAAATAGGACCTTTTACTATTGTATTTTCATCTTTAGATCTTTGAATCTTTGGATCCTTGATCATCTTGAGATCTTTGAATCTTTTGATCACATTTTGGAGGCTGGCCTCACGGCCATGCCTAGACCTTGTTCTTATGTATTTTCAAAGGTGGAGTTTCTACACACCATAAATTAAGGTGTGGAGCTCTGCTGTACCTCGAGTATTAATGCAATTACTATTGTTCTTCTATTCAATTCAGCTTGTTCTTGTTCTAAGATATCACTTGTTCTTCAACTTGATGAATATGATGATCCGTGACACTCATCATCATTCTCACCTATGAACGTGTGCCTGACAACCACCTTCGTTCTACCTTAGATTGAGTGGATATCTCTTGGATCCCTTAATCGGAATCTTCGTGGTATAAGCTAGAATTGATGGCGGCATTCAAGAGAATCCGGAAGGTCTAAACCTTGTCTGTGGTATTCTGAGTAGGATTCAATGATTGAATGACTGTGACGAGCTTCAAACTCCTGAAGGCTGGGCGTTAGTGACAGACGCAAAAGCATCAATGGATTCTATTCCAACCTGATTGAGAACCGACAGATGATTAGCCGTGCTGTGACAGGGTGCGTTGAACATTTTCACTAAGTGGAGGGGATTGTAGCCATTGACAACGGTGATGCCCAACATACAGCTTGCCATGGAAAGGAGTAAGAAGGATTGGATGAAGACAATAGGAAAGCAGAGAGACGGAAGGGACCAAGCTTCTCCATACGCTTATCTGAAATTCTCACCAATGAATTACATAAGTATCTCTATCTTTATGCTTTATTCATATATCATTCATAACCATTTGAATATGCCTGACTGATATTTACAAGGTGACCATAGCTTGCTTCATACCAACAATCTCCGTGGGATCGACCCTTACTCGCGTAAGGTTTATTACTTGGACGACCCAGTGCACTTGCTGGTTAGTTGTGCGAAGTTGTGATAAAGAGTTGAGATTACAATTGAGCGTACCATGTTGATGGCGCCATTGATGATCACAATTTCGTGCACCACTCCCTTAGGGGTGGATTGTAAGGTCATACATCGGTTGGGGAGGGGAACGAAGCATGCCTTATAAGGGTGTCGATACCTCTCCCTAGCATAACGCATTTTGACGAGTGAGTGTTGGGGGCTTCGGCTATCATCCTTATCGTCAAAGCCAAAACCGTGAGGCCTTGTGTGCCAAAACGGACAATATCGTGCTAGCAGGTGGTCTGGGCTGTTACAGATGGTATCAGAGCCGGAGTCTGGATCGATGTGCCAACGAAGGCGCTGGGCTCCCTTAGGGAGGTGGATTGTAAGGTCCCACATCGGTTGGGGAGGGGAACAAAGCATTTCTTATAAGGGTGTGGATACCTCTCACTTGCATGACGCATTTTGACGAGTGAGTGTGGGGGGGCTTCGGCTATCATCCCTATCGTCAAAGGCAAAACCGTGAGGCCTTGTGTGCCAAAACGGACAATATCGTGCTAGCAGGTGGTCTGGGCTGTTACAGGAAGGGGAAGAATAGGAGGAAAGTGACAACAACAATAAAGATGAACCGTGTCTCTTATTTTCTCTATATGCATGTGTGTTGTGAATAAGCATAGCTTTATTATCAAATTGTAACATGTTGCTATGATATCATGATCACCATCTTGAACTTTTGTGAGTCAAAGTAATTAAGTTTCATGATCATAAACAAACAAGGTAATTTAAAGAAGAAGCTGATGAGCGGATAATTTATACGCTTTTTGGCATTGTTTTTAGGTAGTTTTTAGTAAATTCAAGCTACTTTTAGGGATGTTTTCATTAGTTTTTATGTTAAATTCACATTTCTGGACTTTACTATGAGTTTGTGTGTTTTTCTGTGATTTCAGGTAATTTCTGGCTGAAATTGAGGGACTTGAGCAAAACTCTGAAAAAGGCTGACAAAAGGACTGCTGATGTTGTTGGAATCTGACCTCCATGCACTCAAAATGGATTTTCTGGAGCTTCAGAACTCCAATTGGCGCGCTCTCAACGGCGTTGGAAAGTAGACATCTAGGGCTTTCCAGAAATATATAATAGTTCATACTTTATTCGGAAATTGATGACGTAACTTGGCGTTGAACGCCAAGTACATGCTGCTGTCTGGAGTTAAACGCCAGAAAAACGTCATGATCCGGAGTTGAACGCCCAAAACACGTCATAACTTGGAGTTCAACTCCAAGAGAAGCCTCAGCTCGTGGATAGATCAAGCTTAGCCCAAACATTCACCAAGTGGGCCCCGGAAGTAGATTTATGCATCAATTACTTACTCATGTAAACCCTAGTAGCTAGTCTAGTAAAAATAGGATAAGTTACTATTGTATTAGACATCTTTGGTCTCAGTTTTGTTTTATTCTTCATCTTAGGAGACTATTGATCACATTTTGGGGGCTGGCCATTCGGCCATGCCTGAACCTTTTACTTATATATTTTCAACAGTGGAGTTTCTGCACACCATAGATTAAGGGTGTGGAGCTCTGCTGTACCTCAAGTTTCAATACAATTACTATTCCTTTCTATTCAACTCTCTTTTATTCTTATTCCAAGATATACGTTGCACTTAACTTTGATGAATGTGATGATCCGTGACACTCATCATCATTCTCACTTATGAACGCGCGTGACTGACAACCACTTCCGTTCTACCTTAGGCCGGGCGCATATCTCTTAGATTCCCCAACAGAATCTCCGTGGTATAA
This sequence comes from Arachis stenosperma, assembly GCF_014773155.1. Taxonomy (NCBI): domain Eukaryota; kingdom Viridiplantae; phylum Streptophyta; class Magnoliopsida; order Fabales; family Fabaceae; genus Arachis; species Arachis stenosperma. Next base: position 88,962,731 of record NC_080385.1, on the reverse strand, counting down.
GCTAGATAGATGGCGGCATTCATGGGGATCCGGAAAGTCTAATCTTGTCTGTGGTATTCCGAGTAGGATCCCGGGAATCTGGAAAGTCTACCTTGTCTGTGGTATTCCGAGTAGGATTCCGGTATTGAATGACTGTGACGAGCTTCAAACTCCGGAAGGCTGGGCGTTAGTGACAGACGCAAAAGAATCAATGGATTCTATTCCAACCTGATTGAGAACGGATAGATGATTAGCCGTGCTGTGACAGAGCATTTGGACCATTTTCACTGAGAGGATGAGATGTAGCTATCAACCAAGGGTGATGCCTCCAGACGATTAGCCGTGTAGTGACAGCGCATAGGACCATTTTCCCGAGAGGATTAAAAGTAGCCATTGATGATAGTGATGCCCTACATACAGCTTGCCATGGAAAGGAGTAAGAAGGATTGGAAGAGAGAGTAGTGAAGCAGAGTTTCAAGAGGAGCACAGCATCTCCACACGCTTATCTGAAATTCCCACTCTTGATTTACATAAGTATTTCTATCCCTTTTATTTTCTCTTTATTATTGATTTTCGAAAACCAAAACTATTTAATCTGCCTAACTGAGATTTACAAGGTGACCATAGCTTGCTTCATACCAACAATCTCTGTGGGATCGACCCTTACTCACGTAAGGTATTACTTGGACGACCCAGTACACTTGCTGGTTAGTTGAACGGAGTTGTGTCCACACATAAGTGCCATAATAATGATTCCATACAACAACAAAAAAATACTACATTGATGTGATCACAATTTCGTCCACCAAGTTTTTGGCGCCGTTGCCGGGGATTGTTCGAGTATGGACAACTGATGGTTCATCTTGTTGCTCAGATTAGGTAATTTTCTTTTCAAAAATCTTTTTCAAAATTTTTTCTTTCTTTTTCGTTTTTCCTAACCTTATTTTCGAAAAAAATTAATAAAAATACAAAAAAGAAATCATAAAATCATAAAAACTAAAAATATTTTGTGTTTCTTGTTTGAGTCTTGAGTCAATTTTTAAATTTGGTGTCAATTGCATGCCTTAAAATTTTTTTCTTGCATTTTTTCGAAAATTTCATGCATTCATAGTGTTCTTCATGATCTTCAAGTTGTTCTTGGTAAGTCTTCTTGTTTAATCTTGATATTTTCTTGTCTTATGTCTTTTCTTGTTTTTCATGTGCATCTTTGCATTCATATTTTTCATGCATTAAAGATTTCTAAGTTTGGTGTCTTGCATGTTTTCTTTGCATCAAAAATTTTTCAAAATTATGTTCTTGATGTTCATCATGATCTTCAAAGTGTTCTTGGTGTTCATCTTGACATTCATAGCATTTTTGCATGCATTCATTGTTTTGATCTAAAAATTTCATGCATTGAGTATTTTTGTTGTTTTTCTCTCTCATAATTAAAAATTCAAAAATAAAAAAAAATATCTTTTCCTTATTTCCCTCCAAATTTTCGAAATTTTAGGTTGACTTGGTCAAAAATTTTTAAAATTAGTTATTTCTTACAAGTCAAGTCAAAATTTCAATTTTAAAAATCTTATCTTTTCAAAATCTTTTTCAAAAAATCATATCTTTTTCATTTTTTTTATCATTTTCGAAAAATTTCAAAAATATTTTTCAAATTATTTTCAAAATCTTTTTTCTTATCTTTATATCAAATTTTCAAAAATTAGCTAACAATTAATGTGATTGGTTCAAAAATTTGAAGTTTGTTACTTTCTTGTTAAGAAAGGTTCAATCTTTAAGTTCTAGAATCTTATCTTGTGGTTTCTTGTTAGTGAAGTAAATAATTTCAAAATTTTTGAATTAAATCTTTTTATCTTTTATTTGATCTTTTTCCAAAAATTTTATCTTTTTCAAAATTTGATTTCAAAATACCTTATCTAACTTATTATCTTCTTATCTTTTTCAATTTTGATTTCAAATCTTTTTCAATCAACTAACTAACTTTTTGTTTGTTTCTTATCTTTTTCAAAACCACCTAACTACTTTTCCCTCTTCAATTTTTGAAAATATCTCACCCCTTTTTCAAAAGTTCTTTTTAATTAACTAATTGTTTCATGTTTTAAATTTTAATTACATTTTATTTCTAATTTTCGAAAATTACTAACCTCTTTTTCAAAATTATTTTCGAAATTTCCCTTCTCTTTTCTTCTTCTATTTAATTATTTAATTACTAACACTTCTCTTCACCTCTTTTCATCCAAAAATCCGAATCCATCCTTCTTCATTCTTCTCCCCCTTCTTCTTCTACTAACATAAATGAATCTCTATACTGTGACATAGAGGATTCCTCTTCTTTTCTTGTTTTCTCCTCTTTCATATGAGCAGGAACAAGGATAAAGGCACTCTTGTTGAAATTGATCCAGAACCTGAAAGGACTCTGAAGAGAAAATTAAGAGAAGCTAAATTACAACAATCCAGAAACAACCTTTCAGAAATTTTCGAACAAGAGAAGGAGATGGCAGCCGAAAATAATAATAATGCAAGGAGAATACTTGGTGACTTCACAAAGCCAACATCCAAATTTGATGGAAGAAGCATCTCCATTCCTGCCATTGGAGCCAACAACTTTGAGCTGAAACCTCAGCTAGTTGCCTTAATGCAACAAAACTGCAAGTTTTATGGACTTCCATCTGAAGATCCTTATCAGTTTTTAACTGAGTTCTTGCAGATCAGTGAGACTGTAAAGACAAATGGAGTTGATCCTGAAGTCTACAGACTCATGCTTTTCCCTTTTGCTGTAAGAGACGGAACTAGAATATGGTTGGATTCACAACCTAAGGATAGCCTGGACTCCTGGGATAAGCTGGTCACAGCCTTCTTGGATAAATTCTTTCCTCCTCAAAAGCTGAGCAAGTTGAGAGTGGATGTTCAAACCTTCAAACAAAAAGATGGTGAATCTTTCTATGAAGCTTGGGAAAGATACAAGCAGCTGACCAAAAGATGTCCATCTGACATGTTTTCAGAATAGACCATATTAGATATATTCTATTATGGCCTTTCTGAATTTTCGAAAATGTCATTGGACTATTCTGCAGGTGGATCTATTCACCTGAAGAAAACGCCTGAAGAGGCTCAAGAACTCATTGACATGGTTGCAAATAACCAGTTCATGTACACTTCTGAGAGGAATTCTGTGAATAATGGGATACCTCAGAAGAAAGGAGTTCTTGAAATTGATGGTCTGAATGCCATATTGGCTCAGAACAAAGTGTTGACTCAACAGGTCAACATGATCTCTCAAAATCTGAATGGATGGCAACATGCATCCAATAGTACTAGAGACGTAGCTTCTGAAGAAGCTTATGATCCTGAGAACCCTGCCATGGCAGAGGTTAATTACATGGGTGAACCTTATGGAAACACCTATAACTCATCATGGAGAAATCATCCAAATTTCTCATGGAAGGATCAACAAAAACCTCAACAAGGTTTTAACAATGGTGGATGCAATAGGCTGAGCAATAGTAAGCAATATCTATCATCTTCTCAGCAACAGACAGAGAATTCTGAACAAAACACTTCTAATTTAGCCAATATAGTCTCTGATCTGTCAAAGGCCACTTTCAGTTTCATGAATGAAACAAGATCCTCCATCAGAAATCTGGAGGCACAAGTGGGCCAGCTAAGTAAGAAAGTCACAGAAACTCCTCCCAGTATTCTCCCAAGCAATACAGAAGAGAACCCAAAAGGAGAGTGCAAGGCCATTGATATACTCAACATGGCCGAATGCACAAGGGAAGAGGAGGACGAAAATCCTAGTGAGAAAGACCTCCTGGGACGTCCCTCAAGCAAGAAGGAGTTTCCTATTAAGGATCCAAAGGAATCTGAGGCTCATATAGAGACCATAGAGATTCCATTAAATCTCCTTCTGCCATTCATGAGCTCTGAAGACTATTCTTCCTCTGAAGAGGATGAAGATGTGACTGGAGAGCAAGTTGCTCAATATTTAGGAGCTATCATGAAGCTGAATGCCAAGTTATTTGGTAATAAGACTTGGGAAAGTGAACCTCCCTTGCTCATTAGTGAACTAGATTCTTGGATTCAGAAAACTCTACCTCAAAAGAAACAAGATCCTGGCAAGTTCCTAATACCTTGTACCATAGGCACCATGACCTTTGAAAAGGCTCTATGTGACATGGGGTCAGGGATAAATCTTATGCCACTCTCTGTAATGGAGAAGCTGGGAATCATTGAGGTACAACCTGCCTTGTTATCATTGCAATTGGCAGACAAGTCATTGAGACAAGCTTATGGATTAGTAGAGGACGTTCTAGTAAAGGTTGAAGGCCTTTACATCCCTGCTGATTTCATAATCTTAGACACTAGGAAGGAAGATGATGAATGCATCATCCTTGGAAGACCTTTCCTGGCCACAGCAGGAGCTGTGATAGATGTCAACAGAGGAGAATTAGTCCTTCAATTGAATGGGGACTACCTTGTGTTTAAGGCACATGGCCATCCCTCTGTGACAAAAGAGAGTAAGCATGAAGAGCTTCTCTCAGTTCAGAGTCAAGAAGAGCCCCCACAGTCAAACTCTAAGTTTGGTGTTGGGAGGCCACAACCAAACTCTAAGTTTGGTGTTAAGACCCCATATCCAAACTCTAAGTTTGGTGTGGGCAACTATACAACATTGACCTGATCACCTTGTGGCTCCATGAGAGCCACTGTCAAGCTATTGACATTAAAGAAGCGCTTGTTGGGAGGCAACCCAATTTTATCTAATTTTTATTTTATTATATTTTATTGCTATTTTGTGTTTTATTAGGTACATGATCATGAGGAGTCACAAAAAAATCATAAAAATTAAAAACAAAATCAAAAACAGCAGAAGAAAAAATTTGCACCCTGGAAGACGCACAGGCTGGCGTTCAATGCCAGTAAGGTGCATCTGGCCGGCGTTCAATGCCAGAACAGAGCACCATTCTGGCACTGAACGCCAGAAACAAGCAACATTCTGGCGCCGAACGCCAGGAATGTGCCCAGAGAGGAAAAACTGGCGCTGAACGCCAGTAACAAGCATGAAACTGGCGTTCAATGCCAGAAACATGCTTTACATGGGCGTTGAACGCCCAGAACGTGCACCAATGGGCGTTTAAACGCCAGAATGGTGTGCCAAGGCATTTTACATGCCTCTTTGGTGCAGGGATGGAATTCCTTGACACCTCAGGACCTGTGGACCCCACAGGATCCCCACCTAACATATTCCCACCTTACCTCCTAATTCTAGTTTTTGTGATTACTCTTCCCCATGTCACACTTCCCAACAACTTTCACCAATCACCTCAATTCCTCTTCCCAACTACCCCATTCACCACTCACATCCTTCCACTCTTCCCCATAAACCCCACCTACCTTCAAAATTCAAAAACATTTTCCCACCCATTCCCACCCTAAATGGCCGAATACACACTACCCCCTCTCCTTATAAATACCCCTCCATTCTACTTCATTTTCACACAACACAACCCCCTCTTCTCCCACATAGCCGAACCTTCACCTTTCCCTCTCTACCATATTCTCTTCTTCTTCTTCTTCTTCTCTTCTTTCTTTTATTGCTCGAGGGCGAGCAATATTTTAAGTTTGGTGTAGTAAAAGCATAAGCTTTTTGTTTTTCCATTACCATCAATGGCACCTAAGGCCGGAGTATCCTCTAGAAAAGTAAAAGGGGAAGACAAAAGCTTCCACCTCTGAGTCATGGGAGATGGAAAGACTCATGTAAAGGGTTTATAGCTCAGTGGTAGAACATGTGGCTGCAAATCAAGAGATCCCTGAGATACCTCAGGGGATAAATTGTCCTCCACACAAATATTGGAACCAACTAAGGATAGGAACACCAAAATTACTAGGTATCATTCAACAGAAGCAAGGAAGAGACATAAAGAAGCTCAAAGAGCACCATTGGACCTTCAAGAAGGCGCCACCCTCACTCAGGTGGATTCATTCCTTGTTCTTATTTCTTTCTGCTTTTCGGTTTTTAATGTTGTGCTTATCTATGTTTTGTGTCTCTACTTCATGATCATTAGTATGTAGTAACCATGTCTTAAAGCTATGAACAAAATCCATTAATCCCTCACCTCTCTTAAATGAAAAATGTTTTAATTCAAAAGAACAAGAAGTACATGAATTTCAAAATTATCCTTGAATTTAATTTAATTTTATTGATGTGGTGACAACACTTTTTGTTTTCTGAATGAATGATTGAACAGTGCATATGTCTTGTGATATTGTTGTTTATGAGTGTTAAAATTGTTGGCTCTTGAAAGAATGATGAACAAAGAGAAATGTTATTGATGATCTGAAAAATCATGAAATTGATTCTTGAAGCAAGAAAAAGCAGTGAAAAAGAAAGCTTGCGAAAAAAAAATGGCGAAAAATTTAGAAAGAAAAAGAAAAAGCAAGCAGAAAAAGCCAATAGCCCTTAAAACCAAAAGGCAAGGGTAAAAAGGATCCAAGGCTTTGAGCATCAATGGATAGGAGGGCCTAAGGAAATAAAATCCAGGCCTAAGCGGCTAAATCAAGCTGTCCCTAACCATGTGCTTGTGTCATGCAGGTCCAAGTGAAAAGCTTGAGACTGAATGGTTAAAGTCGTGATCCAAAGCAAAAAGAGTGTGCTTAAGAGCTCTGGACACCACTAACTAGGGAATCTAGCAAAGCTGAGTCACAATCTGAAAAGGTTCACCCAGTTATGTGTCTGTGGCATTTATGTATCCGGTGGTAATACTGGAAAACAAAGTACTTAGGGCCACGGCCAAGACTCATAAGTAGCTGTGTTCAAGAATCAACATGCTTAACTAGGAAAGTCAATAACACTATCCGAAATTCTAAGTTCCTAAAAGAAGCCAATCATTCTAAACTTCAATGGAAAAAGTGAGATGCCAAAACTGTTCAGAAGCAAAAAGCTACAAGTCCCGCTCATCTAATTATAATTAATATTCATTGATATTCTGGAATTTATAGCATATTCTCTTCTTTTTACCCTATTTGATTTTCGGTTGCTTGGGGACAAGCAACAATTTAAGTTTGGTGTTGTGATGAACGGATAATTTATACGCTTTTTGGCATTGTTTTTAGGTAGTTTTTAGTAAGTTCAAGCTACTTTTAGGGATGTTTTCATTAGTATTTATGTTAAATTCACATTTCTGGACTTTACTATGAGTTTGTGTGTTTTTCTGTGATTTCAGGTAATTTCTGGCTGAAATTGAGGGACTTGAGCAAAACTCTGAAAAAGGCTGACAAAAGGACTGCTGATGCTGTTGGAATCTGACCTCCCTGCACTCAAAATGGATTTTCTGGAGCTACAGAACATCAGTTGGCGCGCTCTCAACGGCGTTGGAAAGTAGACATCCAGGGCTTTCCAGCAATATATAATAGTCCATACTTTATTCGGAAATTGATGACGTAACTTGGCGTTGAACGCCAAGTACATGATGCTGTCTGGAGTTAAACGCCAGAAAAACGTCATGATCCGGAGTTGAACGCCCAAAACACGTCATAACTTGGAGTTCAACTCCAAGAGAAGCCTCAGCTCGTGGATAGATCAAGCTCAGCCCAAACATTCACCAAGTGGGCCCCGGAAGTGGATTTATGTATCAATTACTTACTCATGTAAACCCTAGTAGCTAGACTAGTATAAATAGGATAAGTTACTATTGTATTAGACATCTTTGGTCTCAGTTTTGTTTTATTCTTCATCTTAGGAGACTATTGATCACGTATTGGGGGCTGGCCATTCGGCCATGCCTTAACCTTTTACTTATGTATTTTCAACAGTGGAGTTTCTGCACACCATAGATTAAGGGTGTGGAGCTCTGCTGTACCTCAAGTTTCAATACAATTACTATTCCTTTCTATTCAAATCTCTTTTATTCTTATTTCAAGATATACGTTGCACTTAACTTTGATGAATGTGATGATCCGTGACACTCATCATCATTCTCACTTATGAACGCGCGTGACTGACAACCACTTCCGTTCTACCTTAGGCCGGGCGCATATCTCTTAGATTCCCCAACAGAATCTTCGTGGTATAAGTTAGATAGATGGCAGCATTCATGGGGATCCGGAAAGTCTAACCTTGTCTGTGGTATTCCGAGTAGGATCCCGGGAATCTGGAAAGTCTACCTTGTCTATGGTATTCCGAGTAGGATTCCGGTATTGAATGACTGTGACGAGCTTCAAACTCCTGAAGGCTGGGCATTAGTGATAGACGCAAAAGAATCAATGGATTCTATTCCAACCTGATTAAGAACCGACAGATGATTAGCCGTGCTGTGACAGAGCATTTGGACCATTTTCACTGAGAGGATGGGATGTAGCTATCAACCAAGGGTGATGCCTCCAGACGATTAGCCGTGCAGTGACATCGCATAGGACCATTTTCCCGAGAGGATTAAAAGTAGCCATTGATGATAGTGATGCCCTACATACAGCTTGCCATGGAAAGGAGTAAGAAGGATTGGAAGAGAGAGTAGTGAAGCAGAGTTTCAAGAGGAGCACAGCATCTCCATACGCTTATCTGAAATTCCCACTCTTGATTTACATAAGTATTTCTATCCCTTTTATTTTCTCTTTATTATTGATTTTCGAAAGCCAAAACTATTTAATCTGCCTAACTGAGATTTACAAGGTGACCATAGCTTGCTTCATACCAACAATCTCTGTGGGATCGACCCTTACTCACGTAAGGTATTACTTGGATGACCCAGTACACTTGCTGGTTAGTTGAACGGAGTTGTGTCCACACATAAGTGCCATAATAATGATTCCATACAACAACAAAAAAATACTACATTGATGTGATCATAATTTCGTCCACCAGAAGCTAGCATGAGCTTATAAGTATTGGGAGGCTAGCCGGATTAATTGTTATTGCTCAATTACATTTGAACTTATTTAATTGAAGTTTTCATCTAGGATATTTTATGAAATTTTTGAAATCATAAAAACCTTGAAGAAACAAATGCAATTATGGTAAGAAAAAGAAAAGAGAAAGAATAAGAAAGGTGAAGGCTCTGAGTACCAATGACAATTCATTTGTCAAGTACTTGTGGTGTTTATGTATCAAGCAAAAAGTTTGAAAACAAAACACTTAGAGTCAAGATTAGGCTCAAGTGCAAAGCACGCCCTCAAAGCTCAAGGCTCTGAGCATCAATGATTAGAGAAGTAAAGAAAAGAAACAAATTAGCTAAAAGAGTCCTCTAATGTTTGTGGTGCTTATGTATCAAGTGGTAATACTTGAAAATAAAGCATTTTGAGTCGTAGCATTCAACAAAATGGGCAAAGCACCCAAGAAGCTGAGAAAAGAATAAAAAGCTTGTTTCAAGGAAGAAACATAAAGAAAAAGATTTCATAAAATGAGTTAGATAGAAGCATCAATCATTTGAATCTCTTTTTATTGTAGCATGCATAAGAAACTAGCCAACCATGAACATAAAAAATTGCTACTCTTCTCACCATGGTTTGTCAAGATTTCTTGCATGATTCTTTATTTGCTTGAGGACAAGCAAAGTTTAAGTTTGGTGTTATGATGCGTGCGCATCATGTTGTGTTTTTCTATGTTTTTCATATCATAAATTAGTTCATAATGCTTAATTATTGAATATTTTTGTTCTTAAGTCATATATTGCTTTGATCCATTTGATTTGATCAATTTTGTAGAAAATGGTAGAAAAAGAAGCAAAAAGCACAAAACAAGCATGAAAGAAGAAAGGAGCTTAAATGATGAAGCAGAGAAGGGAATAATGCACGGAAACTTGTCTCTCAACAAATTTTCTTTCGGCAAGTATACCGAATTGTCGTCAAGTAAAAACTCACAATAGAGTGAGGTCGAATCCCACAGGGATTGTATTGGTCAAGAAACTTTAATTGGAGGAATGTTCTAGTTGAGCTAAGTAGAAATTGAGTTGAGAATTGCAGAAAATTAAATGGCGGGAAAGTAAATTACAGAATCTTAAATGGGGATTTGGGGAGATGAACATAAAAATAAATGGCAGAAAGTAAAGAGAATGGGTAAGATTAGAAATGGGGGATTCATTGGGCTTAGGAGATGTTGCATTCTCCGGATCAAGTTCATTCTCATCTCTTCCTTAATCAATGCATTCATTGATCTCCTTGGCAATCTTAGGTGATTGGATCCCAATTCATTGGCAACCCAATCTCTCTAAGCTTGAACAATTGCCCCATTCATTGATTTAATTACTCATGGAAAGAGATGAAGTATGGTCACTAATTATACCACATGTATTTCCAAATCAAAATGTTGGGAGGATTATACGTCACTATATCCGTCCAAACCCCAATTTGGTCCAACATGAGAAAGCATTTCTAGCATGATCTCCTCATCCTTTTTCCAAGGCTCAGAGGAGATCCAATTATGGAGAGTTTCTTTTCCAAGACAACTAACCAATTGATTTAAGATCGACAGCTTTCTAGTAAATCTAGAGAAAAGAAAGAAGAAGAAGAATGAAAACTATAATTGATCCATCAAATTAAAACAGAGCTCCCTAACCCAATGAAAAGGGGTTTAGTTGTTGATAGCTCTGGAAATGGAAGATGATTGAGAAGAGTACATTCTAAAGTAAACTAGAAATTGCAGGAAAAGTAAATATACAGAGTGTAGTTCTCCAAAATGCCCAGCTTCTTTCTAGTTCAAAACTACTCCTATATATACTACTCTTCTTGATCTTCTAGTCAGCTCTTCAAGTCTTGGATATGGGCCTTTGATCTTAAGTTGAAGCAGTTACAATCTTCAGTAGGCTTACCTTTGCTTGCAGAAAAAGTGTGAGTCAGGCATGGGTGGACTTTAGTTAGGACATTAGTGGTGTTAACGTTAAGTGAAAATGTGGGTTCGAGAACGTTAGTGATGATAACCTTTTTCACTAACGCTCCAAAGCAAATTGATCCACGTTAACTTCAACATTAGTGGCACTAATGTGACCACTAATGTTGCCTCTTAGTCCTTCGCAAACGTTATTGGCATTCACCTTTACCAATAACGTTGCCTCTCAGTCCTTCACAAATGTTATTGGCATTCACCTTTGCCAATAACGTTGCTCTTTGCTTCTTTTCGCCACGTTAGTGTAACTAACGTGGCCCTTAACGTAGGCATGCCCAAGCTTCGAGAGCGTTAGTGACACTTACCTTTGTCACTGGTGCACGAAATTGCAATAACACTTTTGCAATCCCGCACAACTAACCAGCAAGTGCACTGGGTCGTCCAAGTAATACCTTGCGTGAGCAAGGGTCGATCCCACGGAGATTGTCGGCTTGAAGCAAGCTATGGTTACCTTATAAGTCTTAGTCAGGATATCAGAAATTATCAGGATTGATTGTGAAAAGCAAAAGAACATGAAGTGGTTACTTGTTTTGCAGTAATGGAGAATGGGTTGAGGTTTGGAGATGCTCCATCTTCTGAATCTCTGCTTTCCTACTGTCTTCTTCATCAAACACGCAAGTCTCCTTCCATGGCAAGCTCGTATAGGGTCTCACTGTTGTCAGCAGCTACCTCCCATCCTCGCAGTGAAAGCTAATGCTCAATACTCTGTCACAGTACGGCCAATCACCGGTTCGGTTCCCTCCCCTACCGGAATAGAATAACTCTTTTGCGTCTGTCACTAACGCCCAGTAGGTTACAGGTTTGAAGCACGTCACAGTCATTCAATCATTGAATCCTACTCAGAATACCACAGACAAGGTTTAGACCTTCCGGATTCTCTTGAATGCTGCCATCAGGTCCTGCCTATACCACGAAGATTCCGATAAAAGAACCCAAGAGATAACTACTCAATCTAAGATAGAACATAGGTGGTTGTCAGGCACGTGTTCATGGTTGAGAATGATGATGATTGTCACGGATCATCACATTCATCCGGATTAAGAACAAGTGTTATCTTGGAATGGAAGCAAGCATGATTGAATAAGAAACAGTAGTAATTGCATTAATCCATCAAGACACAGCAGAGCTCCTCACCCCCAACCATGGGGTTTAGAGGCTCATACTGTGGAAGAAAACGTGTACAATGTCATAAGGTTGCATAAGGTTCTGATTACAATGTCAAAAGGTCCTATAAGTAGTAAACTAGTATCCTAAGGTTTACAGAAATGAGTAAATGACAGAAAAATCCACTTCCGGGCCCACTTGGTGTGTGCTTGGGCTGAGCAATGAAGGAATTTCGTGTAGAGACCTTTTCTGGAGTTAAACGCCAGTTCCCATGCCAGTTTGGGCGTTTAACTCCAACTTTTATTCCAGTTCCGGCGTTTAACGCTGGAATTTCTGAGGCCGGATTGCTACGCGGGTTTGGGCCATCAAATCTTGGACAAAGTATGGACTATTATATATTGCTGGAAAGCCCTGGATGTCTACTTTCCAATGCCGTTGAGAGCGCGCCAATTGGGCTTCTGTAGCTCCAGAAAATCCACTTCGAGTGCAGGGAGGTCAGAATCCAACAGCATCTGCAGTCCTTTTCAGTCTCTGGATCAGATTTTTGCTCAGGACCCTCAATTTCAGTCAGAAAATACCTGAAATCATAGAAAAACACACAAACTCATAGTAAAGTCCAGAAAAGTGAATTTTAACTAAAAACTAATAAAAATATACTAAAAACTAACTAAAAGATACTAAAAACATACTAAAAACACTGCCAAAAAGCATACAAATTATCCACTCATCACAACACCAAACTTAAATTGTTGCTTGTCCCCAAGCAACTGAAAATCAAATAGGATAAAAAGAAGAGAATATACTATAGACTCCAAAATATCAAAGAAACATAGTTCCAATTAGATGAGCGGGACTAGTAGCTTTTTGCCTCCGAACAGTTTTGGCATCTCACTCTATCCTTTGAAGTTCAGAATGATTGGCATCTATAAGAACTCAGAACTCAGATAGTGTTATTGATTCTCTTAGTGAAGTACATTGATTCTTGAACATAGCCAGTGTATAAGTCTTGGCTGTGGCCCAAAGCACTCTGTCTTCCAGTATTACCACCGGATACATACATGCCACAGACACATAATTGGGTGAACCTTTTTGGATTGTGACTCAGCTTTGCTAAAGTCCCCAATTAGAGGTGTCCAGGGTTCTTAAGCACACTCTTATTGCTTTGGATCACCACTTTATTCCTTTTCTTTTTCTTTTTCTTTCTTTTCTCTCTTTTTTTTTTTTTTTTTTTTGACTGCTTTTTCTTGCTTCAAGAATCAATTTGATGATTTTTCAGATCCTCAATAACAGTTCTCTTTTCTCCTCATTCTTTCAAGAGCCAACAAATTTAACATTCTTAAAAACAACAAATTCAAAAGGCATATGCACTGTTCAAGCATGCATTCAGAAAACAAAAAGTATTGTCACCACATCAAACTAATTCAACTAGTTTCAGAGATAAATTTCGAAATCCTGTACTTCTTGTTCTTTTATGATTAAAGCATTTTTCTTTTAAGAGAGGTGATGGACTCATAGGACATTCATAGCTTTAAGGCATAAACTTTATTAATTTTATTAATTAAGAACAAGACTCAAATATAGATATAAGATGAGACTAAAAATAAAGGAAAAAGATAATAAAAACGAAAAACAGAGGCTCCTAATGATAGAGGTTTTCACAGAGTTAGGACTCAACAACCTTGATTTTGAGAAGTGGATGCTCCCTCAGCTTGAGAGGAGAGCTTTTGGCGTTTCATCTCTTGAATTTCACGCCCCTGCTTCTCTTGCTCCTTCCATTGTCTTCTTGGTGATTGGATGTTCAATGGGTATGAATTCATCTTCTTCTATCTTTACCCCAGCCTCTTTACAGAGCAAGGAGATCAAGCTTGGGTAAGCCAATTTGGTTACAGTAGAATTTCTATTTGCAATTGTGTAGATCTCACAAGCAATCACATGATGAACCTCCACTTCTTTTCCAAGCATAATGCAATGAATCATCACTGTTCTCTTGATGGTGACCTCAGAACGGTTGCTAGTGGGCAATATGGAGCGCCCAATGAAGTCTAGCCAGCCTCTTGCAATTGGCTTGAGGTCTCCCCTCTTGAGTTGGTTTGGGACACCCTTTGAATTGGTTATCCATTTAGTTCCAGGGAGGCATATGTCCTCTAGAACCTGATCCAACCCTTATCTACTCTCACCATCCTCCTATTGAAGGAATCAGGATCATCTTGTAGTTGAGGTAGTTTGAAGATTTCTCTTATTTTGTCCAGATGGAAGTATATAACTTTCCCTCTGACCATGGTTCTGTGGGTATGGTAAGCGGTTCCAGTCATTCTCTGCTTATCTGTTAGCCACAGATTTGAGTAGAATTCCTGAACCATGTTCCTTCCAACCTTTGTCTCAGGATTGGTCAGAACTTCCCAACCTCTGTTTCGAATTTGCTCTTGGATCTCCGGATATTCATCTTCTTTTAGATCAAATTTAACTTCCGGGATCACTGACCTCAGACCCATTATTTTGTGATAATGGTCTTCATGTTCTTTGGTTAAGAACTTCTCTTCATTCCAAAGATTCTTTGGATTAGTCTCTTTCTTTCCTCTTGAGTTGGTTTGTTTTCCCTTGGGAGCCATGATCTTGCTAGATTTTGGCTTAGTGATCACGGAAAAGCACACCAAACTTAGAGGTTTTGCTTGTCCTCAAGCAAAAAGAAAAGAAAGAAGAGATGAGAGAGAGAGAGAGGAAATTCGAATGGTGTGAGGAAGGAGGGGTGAGGGACGTTCATTTATAGAGTGGGTGGGAGGAGAATTTCGAAAACAAAAGAGAGATTTGAAAGGAAATTTGAAAAGATTTTGAAAAAGTTTTAGAAAAGGGTGAGTTTTTGAAGAAGATTTGAGCTTATTTTGAAATAGATTTGAAGAATGGTTTTGATTTGTGAAGATTTGAAAGTGATTGATGAAAGGTTGAAGTGCATTTATGTAGAGGATTATGGGTAAAAAGAGGAAAGTTTGAAAAAAATTTGAGTTGAAAACAAAAATGTGGTCCCCCCACCTTTCTGGCGTTAAACGCCCAGAATGGCACCCATTCTGGCGTTTAACGCCCACTTGGCACCCCTTTTGGGCGTTTAACGCCCAGCCAGGTACCCTGGCTGGCGTTAAACGCCAGAAAACCTTCCTCACTGGGCGTTTTTCTGAACGCCCAGTGATGCAGCACACCTGGCGTTAAACGCCCAGAATGGTGCCCATTCTGGCGTTTAACGCCCAGAATGGTACCATTACTGGCGTTAAACGCCCAGAATGGCACCCATTCTAGCGTTTAACGCCCAAAATGCCCCTTACTGGCGTTTTTTCGCCAGTAAGCTCATTTTCTCTGCTTTTTGAGCTGAATCCTTCTGTAACTCTGTGAATTCCTTCATTTTTGATACTTGCCTCTGTAAGAACTAATTATATACTTTCCTAATGACTGGGTTGCCTCCCAGCAAGCGCTTCTTTACTGTCTTTAGCTGGACTTTCACTGAGAATCACTCAAGTCTCAGCTTTGAGCACTCCTGCTCAAAGTTTCCTTCAAGATAATGTTTGATTCTCTGTCCATTAACAATGAACTTCTTATCAGAATCAATATCCTGAAGCTCAACATATCCATATGGTGACACTCCTGTAATCACATATGGACCCCTCCAACGGGATTTGAGTTTTCCTGGAAACAGTCTGAGCCTAGAGTTGAAGAGCAGAACTTTTTGTCCTGGCTCAAAGACTCTGGTTGACAATCTCTTGTCATGCCACTTCTTTGCCTTTTCCTTATAAATTTTTGCATTTTCAAAGGCATTGAGTCTGAACTCTTCTAGCTCATTTAGCTGGAGCAGTCTTTTCTCACCAGCTAACTGTGCATCCATGTTTAGGAATCTGGTTGCCCAATAGGCTTTATGTTCCAGTTCCACAGGCAAATGACAGGCCTTCCCATACACCAATTGGTATGGAGAGGTGCCTATAGGAGTCTTGAATGCTGTTCTGTATGCCCACAGAGCATCATCCAAGCTCTTTGCCCAATCCTTTCTTCGGGACATTACAGTCCGTTCTAGGATTCTTTTTAGCTCTCTGTTAGAGACTTCAGCTTGCCCATTTGTCTGTGGATGATACGGAGTTGCCACTTTATGGCTGATTCCATATCTAACCATAGCAGAGTATAGCTGTTTATTGCAGAAATGAGTGCCCCCATCACTGATTAGCACTCTGGGGACGCCAAACCTGCTGAAAATGTTTTTCTGGAGGAATTTCAGCACGGTCTTAGTATCATTAGTGGGTGTAGCAATTGCTTCTACCCACTTAGATACATAGTCCACTGCCACCAGAATGTAAGTGTTTGAGTATGATGGTGGGAATGGCCCCATGAAGTCAATTCCCCATACATCAAACAATTCTATCTCTAATATTCCTTGTTGAGGCATGGCATATCTGTGAGGCAGGTTACCAGCTCTTTGGCAACTGTCACAGTTACGCACAAACTCTCGGGAATCTTTATAGAGAGTAGGCCAGTAGAAGCCACATTGGAGGACTTTAGTGGCTGTTCGCTCACTTCCAAAGTGTCCTCCATACTGTGATCCATGGCAGTGCCATAGGATCCTCTGTGCTTCCTCTCTGGGTACACACCTGCGGATCACTCCGTCAGCACATCTCTTAAAGAGATATGGTTCATCCCAGAGGTAGTACTTGGCATCTGAAATTAGTTTCTTTCTTTGCACATTGCTGTACTCCTTGGGTATGAACCTCACAGCTTTATAGTTTGCCATATCTGCAAACCATGGAGCTTCCTGAATGGCAAATAGTTGCTCATCTGGGAAAGTCTCAGAAATCTCAGTAGAAGGGAGGGACGCCCCAACTACTGGCTCTATTCTGGACAGATGATCAGCTACCTGATTCTCTGTCCCTTTTCTGTCTCTTATTTCTATATCAAACTCTTGCAGAAGCAACACCCATCTGATAAGTCTGGGTTTTGAATCCTGCTTTGTGAGTAAGTATTTAAGAGCAGCATGGTCAGTGTACACAATCACCTTTGATCCCACTAAGTAGGATCTAAACTTGTCAATGGCATAGACCACTGCAAGCAACTCTTTTTCTGTGGTTGTGTAATTCTTCTGTGCATCATTTAGAACACGGCTAGCATAGTAAATGACATGCAGAAGTTTGTTATGCCTTTGTCCCAACACTGCACCAATGGCATGATCACTGGCATCACACATCAATTCAAATGGTAATGCCCAATCTGGTGCAGAGATAACTGGTGCTGTGACCAACTTAGCTTTCAGGGTCTCAAATGCCTGCAGACACTCATTATCAAAGATAAATGGAGTGTCAGCAGCTAGCAGATTACTCAGAGGTTTGGCAATTTTCGAAAAATCCTTGATAAACCTTCTGTAAAATCCTGCATGTCCCAGAAAGCTTCTGATTGCCTTAACATTGGCAGGTGGTGGTAATTTTTCAATTACCTCTACCTTTGCCTTATCCACCTCTATTCCCCTGCTTGAAATTTTGTGCCCAAGGACAATTCCTTCAGTCACCATAAAGTGACATTTCTCCCAGTTTAATACCAGGTTAGTCTCTTGGCATCTTTTCAGGACAAGTGATAGGTGGTTAAGACAGGAGCTGAATGAGTCTCCATATACTGAAAAGTCATCCATGAAGACTTCCAGAAATTTCTCTACCATATCTGAAAAGATAGAGAGCATGCACCTCTGAAAGGTTGCAGGTGCATTGCACAGACCAAAAGGCATTCTCCTGTAGGCAAACACGCCTGAAGGGCAGGTAAATGCTGTTTTCTCTTGGTCCTGGGGATCCACTGCAATTTGATTGTAGCCTGAATAGCCATCCAAAAAGCAGTAATAATCATGACCAGCTAGTCTTTCTAGCATTTGGTCTATGAATGGTAAAGGAAAATGATCCTTTCTGGTGGCTGTATTGAGTCTTCTGTAGTCAATACACATGCGCCACCCTGTGACTGTCCTTGTAGGAACCAGTTCATTTTTTTCATTATGAACCACTGTCATGCCTCCCTTTTTGGGAACAACTTGGACAGGGCTCACCCAGGGGCTATCAGAAATAGGATAAATAATCCCAGCCTCCAGTAATTTAGTGACCTCTTTTTGCACCACCTCCTTCATGGCAGGATTCAGCCTCCTCTGTGGTTGGACCACTGGTTTGGCATTATCCTCCAATAGGATCTTGTGCATGCATCTAGCTGGGCTAATACCCTTGAGATCACTTATGGACCACCCAAGAGCTGTCTTGTGTGTCCTTAGCACTTTAATCAGTGCTTCCTCTTCCTGTGAATTTAAGGCAGAGCTTATAATCACTGGAAAAGTTTCACCCTCTCCCAGAAATGCATATTTCAGAGATGGTGGTAGAGGTTTGAGTTCAGGTTTGGGAGGTTTATCCCCTTCCTGAGGAATTTTCGAAAATTCCTTCACTTCCTCTAGTTCTTCTTGATCAGGTTGAGCATCTTTGAAGATGTCCTCAAGTTCTGATTCTAGGCTTTCAGCCATATTGATCTCTTCTACCAGAGAGTCAATAATGTCAGCGTCCATGCAGTCTTCTGGTGTGTCTGGATGCTGCATAGCTTTCACAGCATTCAACTTGAACTCATCCTCATTGACTCTCAGGGTTACTTCCCCTTTATGTACATCAATGAGAGTTCGTCCAGTTGCTAGGAAAGGTCTTCCTAGAATGAGAGTTGCACTTTTGTGCTCCTCCATTTCCAGCACCACAAAGTCAGTTGGAAAGGCAAATGGCCTAACCTTGACAATCATGTCCTCTATTATGCCTGATGGGTGTTTAATGGAACCATCAGCAAGTTGGAGGCATATCCTGGTTGGTTTGACTTCTCCAGTCAACCCAAGCTTTCTGATAGTGGATGCAGGTATTAGATTGATGCTTGCTCCAAGATCACATAGGGCTATCTTGGTGCAGGCGCCTTCTAATGTGCAGGGTATCATAAAGCTTCCAGGATCTTGAAGCTTTTCTGGTAAGCTTTTTAGAATGACTGCACTGCATTCTTCAGTGAGAAACACTTTTTCAGTTTCTCTCCAATCCTTCTTATGGCTTAAAATTTCTTTCATGAATTTAGCATAAGAAGGTATTTGCTCAAGTGCCTCTGCAAAAGGAATCTTTATTTCAAGAGTCCTCAAATAGTCTGCAAAGCGGGCAAATTGCTTATCCTGTTCCGCTTTGCGGAGTTTCTGAGGATAAGGCATCTTGGCTTGATATTCTTCAACCTTAGATGCTGCAGGTTTATTCCTCACAGAAATGGTTGAAGAGGCCTTGTTAGGGGGATAATCATCAGAACTCTCAGGTGCCTGATGCTCCTTGGGCGTTTGAACGCCAGGAATGGATGAAGTTTGGGCGTTAAACGCCAACTTCTCCCCCTTTTCTGGCGTTTGAACGCCAAAACTGGGCAGGGAATGGGCGTTTAACGCCAGCTTTCCTCCCTGTTCTGGCGTTTGAACGCCAGTATTGGGCAAGGAATGGGCGTTTAACGCCAACTTTCCTTCCCTTTCTGGCGTTTGAACGCCAATAATATTCCTCTCTGGGCTCTTACTGTCCTCAGAGGGATTTTGAACAGTGGCTTGGTCATCCTCTGTCAACTGTTCCTTAATTGACTTCTTGCTCTTTTGAGCAGTGGCTTTCAGTGTTTTCCCACTCCTCAGTTGAACTGCTTGACATTCTTCTGTTATTTGTTTAGATATTTGCTGTTTTGCTTGATTCAACTGCAGTTCTATGCTCTTGTTAGCAACCTTAGTATCATGGAGCATTTCTTTAAATTCTGCTAACTGTTCTGTCATCAGGAGCAATTGTTGATTGAGCTCATTCATCTGTTCCTGAGGATTAGGATCAGTGACTAATGCCATGACCTCCTCCTTTGGAACGAACTCATTGCTAGAATACATGTATTGGTTTCTAGCAACAGTGTCTATGAGCTCTTGAGCTTCTTCAATTGTCTTTCTCATGTGTATAGATCCACCAGCTGAGTGGTCTAAAGACATCTGAGCTTTTTCTGTAAGCCCATAGTAGAAAATGTCTAATTGTACCCACTCTGAAAACATTTCAGAGGGACATTTTCTTAGCATACCTCTATACCTCTCCCAGGCATCATAAAGGGATTCATTATCCTCTTGTTTAAAGCCTTGGATGTCCAGCCTTAACTGGGTCATCCTTTTTGGAGGGTAAAAATGATTCAGGAATTTTTCTGATAACTGTTTCCATGTCTTTATGCTTGCTGTAGGTTGGTTATTTAACCACCTTTTTGCTTGATCTTTTACAGCAAATGGAAACAGTAACAGTCTGTAGACATCCTGATCTACCTCTTTATCATGTATTGTGTCAGCAATTTGTAAGAACTGTGCCAGAAACTCAGTAGGTTCTTCCTCTGGAAGACCGGAATACTGGCAATTTTGCTGCACTATGATAATGAGTTGAGGATTTAGCTCAAAGCTGCTTGCTTTGATGGGAGGTACACAGATGCTACTCCCATATGCAGCTGTACTGGGGTTGGCATAAGACCCCAGAGTCCTCTTGGACTGATTAATTCCACTTAAGTCCATAATGGACAAAAGGGAAATGAGAATAATTGCAAAGAGATAAATTTTTGTTTATTTTTAATTTTTTTTGAAATAACCGAAAAAAAAGAAAATTTAAAAATAAAATAAAATAAGATAAAAGAAAAATAGAATAAAGTTCGAAAATTTAAAAATAAAATAAGATCAAAGCAAATTGAGAACTGAATCAATTAGTAAAGAAAAAGATTTTGAAAACAGCAATTAAGAAGATATGATTGAAAAAATTTTTATGAAAAAGATTTGATTTTTAAAAAGAGGAAAGAGAAAAACACAAAAAGACACCAAACTTAAAATTTTTGAAAATCAAACACCAATTTTTTCGAAAATTTTAAAGGAAAAACACAAAGAGGACACCAAACTTAGAACTTTTATGAATCAAAAAGGGACTAAGACCAAGAAAAAAAAAATTTCGAAAATTTTTTTTTTAAGAAAAACAAAAAGCATGCAATTGACACCAAACTTAGAATATGAAACTAGACTCAACTAAAAGACTCTAAACCAACAAAAATAAAACAGTCCTAATCTAAGCAACAAAATAAACCGTTAGTTGTCCAAACTCGAACAATCCCCGGCAACGGCGCCAAAAACTTGGTGCACGAAATTGCAATAACACTTTTGCAATCCCGCACAACTAACCAGCAAGTGCACTGGGTCGTCCAAGTAATACCTTGCGTGAGCAAGGGTCGATCCCACGGAGATTGTCGGCTTGAAGCAAGCTATGGTTACTGTTCATACCCTGACCGAGCTCTCCTAAACTCGGCTATACCACAGAAGGTCCGACCTCGTCCCAAAGGCCTACGCCTGAGGTCGGACCTCGGACCAACAAAGCAAAAGGCCCATCAAAAGGAGCGAAGCCCAAAAACCTAGAGGCCGAAAAGGCCTGGGAAAGGCGGTTCCACAAAGATAAAGATAAAACTCCCTAAAGATAAGATAAGATAAGAATATCTTATCCAGGGATGATCACGGCCAACTACTATAAATACACTGGAGCACCCAGGTATAACTCATACTCTAATTCTACTTGGTATCTGCTTGGACCCATGCTAACTTAAGCATCGGAGTGTCATTGCAGGTACAACCCCCCGCCGTTCAGCACAACCAGTTCGGGTCACAGACCCCCACCTCGGGCCTTGCCAGACGACCGAGCTACACGTTTCAGGTAACCCTCGAAACATTGGCGCCGTTGCCGGGGACCCTGGAAGTCATCCCTTTACCATGGCGGACGATCCTCCCAACAATAACCACGCTACATCAGAGCAAGAGGAGGAAGTAGACACCGGAGAAAGACCGGACAGCCCTCTGTCGCCGCGCACTCCAGGAGGAAACAAACAGGATCGCACAAAGACATCGCTCTCAAACAAAAATCAGCAAAATCCCGAAAAAGAAAGGGGTTCAGAAATTCTTGAAGCAGTACAAGCGCAGCAAAACCGGCTGAAACAGCTCGAAGAAGACATAAAGAAGCAGAAAGAAACTGAACAAGATCTAAGAAGGGAAGCTCGCAAACGCAGAGAATTAGAAGAAAAACTACGAAAGATAGAGGCCAACCTGAAAATCGGACGGAACGCGGCACCACCCCCGAAGGCAATCATGATCCCTTTACGCAAGAGATCATGAAAGAAAAGGTACCGCGAAACTTCAAACCGCCCGATATGGACCTCTACGACGGCACCACCGATCCAAGCCACCACCTCAGCAACTTCAGAAGCAGAATGTACCTAGTCGACGCCTCCGACGCGATTCGATGCAAAGCCTTCCCTACCACTCTTACAAAATCGGCCATGAAGTGGTTCGACAACCTGCCGCCAGGATCAATCTCCAGCTTTGAGGACCTGACCAAAAAATTCTTAACAAGGTTCTCTATTCAAAAGGATAAGGCAAAACATGCCCCCAGCCTACTCGGGATCAAACAAGGTAACCAAGAAACTCTCCGAGAATACATGGAGCGATTCAACAAAGCCTGCCTGGACATACAACACTTGCCCACTGAAGCAGCCATCATGGGACTAACGAACGGCCTAAAAGAAGGACCGTTCAGCCAATCCCTATCCAAACGATACCCGACCTCCTTATACGAGGTGCAAGAGCGGGCAGAAAAATATATCAACATGGAGGAAACCTCCCAGCTAAGAGACTCTTCCAGGAAGGAGTCAACCCACTCATTCCGAGATCGAGATCGGGAACAGAAAAAGAAAGAAGAACCCAGCTCGGACAGGCCACGGAAGTACCACAGCTACACCCCCCTCCGAGTCTCTCTGGTGGATATCTACAGAGAAGTGTGCCACACCGAAAAGATCCCACCACCCAGGCCTCTGAAGCATAAAAGGGCAGGAAGAGATCGGTCCGAATACTGCGAATATCACAGACTCTACGGCCATCCTACTAACGACTGCCACGACCTAAAGAATGTTATAGAAAAGCTAGCCAGAGAAGGAAGACTCGACAAATACATAGCAGAGAAAGGAGACGAGACCAGGAAGAGGAGACGAGGAGATAACGAAGATCGGGCCGAACCGACCCCACGAACCCCCGAAAGACACGTACACATGATAAACGGAGGTTTCGCAGGCGGAGGAACATCCAGATCCTCGCGAAAGAGACACCTCAAGGAAATATATCACGTCCGAGAAGACAGTCCCCTGCCCGAGCTGCCAACCATCTCGTTTACCCGAGAAGACGCTCTGGGGATAATACCCGGGCACGATGATCCTATGGTAATCACCATCATCCTAGCGAATGCCAACTTACATCGAACCCTAATCGACCAAGGAAGCTCAGCAGATATCCTATTCAAAACGGCCTTCGACAAGCTCGGACTTGAAGAAAAAGAGCTAAAAGCCTACCCCACCGACCTGTTTGGACTAGGAGATACCCCGATCCGACCCTTGGGATACATCTCGTTACACACTACCTTTGGAAAGGGCGAGCAAACCAAAACATTAAATATCGACTACATTGTAGTCAACGTCACTTCGGCATACAACGCCCTCATCGGACGACCAACCCTAAACAGACTAGCAGCTATAGTCTCGACCCCACACCTCTGCATGAAGTTCCCTACCGCAAAGGGAATTGCTACCCTAAAAGGCGACCAAAAACTAGCACGGCGATGCTACAACGAAAGTCTGAGCCTAAAAGGGAAGGAGGTCAACGCAATAGAACTCGGGCGAGTTCAGACCCGAGAAGATTTTCGGCCACAACCAGAAGGGGAAACCGAGAAGATCCAAATCGGGAACACACCCGAAAAAATAACAAACATAGGGGCAAACCTCGAAGCAGGCCTAAAGAAGGAACTCACAACCCTCTTAAAGGAAAATTCCGACCTCTTCGCCTGGAAAGCCTCCGACATGCCAGGCATAAGCCCCAACCTAATGTGCCACAAGCTATCGGTGTATCCGGGTTCCCGACCTGTCCAACAGAGACGCAGAAAACTCGGGCCCGAACGCATGCAGGCAATAGAGGAACAAGTATAAGCACTACTAGACGCAGGGTTCGTCAGGGAGGTAAAATACCCCCTATGGCTCGCAAATGTGGTTCTGGTAAAAAAGCCCAATGGAAAAGGGAGGATGTGCGTCGACTACACAGATCTCAACAAAGCCTGTCCCAAAGACCCATATCCACTACCAAACATCGACGCCTTAGTCGATGCAGCTTCGGGCTACAGATACCTCTCCTTCATGGACGCATACTCGGGATACAATCAAATCCCGATGTATGGACCCGATCAAGAAAAAACCTCGTTCATAACCCCAAAGGCAAACTACTGCTATGTAGTAATGCCCTTCGGGCTGAAGAACGCAGGGGCAACCTACCAGAGGCTAACGAACAAAGTGTTCTCAGAACACATCGGACTACAGCTAGAGGTGTACGTCGATGACATGCTGGTAAAGACACAGGAAGACAGAAACTTGGTGACCGACCTCACCGGTATCTTCGACACCCTCAGGAAACACAACATGAGACTTAACCCGACAAAGTGCACCTTCGCCGCAGAAGCCGGAAAGTTCTTAGGTTTCATGCTAACTCAAAGAGGCATCGAAGCAAACCCGGACAAATGCCAAGCAATACTCAATATGAAAAGCCCGACGTGTGTCAAAGAAGTACAACAACTGAATGGGAGGTTAGCCGCCCTATCAAGATTCTTGGCAGGATCAGCGATAAGATCACTACCTCTCTACTCACTCCTAAAGAAAGGGAAACCCTTCTCATGGACCCCGGAGTGCGAAAAGGCCTTCCAAGAATTCAAGGAGTTCCTCGGGCAGCCACCAATCCTGACCCGACCTCTAAAGGGGGAAGAGCTCGTACTATACCTCTCGGTCGGACATCGGGCAGTCGCTTCGGCGCTAATACGAGAGAGTAATCAGGGGCAACACCCCATATACTTCGTAAGCAAGGCACTACAAGGGGCCGAATTAAACTATCAGAAAATAGAGAAATTCGCCTACGCACTAGTATACACAGCTCGAAGGCTCCGTCCCTACTTTCAAGCCCACACCATCAAAGTCCGGACAAACCAACCCATGAGACACATCCTACAAAAGACAGACATGGCAGGACGAATCCTACAATGGGCCGTGGAACTGTCCGAATTCGACCTCCACTATGAAGCCCGGACTGCTATAAAATCTCAATATCTAGCCGACTTCGTCGCAGAATACACTGAGACCCCGGGAACCCCACTCTCATGGAACCTATATGTCGACGGGTCCTCAAACAAAACAGGAAGCGGAGCCGGTGTTATACTCGAAAGCGATCAAGGCACACGGATAGAGCTATCCCTAAAATTCGAGTTCCAGGCTTCGAACAACCAAGCCGAATACGAGGCCCTATTAGCAGGACTAAAGCTAGCCGAAGAGGTCGGAGCCAAGAGAATCACGATCTTCAGCGACTCCCAGGTCGTCACATCACAAGTAAACGGAAGCTACCAAGCCAAAGACCCTACTATGAAAAAATACCTGGACCAAACACAGGCGCAACTACGGCACTTCCCGGAAATACAAATCCAGCACATACCTCGGGAGCAAAATGCCCGGGCAGACGCCCTCTCCAAGCTTGCTAGCACCAAGCCCGGAGGAAACAACAGAAGTCTCCTCCAAGAAACTCTACAATCTCCCTCTGTGTTAAGAGAGGAAGAAATACTAAATATATCCAACCAACAACAAGGATGGATGGCCCCCATACTCAACTACCTAAAGTCGGGAACTCTCCCCGCCGAAAGAAGGGAAGCTAAAAGGCTTACAAAAGACGCCCAGAGTTATACGCTAATCCACGACATATTATACAGAAGAGGATTCTCAAACCCCCTCTTGAGGTGCGTCCCGACCTCAGAAGCAAAAAGTGTCCTCGAAGAAGTCCACGAAGGTATGTGTGGAAACCATCTCGGAGCTCGGGCCCTGTCCAAGAAAATAGTCCGAGCCGGATTCTACTGGCCGACCTTGCAAAGAGACGCAGCAGAGTTTGTGAAAATATGCCCCCCCTGCCAAAAACACGCCAATTTTCACAAAGCACCACCCGAAGACCTCATAAGCATCACCGCACCATGGCCCTTCGCGAAGTGGGGACTCGACCTACTCGGCCCATTCCCACAAGGACCGGGGAAGGTCAAATACCTCATAGTAGGGGTAGACTACTTCACAAAGTGGATCGAGGCTGAACCCTTAGCCACTATCACGGCTCAGAAAAGCCGTAAATTCCTATACAAAAACATTGTCACGAGGTTCGGAGTCCCCCACTCCATCACAACAGACAATGGAACACAGTTCACAGACACAAGTTTTCAGAACTTGGTGGCCGAGCTAAAAATCAAACAGCAGTTCACGTCGGTCGAACACCCACAAGCCAATGGACAGGCAGAGGCTGCAAATAAAGTCATCCTGACCGGATTAAAACGAAGGCTCCAAGAGGCCAAAGGAGCATGGGCCGACGAACTCCCCCAGGTATTATGGGCATATCGGACAACTCCGCACTCTACAACGGGAGAATCCCCATTCCGACTAGCTTACGGAATGGAGGCAATGATTCCCGTCGAAATAGACGAAGGATCACCCAGGGCCATCTTCTACAATGAAGGAGGGAACCCTCAGGCACAAAGGGAAGAACTCGACCTCCTCCCCGAGGTCCGAGAAAGAGCCCGAATCAAAGAAGAAGCCTTAAAGCGGCGAACGGCCCTCAGATACAACCAAAAGGTAATAAAGCGAAGCTTCTCCACTCACGACCTGATTTTAATCCGAAATGACATCGGAACACAAAAATCAGGAGAAGGAAAGCTAGCCGCAAATTGGAAAGGGCCCTACAAAGTGACAGAAGTCTTAGGGACAGGCTACTACAGGATATCCGACTTAGAAGGCAATGAGCTGCCCAGAGCCTGGCACGCCTGTAACTTAAGACGGTACTACAGCTAGAAAAACTTAACCCGAGGTGTACTCTTTTTCCCCACGAGGGTTTTTTAATGAGACACCCGGTTAAGTAGGACACCCAAACCTAGCCAAAGGGGTAAACACTTTGTAAATATTCTTCTTTTTTTTTAATACTAATCAAATTTCTTTATTTTCTCTTCCTCATGATGAAGCATATCCTAAAAAGTACCCCACCAAGGCGCATTAATTTATGCTCGGCAAAACGCAAAAAATCATTTGCCAAAAGGCCATACAAGGTCGGCAAAGATAAAGCGACGAGGTTCAAATTAATGTGAGAAGTTATAAAAGTAACTCTGAAATGGCTCGAAAAGCCAAAAAGAAAAGAAGTTACAAAAATAACTTAAAAAAGGCCGACCAAACAACGAAGTCGGACCTGACTAAAGGAGGTACTCAAAGGATCCCGAGGTCCGAGAATAAACTCAGACCCAAGAAAGAAAGCCTTAAAACGGCAAAAGAACCAGGACTTCGAGAAAACGCTAGCTAAAAAGTTGTTACCCGAAAACAACTAAAAAGCAAAAAAGCGAAAACGAGAAGCCAAAACGCTAGCTAAAAAAGTTGTTGCCCAAAAACAACTAAAAAGCAAAAAAGCGAAAACAAGAAGTCAAAACGCTAGCTAAAAAGTTGTTGCCCAAAAACAACTAAAAAGCAAAAAAGCGAAAACAAGAAGTCAAAACGCTAGCTAAAAAGTTGTTGCCCAAAAACAACTAAAAAGCAAAAAAGCGAAAACAAGAAGTCAAAACGCTAGCTAAAAAGTTGTTGCCCAAAAACAACTAAAAAGCAAAAAAGCGAAAACAAGAAGTCAAAACGCTAGCCAAAAAGTTGTTATCCAAAAAACAAACTAGAAGGCATAAAAGCGGAACAAAAAAGTCAAAACACAAAAGCATGGCATAATAAAGCTACAGAATAGCTAAAGTAAAAAGATGTCCAAAAGGTTTGCAGAACACATCCAAAAAACAAAGAAGCCCACAGGCCGGGCCAACCACCAAAAAAGATTACAGAGGATCAAGGACCTTCCCGGTCTCCACATCAACAGAAGGCTCCGGAGGGACCATCGAAATCGGGACCGCAGGAACAGCACCATCCCCCCGGCTTGGAACCCCCATACCAGATCTATCCTCAGCCAAAGGGGAAGTCGGGTTCACAACCGGAACCTCGGGATCGGACGCTGGAGCCTGGGGATCGGACACCGGAACCTCATCCTCAGCAGGAGCAGGAACAATCTTTCCCTCCACAACGATGTTATCAGTACTGAATAGGCTCAAATCCAGGTCGGGAGCAAGAACCCGGACCTGATCCCTCAAGTTCACAAACATAGCATCCATACCCTTGGCCACATTATCCTCCAGCTCATAAAAATCATCCCGAGCTGACTGCAACTTCCCCTTCGTCTCCAAAAGCTCAGAATACAGCTTAGTGTAGTTCTCCGTCGCCACCCTCGCCATCTCCTCAGACGTCTTCGCCGCCGCCACAGCCGCAGTAGCCCTAGTCTTCTCCTCCTCCAAAGACTCCTCCAGCTCGGCAATCCTAGCATCCTTCAGCTGACTAACCTTATCAAGCTCGGACCGAGCCTTCTCAAGTCGGGAACTGGTCGCCCCAAGGGGAGCTTTCTTGAACTCCCGAGCAATAGCGGCATGAAGGCTAGCCATCCGAACACAGCTCCGCGCCATATACTGAAAGTGATGCTCCATAGACGCATCATCAGTAGAAATATAGGTTTGGGGGAGAATGTGCTGCTCAACCCAACCAAGGGCGTCAAAGTCCTTGTCATTAAAGCCGGCAAGCTCTCGGGAGGTCTTCTGTTTCTTGGGGGGAGGACCCAAG
Organism: Arachis stenosperma; assembly: GCF_014773155.1. Lineage (NCBI taxonomy): Eukaryota > Viridiplantae > Streptophyta > Magnoliopsida > Fabales > Fabaceae > Arachis > Arachis stenosperma. Next base: position 88,933,966 of record NC_080385.1, on the reverse strand, counting down.
GTCGAGGACGGAGAAAGCTGACCGGGTCCGGAGGACGGAGGATCCTGAGTTATAGCTCGGAACTGAGGGGTTGGAATAGTCTTCGACCGAGTCTGAACACCCACGGTAGTCTTCTGCGGGGAAGGTCGGGCAGAAGCCTCAGCCTCAATATTCCGAGCTGCAGCGGACTTCTTCGACCGACGAAGAAACTTCATAGAATCAGCCTGAGAAGACATCTCTGCAGAAACAAAAGAAAGAGACTATCACAAACAGAAAAACCAAAAACGAAGCCAAAATACGAAAAAGGAAATCTCAAAGAGAGGTCGGGAACTACCTAACTCGGAACGGAGAAGGCTTGGATCTCCCAACATTTTCTTCGTATCCAAGTGAGGTGCCCGACCCCATAGACTGCTCAACACACCAACAAAAGCCTGTTCCACCTCATCTAAACTCTCAAAAGTGTACTTAACCGACACCACATTCTCTTGCCAACAAAGAGGAAAAGAAGGCTCCCCACTCTCATCTAAAAAGAAAGGTCGGACATCTCCAAAAGCCCGAACTTTGAAATAATAGTTCTTGAAATCATGAAACGACTCATCATACAAAGTACAAAACTTCTTTCCGGCGTTTGCCCTAAAAGAGACCCAAGACACCTTCCCTCCACCCGAGCCCGGCTTCGTCAACACAAACAGATAAGAAAAAAGGGAAACAGAAGGAGAGACACCCAAAATCTGACACAAAAGTTGAAACAGCTTTAAAAATGCCCAAGAATTCGGATGGAGTTGCGTAGGGGCAAGGTTACAAGACCAAAGGACCTCGGATTCTAAGTCGGTGAAAGGAAGTCGGACACCTAGCTTAGAGAAGAAACAATCGTAAGCATAGAAGAAAAGTTTCTCGGAACTCTCTAAAGGCGGAAAACATACCCTCTCCTCGGACTCCGGGGCTACTAGCTCATAATCTCGCTCAGACTCCCTGTTCTCACAAATACTACACTCCCTACGGAACCTAATCAAGTACTCAGAATCTACAACAGACGGGACCCTTAGAGGAGCAGGATCTACCCAACCTAGACCACTCGGAATCTTGGTCGACATTGCTTGAAACACCTTTCGAGACATAAAAAATCTTGCCTACAAAGAAAAAATACAACAGCAAGGCAAAAATCACACAAAGGCAGAAAAAACCCATTTCAGCAGAAGCAAGAAAACAAAGTTCTTTTAGGGAAAATACAGCAACCCGAATAGGCAAAGTAATCAGAGAAAAGAGCCCCCACCACACAACATGCAAATAAACAGTGGCGGCACCTCTTTCCGGGGCAACCCAAACATAGAAGAAAAAGAAACAGAAGCATACGTACACAGCAAAAGTGAAAGACGAAAACAAACCTGGAAAAGAAAGGAAGACGACGGCGAGCTCCAACGCAAAAAGAGCGAGAACGGCGGCACAGAAGAAACTCCGAAAAGAACGCACAGAAAAACTGGAGAGAAGAACAGAGAGAAAAAAGGAAGGTGCTCGAAAAAGAAAGCGACGAAAAACTCAGAAAAGGAAAGGAATAAACGAAGAAAAATGAGGAAAGGGGCAAATATATAATGCCTCCACAGAGCGCCGCACGGAAATCGAGGAAGAAACGGTAACAAGCAATAAATGCTGAAACGACCGTTTTTTCAAAATTCAAAACTACTATGCCCGAGCTCGACCTCTCCAAAGGACGAACTCGGGCAGGGGCACTGTTCATACCCTGACCGAGCTCTCCTAAACTCGGCTATACCACAGAAGGTCCGACCTCGTCCCAAAGGCCTACGCCTGAGGTCGGACCTCGGACCAACAAAGCAAAAGGCCCATCAAAAGGAGCGAAGCCCAAAAACCTAGAGGCCGAAAAGGCCTGGGAAAGGCGGTTCCACAAAGATAAAGATAAAACTCCCTAAAGATAAGATAAGATAAGAATATCTTATCCAGGGATGATCACGGCCAACTACTATAAATACACTGGAGCACCCAGGTATAACTCATACTCTAATTCTACTTGGTATCTGCTTGGACCCATGCTAACTTAAGCATCGGAGTGTCATTGCAGGTACAACCCCCCGCCGTTCAGCACAACCAGTTCGGGTCACAGACCCCCACCTCGGGCCTTGCCAGACGACCGAGCTACACGTTTCAGGTAACCCTCGGAACAGTTACCTTATAAGTCTTAGTCAGGATATCAGAAATTATCAGGATTGATTGTGAAAAGCAAAAGAACATGAAGTGGTTACTTGTTTTGCAGTAATGGAGAATGGGTTGAGGTTTGGAGATGCTCCATCTTCTGAATCTCTGCTTTCCTACTGTCTTCTTCATCAAACACGCAAGTCTCCTTCCATGGCAAGCTCGTATAGGGTCTCACTGTTGTCAGCAGCTACCTCCCATCCTCGCAGTGAAAGCTAATGCTCAATACTCTGTCACAGTACGGCCAATCACCGGTTCGGTTCCCTCCCCTACCGGAATAGAATAACTCTTTTGCGTCTGTCACTAACGCCCAGTAGGTTACAGGTTTGAAGCACGTCACAGTCATTCAATCATTGAATCCTACTCAGAATACCACAGACAAGGTTTAGACCTTCCGGATTCTCTTGAATGCTGCCATCAGGTCCTGCCTATACCACGAAGATTCCGATAAAAGAACCCAAGAGATAACTACTCAATCTAAGATAGAACAGAGGTGGTTGTCAGGCACGTGTTCATGGTTGAGAATGATGATGATTGTCACGGATCATCACATTCATCCGGATTAAGAACAAGTGTTATCTTGGAATGGAAGCAAGCATGATTGAATAAGAAACAGTAGTAATTGCATTAATCCATCAAGACACAGCAGAGCTCCTCACCCCCAACCATGGGGTTTAGAGGCTCATACTGTGGAAGAAAACGTGTACAATGTCATAAGGTTGCATAAGGTTCTGATTACAATGTCAAAAGGTCCTATAAGTAGTAAACTAGTATCCTAAGGTTTACAGAAATGAGTAAATGACAGAAAAATCCACTTCCGGGCCCACTTGGTGTGTGCTTGGGCTGAGCAATGAAGGAATTTCGTGTAGAGACCTTTTCTGGAGTTAAACGCCAGTTCCCATGCCAGTTTGGGCGTTTAACTCCAACTTTTATTCCAGTTCCGGCGTTTAACGCTGGAATTTCTGAGGCCGGATTGCTACGCGGGTTTGGGCCATCAAATCTTGGACAAAGTATGGACTATTATATATTGCTGGAAAGCCCTGGATGTCTACTTTCCAATGCCGTTGAGAGCGCGCCAATTGGGCTTCTGTAGCTCCAGAAAATCCACTTCGAGTGCAGGGAGGTCAGAATCCAACAGCATCTGCAGTCCTTTTCAGTCTCTGGATCAGATTTTTGCTCAGGACCCTCAATTTCAGTCAGAAAATACCTGAAATCACAGAAAAACACACAAACTCATAGTAAAGTCCAGAAAAGTGAATTTTAACTAAAAACTAATAAAAATATACTAAAAACTAACTAAAAGATACTAAAAACATACTAAAAACACTGCCAAAAAGCATACAAATTATCCGCTCATCAGTCACTAACACTTCAAACGCCCCTTCTTCCCGCGTTAGTGTCTCACGTTAATTACATTAACGTGACCACTAACGTGGTGTTGATTGCCATCTCCAACGTTAGTGACAAAGGTGAGTGTCAATAACGTTGGCCTATCATTCCTTGCTCCACGTTATCCTTCACGTTAGTGGTCTTAACGTGACCACTAACGTGGGAACTATTGGCTTAGCCCAACATTAGTGACAACGGTGAGTGTCACTAATGTTGGCAATTGCTTTCTCCCACCACATTAGAGTTCACGTTAATTGGATTAACATGACTCTTAACGTGGCTAAGTGTGCCCTTTTAGAACGTTAGTGGTATTCACTTTTACCACTAACGTTGTAGCTCCCCTTTTCCTCCACGTTAGCTACCACGTTAATGTAATTAACGTGGCAACTAACGTGGGCTATGATGGCTTCGAAGGCGTTATTGGCAATCACTTTTTCCATTAACCCTGCAAGCTTATTCCCATTCCACGTTAGTGGTCACGTTAATTAGATTAACGTGGCTGCTAACGTGGCTCTTCCTTGCTTCCTTTGTCCTGAAATCAAGCAAATAAAGTGCATCAAAGCTCTGTTCCAAGTCATGAGATCATGCATTATCCATTTTATCATTAAATTCCTGCATGATTCTCATGAAATCATGTAAAGTTCACAATGTTTGCTTGAATCAAGATGTAAGTGTATTTTTATCAAAAACTTGCTTATTTACTAAGAAAATGCATGAAACTACCCTAAAATAGTAAAGAAAATGTCAGTGAAACTGGCCAAGATGCCCTGGCATCACAACACCAAACTTAAAGCCTGCTTGTCCCTAAGCAAGTACTGAATCATAAGAATGATGAATGAAAGAACAAGAGAAACAAGTTCTTATTATAGAAGTCAAGTTCTTGGCTTATGGGGTTTCATGCATAGCAACTTAGGTTCATTCCTTTACTGGTTTTCAGGTCCTTATCATGCTCTTGAATACTGGCTTGATTGCATCCTATGAGATCTTTATTCATTGATCCCCCTTTCCTTTCAGGGTTTATTGCATTCTTAGGCTAAATGCTCTGTGAGGGGACGACTCTTTAAGATAAGCTTTCAGCCAACACTCCCGAACTAGTTGGTTCAAGGTGCTAGGTGTTGAGACACCCCTAAGGACCTACTCCCTCAAGTCTCTCTCCCCCATACATGCACACCACAGGCACATGATCTGTTATTTTCCTTCTTGAGACCTTGGTGTCTAGCACCTCTTTGGGTCACTAAGTATTCTGTGGCAAAGGTTGCTCTTGATAGTGGACTTTTAGCTGATAATCCCGGGTTAGTTAACCCATGTTACCAAGTGATAAGGCACCCCTGAGAGCTTATTCATCCAGGCATATCCCTTGCACAGGAGCACCACAGACACATGCCTCAATATTCAAACCCTTGGTGCCTAGCCTTATTGCTTATTAATTTTTCTTTCCTTTTCAAACTCTTATTGTTCTTTCTCTTCTTCTTATTAGGATCTTGTTGTTTGGCTAATCTTAATAGGATGTGCTTCAAGCATGTGATTTAGAGCATATAATTGCCTATATACCTTGTTGGTGAACCAACTTAGCTAATCAATTACCATACCACAAACATTAAGAACTTACTTCACAGGATAAACCCCACTCTTGTGTTTTTCATAACATTTTCTTTTATTTGACTTAGAGGACAAGCATACATGTAAGCAAGATGAAAATGAAAGCCAGGGACTTAGACCAGCAACATAGACTTAAGTAATGGCAGCTTAAAGACAGAATTGAAAATTCCTAAGTTACTACGGAAGCATGTTCTATTTCATACATGATTTTCCTTATTTAAACTTAAAAAAAAAATATAGAATGAAGAGGAACTCCACCACCTTTTACTTCTGGGGATGTTCATGCCTTCTCTCTTGTTTGTCCTCTTTGTGTCCACTTGCACTTCCCTGCATCCGTGTCATTCTTGCTCTTTTCCAATCTTCCAGTGCCTTCCTTATTGATTCATGATTCTTTTTGGCTCTTTTTCGTTCCTCTCGTGCTAATTCATCCTTTACGTCCTCATATCTTGTGATCCCAGGGTGCAATACAGGCAGTTGTCCGACTAAGTATCCGAGCTTGGCTTTAGTGTTTACATGATATCCAGTCTCACTCATATAGACTCCTTCCGAGAATGTGACGTTAGGATTTTTGCCAGTAAAGAATTTCATAAAAACAGTCACGTTGTAGATATAGTCTCTAAACCGACAGAAATCCCTTCGTACAAACGTTTTGGTTGTCACAAGTAACAAACCCCTAAATAAATTGATAACCGAAGTATTTAAACATCGGGTCGTCTTCTCAAGGAATTGCAGGGAGGTATGTTCTTATTATTGGCTATGGAGATTGTAAATTGGGGGTTTTGAGAATTTAGGCAATGGGCACAAGCATATTTTCAAAGCAATAAAAATAAATAAATAACTGTAAAATAAACTCTTGGCAAGGTATAAAGAACTGGAGGTCCTATCCCAGTTATCCTTATCAATTGTGATAAGAATTGGTTTCTTCTCCCACTTTGTTAACCTCTAACTATGAAGGTAAGTTAAGTGGATGAATTAATTTCAATTCTCAACTAACAATGAGTTTGATAACTCAAGAGTCACCAATTAATCAACCACAGCCAAGAATGTAAAAAGCTAAATTAAAATTATAAATATCTGAAATACCTTCAATTCATTCAAAGCAGTAAAATCTAACATGGAAATTATTCATAAGCCAATTGGGCAACAGGAAAATCCAAATTATTTATATCAATAAAAGACAGCAATCATCAATCTGAAATATCTCAAATAACATTAATTAAGAAAATCAATCTAAACATGGAACATTGAAAATAAATAAAAATAAAGAACCTGGGATTGAGAGTCACTCCTAAAACTAAGAGAAGTCCTAATCCTAAGAGAGAGAGAGGAGAGAACCTCTCTCTCTAAAACTACATCTAAAACATGAAAAGTAAATTATGAGTGCATGATAATGAATGGATGCATTCCCCCACCTTATAGCCTCTAATCTGTGTGTTCTGGGCTGAGAACTGGGTCGAAAGCAGCCCAGAAATCACTTCCAGCGCTTTCTGGTCCGTACAGGTCGCGGAAAAGTGACGCAGCCGCGTCGTCCACGCGGCCGCGCAGGTTGCGCTCCTGCCAGGTCACGCGTCCGCGTGACCCACGTGTTCGCGTCGCCTGGCATCAAGGCAGCTATGGTAAATTATATATCAAATCGAAGCCCCGGACATTAGCTTTCGAATGAAACTAGAACCGCATCATTTGGACCTCTGTAGCTAAAGTTATTACTGTTTGAGTGCGAAGAGGTCAGGCTGGACAGCTTAGCAGTTTCTCCAACATCTTGTATTCCTTCCACTTTTGCATGCTTCCTTTCCATCCTCTGAGTCATTCCTGCCTTGTAATCTCTGAGAACACTTAACACACATATCAAGGCATCTAATGATAATAAGAGAGGATTAATAATAAGCAAATATAAGTCCAAAGAAGCATGTTTTCAATCAAAGCACATAATTAGGAAGGGAAATGTAAAACATGCAAATAGTATGAATAAGTGGGTAAAGAGTTGATAAAATCCACTCAATTGTGCACAAGATAAACCATAAAATAGTGGTTTATCAACCTCCCCACACTTAAACAATAGCATGTCCTCATGCTAAGCTCAAGAGAAACTATAAAGAGATGAAGAGGAATGGTGAAATGTATGAAATGCAACCTATGAATGCAACTACATGCTAAATTTTTCTACCTACTTGGTTAAAAGCAAATAAATTCTCCAAGACAAAAATAATTCAAATCCCACTAATTCAAATCATATAAAATAAGGACAGGTAAACTTGTGAGAAGATAGCTCATGAAAGCAGGGAACATAGAATCAAGCATTGAACCCTCACTGGTAGTGTAAATCACTCTAATTCTCAAGTGTCTAGGGTCAATCTCTCTTCTTCTTTAGTCATGCTTTCTAAACTTTGTTCTTCATCTAACCAATCAACAAATATTTAATGTACCAATGCAAACATCATGAGGTCTTTTCAAGGTTGTAATGGGGCCAAGGTAAGGGTGAGGGTATATATATAAGGCTAAGTGAGCTAGTGAAGTGAATCCTTGAGTAGTCTAAGATCTCACCTAACATATACATACTATATAAAAAATTTAAAATTATACTTAACTTCCCATAATTTTTCCTACTTTTGTATTACATGCTCATTTATCAAATTTAATTTTGAATTTCGTCCCATGTGCATTGATCCTTTTTTTTATTTTGCATTGGGGGTAATATTACTTTTTTTTTGTTGTATCCCCTTATTTAATATATTTTTTTTTCAATGCACATGGTAATTTAATTATTTTGACTTCACATGAGCATGCTTCCCAAAAATTTTATTTTGAATTATTTCAACTTCCTACCCTTTGTTTTTATCATCCATGTTCCCAATAGGTTTCCCACACTTAAACAATTACACAATTTCTATCTTAAGCTAACCAAGGATTCAACTTGGGATTTTAAATTTGTTTTTCTGCTTAAGGCTAGTGTTGTGATTTATAGAATAAGAAGGAATTAAAGGCTCAAGGGGGCTAACAAGAGTGATGTAAAAGGTAGGCTAATTTTGGGATAAGTAAGTTAGAATCAAACAATGGCCTCAATCATATGCAAGCATGTAGATATATTAAATATGGACATACAGAATGGAACAAAGCAGAGATTGCAATTCTAGAGAAGGAAACACACAAAAATAATTATGGTTAAATAATGTAACCATGTAAATAAGCTCAAAGTCTCATAGGTTGTGTGTTCTTTAGCTATAATTCATGTTCCAATTACAACTTCAAACAAATTTTTAACATAAAAATTTTCAATTTAAATTAGTGAAATTTTTCAAAAATAGGATCTTAAAAGAAATTTATTATTTTAACCAAGTAGTAACTAAATGCACAAAATTATCAAATAAATATGCAATCAAATATGCAGATGCAACAATGAACAAATAAAGAAAATAAGATTATTGGTGTTGAAAAGAAAGTACTAACCCACGGAGATCGGTATCGACCTCCCCACACTTAAAGATTGCACCGTTCTCGGTGCATGCTGAGATGTGCAGGTGGACGGGTTGTTCCAACTGATGCTATTCTTCAAGATTTTGCAGATGGACTTGTTTGTCTCTCCCATGTAAACGTCTTCCGGTCTCTTCCTGGTGGCCATCCTGAAAGAAAAAGGGAAGAAAAGTAACCCAAAGCAAAGATAGAAAACAAATAAAACAGGGGTTGGTTAATGCCAAAAATAAGGGGTCTCAATTACATGGTAGCTACAACATGCAAGTGAGAAAATAATAAAAGGACATGGCAAATCGAGAGTGCAAAAAGTTGCAATAATAGGGAAGAGAGTGTGGGTAAGGAGAGATAATATAAATTCATGTCAATACAAATGGAGTGCAAGTATCATAAAAGATTGGCATTGGCATACAATTAATATCATCCCACAGTGTAAAACAAGTTACCAAAATAAATTAAAGAAAAGAAGCAACAGTTGAATAAGAAAAATTTTTAACACCAATGGAAAGATAAAAATGTGCGCAAAATTAAAATGCAATGAATGAAATATGCAAATAAATAAAAAGAAAAACAAGAATGAGAAGGGAAAGAAGGGAAGAGGAAGTAAATAAGAAAGGAGAAGAAAAATTAGGATTTGGAGGAGAGAAAGATAAGATATGTGGCAATTTTAGGGTGAGCTGTACGGCGCATGCGACGCGGCCGCTGAAGGCACGCGTTCGCGTGGGTGCGCATCAGGTAAGACGACGTGATCGCATCAGTCACGCGGTCGCGTGACCCGTGTTGCGCTGCTGGCGCAAGTGCAGCCTCGCTCCAGCACAACTCTCTGTTCGATTCAATTTAATTGCCAAAATTGGGGGACGCGATCGCGTGGGTCGCGCGATCGCGTGAGTGTGCGTCAGAAAATAATTGACGCGGCCACGTCGGCAACGCAGTCGCGTGACAAGGATTGTGCTTCCAGCACCAATCCAGCACCACTCTCGCACAATATGGCATTGTGTACCCTTTTACGTCGAAAATGCAGGGCACGCGGCCGCGTGGGAGGCCATACTTCCCATTCGACGCGGACGCGTCAGCGACGCGGTCGCGTGGGTCGATATGTGCCATTAGCACGCCTTCAGCCATGCCCCAGCGTGACTCTCTGTTCACTTTTATTTTTCTTTTCTCTCCAAGCGACGCGGACGCGTCGCTGATGCGATCGCGTCGCGTAGCGAAATTTTTTTTTTTAATAACTAAAAAATGCAGAATGCAGAATGCAATGCTTAATGTGAATGAGATGCAAAATTCCAGGTTCAATATAACAAAATAAAATAAAATTCAAAAACAAATAAAACTAAATAAAAATGAAAAAAAATGAACGATCATACCATGGTGGGTTGTCTCCCCCTAGCACTTTTAGTTAAAGTCCTTAAGTTGGATATTTGATGAGCTTCCTGTCATGGTGGCTTATGCTTGTACTGATCCAGGAATCCCCACCAATGTTTGTATCTCCAGTAACCTCCGGGGTCCCAGACTAAGCACGTAAAGCCCTTACGAAGCTTCAAACAGATTCTTAGGCTCCCGGGGTGACAAATGTCAGAACAGATTCCAGGATCCCAAATCTTGCTTTTACACCCGTTTTCGTGTTGATTATCATGATTCCATCCGGGTAGCAAGCAAGCTGAATTCTCACTAAAGCGACCAAACAACTTCCTAGACCCTTTCAGTTGAGCTTTGCACCAACCTTTGCGTTTAAGCTTAAAGCTTCCAACCATGATGAACCTTGCAGGACAATTCTTACCACTGACCATCTTCCTTTTACTCTTAATGCCACAAAGAGCTTGATGAGCGGATAATTTGTATACTTTTTGGCATTGTTTTTAGTATGTTTTTGTTATGATTTAGTTAGTTTTTATTATATTTTTATTAGTTTTTAATTAAATTTCACTTTTCTGGACTTTACTATGAGTTTGTGTGTTTTTCTATGATTTCAGGTATTTTCTGGCTGAAATTGAGGGACCTGAGCAAAAATCTGATCCAGAGACTCAAAAGGACTGCAGATGCTGTTAGATTCTGACCTCCCTGCACTCGAAGTGGATTTTCTGGAGCTACAGAAGCCCAATTGGCGCGCTCTCAACGGCGTTGGAAAGTAGACATCCTGGGCTTTCCAGAAATATATAATAGTCCATACTTTTCCCAAGATCTGATGGCCCAAACCGGCGTTCAAAGTCACCTCAAGAAATTCCAGCGTTAAACGCCGGAACTGGCACCTAATTGGGAGTTAAACGCCCAAACTGGCACTAAAGCTGGCGTTTAACTCCAAGGAGAGTCTCTACACGAAAAAAGCTTCATTGCTCAGCCCAAGCACACACCAAGTGGGCCCGGAAGTGGATTTTTATGTCATTTACTCATCTATGTACTAGTTTTCTATAAGTAGGACCTTTTACTATTGTATCTTGGAGACTTTTGAGAGACTTTTGGGTAGCTATCTTTGTTTTATGCTATCTTAGACCTTTGGGAGGCTGGCTATTCGGCCATGCCTAGACCTTGTTCTTATGTATTTTCAACGGTGGAGTTTCTACACACCATAGATTAAGGTGTGGAGCTCTGCTGTACCTCGAGTATTAATGCAATTACTATTGTTCTTCCATTCAATTCCGCTTGTTCTTTATCCAAGATATCACTTATTCTTCAACATGATGAAGGTGATGATTGACGCCCATCACCATTCTCACTCATGAACAAGGTGACTGACAACCATTCTTGTTCTACAAGCATCTGAGGCTTAGTGAATATCTCTTGGATTCCTGATTGCACGATGCATGGTTGATCGCCTGACAACCGAGTGCTCGCCTGACAAACGAGCCAACCATTCCGTGAGATCAGAGTCTTCGTGGTATAGGCAAGAACTGATGGCAGCATTCAAGAGAATCCGGAAGGTCTAACCTTGTCTGTGGTATTCTGAGTAGGATTCAATGACTGAATGACTGTGACGTGCTTCAAACTCCTAGCAGGCTAGGGCGTTAGTGACAGACGCAAAAGTATCAATGGATATTATTCCGGCCTGACCGAGAACCGACAGCTGAATTCCGCTATGCCGTGACAGGACATATGCAATCGCTTTCACTGAGAGGATGGGAGGTAGCTGCTGACAACAGTGAAACCCTACACAAGCTTGCCATGGAAAGGAGTAAGAAGGATTGGATGAAGGCAGTAGGAAAGCAGAGAGACGGAAGGGAAGGCATCTTCATACACTTGTCTGAAGCTCTTACACCAATGATATGCATAAGTATCTCTATCTTTATCTTTATATTATTTTCGTTCATCATCATATACATTTGAGTCTGCCTGACTAAGATTTACAAGATGACCATAGCTTGCTTCAATGCTAACAATCTCCGTGGGATCGACCCTTACTCACGTAAGGTATTACTTGGACGACCCAGTGCACTTGCTGGTTAGTTGTGCGAAGTTGTGTAATGCCATGGTATTGAGCTACCACGTTTTTTTGGAGCCATTACCGGGGATTATGAGAGTTGTGAAAAGTATTGTTCACAATTTCGCGCACCAAGTTTTTGGCGCCGTTGCCGGGGATTGTTCAAGTTTTGAGCAAGCTTTTGGTAACAATGCCTGGGATTGTTCTAGTTTGGACAACTGACGGTTCATCTTGTTGCTTAGATTAGGTATTTATTTTTTTCGAAATTCTTGAAGATGAATTCTAGAGTTTCATGATGATTTGTTGAAACCTGGCTGGCTGAGAAGCCATGTCTAATCTGATTGGACCGAGGTTTCAACTTATCACCACAAGAGCTTGTTGATTTTCATCAATTTTGCTTTTGGAGCAGTGATCCGCTAAGGCTTGGCTGACCTTTGGTCATGTCTAGTGTTTTGGACCGAAGCTTTCTTTGAAAGCTTGGCTGGCTGTGAAGCCATGTCTAATTCCTGGACCGGAGTCTTAGACTAGCATTGCACTGATTCCTGGAATTCTCATTAAGAATTTTGATACCTTTTTCCACTTAATTTTCGAAAAAAAAAACACAAAAAAAAAATTACAAAATCATAAAAACCAAAAAAATTATTTGCTGTTTCTTGCTTGAGTCTAGAGTCTCATCTTAAGTTTGGTGTCAAATGCATGTTTTTGTTACATTTTTCGAATCCATGCATATATTTCTTTGTCTTGATCTTTGAATTCTTTTGGCTTGAGTATTTATGTGTCTCATATAGTGTCAGTAGTACACAAACTGCTAAGTTTGGTGTCTTGCATGCATTGTTATTTGATTCTTGTTGCATTTTGATTACTAAAAATCCAAAAATATTTTTAATTTGTGTCTTTTCAAGTCAATAATACAAAGAATTGAAGATTCAGAACATACTGCAGAGGAATTATACAGAAAAAGCTGAGCATTCAAAAATGCCCAGTGAAGAAGGCAGACTGGCGTTTAAACGCCAGCCAGGGTACCTGGTTGGGCGTTTAACGCCCAAAAAGGTAGCATTTTGGGCGTTAAACGCCAGAATGTATACCATTCTGGGCGTTTAACGCCAGGATGGTGCTAGGGGGAAGATTTTGTTTTCAAATCAATTTTTTTTCAAATTTTCAAAGTTTTTCAAAACCAAATCTTTTTCAAATCATATCTTTTCAATCAAATGTTTTCAAAATCAATTAATGATTTGATTCAACATTTCAAGTATGTTGCCTTTTCGGTTGAGGAAGGTTTTATGTTTGAATCATATCTTTTCTTGTTAGGCAAGTCATCAATTTCTTTTTAAATCATATCTTTTCAAATTGTTTTCAAAACAAATCTTTTTAAAATGTTTTTCAAATCATATCTTCTCAATTATATCTTTTTAAAACCATAACTTTTCAATCAAATCTTTTTAATCACATTTTTTTTCAAAATAGTTTTCAATCAAATCTTTTTAATTTCTAATTTCAAAATCTTTTTCAAAAATCACTTGATTTCTTTTTTACTTTTAATTTTCGAAAATTATCAATCAAATTTTCAAAATGTTTTCAAAATTTTTTAATTGAATTTTCGAAAATTCTCTTCCCTCCTTCCCACATCCTTCTATTTATGGAGTACCACTCCTTCTAAATGCACAATTCGAACCTTATCTAATTAAAGTTCGAATTCTTCTTCTCCTTCTTCTTACTATTTCTCTTTTCCTCTGACACTTCAAGGAATCTCTATACTGTGACATAGAGGATTCCACATTTTCTTTTTCTCTCCTCTTTCATATGAGCAGGAGCAGAGACAAAGGCATTCTTGTTGAAGCTGATCCTGAACCCGAAAGGACCTTGAAGAGAAAGCTAAGAGAAGCTAAAGCACAATTCTCTTTAGAGGACCTGACCGAATTCTTCAAGGAAGAAGAACACATGACAGCCGAAAACAACAACAATGCCAACAATGCAAGGAAGGTGCTGGGTGACTTCACTGCACCTACTCCTGATTTTTATGGGAGAAGCATCTCTATCCTTGCCATTGGAGCAAACAACTTTGAGCTTAAGCCTCAATTAGTTTCTCTAATGCAACAGAATTGCAAGTTCCATGGACTTCCAATGGAAGATCCTCATCAGTTCTTAGCTGAATTCTTGCAAATCTGTGACACAGTCAAGACTAATGGGGTTAACCCTGAGGTCTACAGACTGATGCTATTCCCTTTTGCTGTAAGAGACAGAGCCAGAATATGGTTGGATTCTCAACCTAAAGAAAGCCTGGACTCTTGGGAAAAGCTAGTCAATGCCTTCTTGGCAAAGTTCTTTCCACCACAAAGATGGAGTAAGCTTAGAGTGGAAGTCCAAACCTTCAGACAGAAGGATGGAGAATCCCTCTATGAAGCTTGGGAAAGATACAAACAATTAATCAGAAGATGTCCCTCAGACATGCTTTCTGAATGGAGCATCATAGGTATTTTCTATGATGGTCTCTCTGAACTATCCAAGATGTCTTTGGATAGCTCTGCTGGAGGATCTCTTCATCTGAAGAAGACGCCTGCAGAAGCTCAAGAATTGATTGAAATGGTTGCAAATAACCAATTCATGTACACTTCTGAAAGGAATCCTGTGAACAATGGGACTAGTCAGAAGAAAGGAGTTCTTGAGATTGACACTCTGAATGCCATATTGGCTCAGAACAAGATATTGACTCAACAAGTCAATTTGATTTCTCAAAGTCTGTCTGGAATGCAAAATGCACCAAACAGTACTAAGGATGCTTCATCTGAGGAAGAAGCTTATGATCCTGAGAACCCTTCCATGGAAGAGGTAAATTACCTAGGAGAACCCTATGGAAACACCTATAATTCTTCATGGAGAAATCACCCAAATCTCTCATGGAAGAATCAAGAAAGACCTCAACAAGGTTTCAATAACAATAATGGTGGAAGAAACAGGTTTAGCAATAGCAAGCCTTTTCCATCATCTTCTCAGCAACAGACAGAGAGTTCTAAGCAGAATACTTCTGACTTAGCAACAACGGTCTCTGATCTAATAAAGACCACTCAAAGTTTCATGAATGAAACAAGGTCCTCCATCAAAAATTTGGAAGGACAAGTGGGTCAGCTGAGCAAGAAAGTTACTGAACTCCCTCCTAGTACTCTCCCAAGTAATACAGAAGAAAATCCAAAAGGAGAGTGCAAAGCCATAACCATGGCCGAATGTGGAGAGGAAAGAGAGGAGGAGGACGCCACTGAGGAAGACCTCAGTGGGCGTGTACCAATCTCCTCTGAGTTCCAATGGGAATCTGAGGCTCAAAATGAGACCATAGAGATTCCATTAGACTTACTTCTGCCATTCATGAGCTCTGATGAGTATTCTTCCTCTGAAGAGGATGAGTATGTCACTGAAGAGCAAGTTGCTAAATACCTTGGAGCAATCATGAAGCTAAATGACAAGTTATTTGGAAATGAGACTTGGGAGGATGAACCTCCCTTGCTCACTGATGTGTGGAAAGCGATCCAACACAAAACTCACCGGCAAGTGTACCGGGTCGCATCAAGTAATAATAACTCACGTGAGTGAGGTCGATCCCACAGGGATTGAAGGATTGAGCAATTTTAGTTCGGTGGGTGATTCAGTCAAGCGAATCAAGCTTTGGTTGAGTTGTTTGTGTTGAACAGAAAGTAAATGACATTAAAAGTAAAAGGGAGAAG
This sequence comes from Arachis stenosperma, assembly GCF_014773155.1. NCBI lineage: Eukaryota > Viridiplantae > Streptophyta > Magnoliopsida > Fabales > Fabaceae > Arachis > Arachis stenosperma. The sequence continues at coordinate 88,918,204 of NC_080385.1, read as the reverse complement.
GGAAAATTGCAGTAAAATAAAGAACAGAGAAGTAAAAGTGCAGAAACTTAAAGAGCAAGAAAGGTAAATGACTGAAACTTAAAGTGCAAGAAACTTAAATTGCAGTAACTTAAATGGCAAGAAAGGTAAATGACTTGAATATAAAAGGGAATTGAGGAATGGGATTGCAAGAATTAAACAAAGAACAAGTGAATTACAGTAAATGGTTGGGCAGAAAGTAGATCAAAAGCAATAAGCATGCAACAGAATTCAAGTAAAATTCTGCAGAGGTTCACAGATGAACCAAAAGTGATCTCAGGATCCCAAGGGCTTAGGTAGCAAAGCCTAAGACCCAATTTCCTTCCCAGATCTAGATTCAGTAAGCAATTGACAGAAAATTGAAGAAGAAGCAATTGAATAACAGAATTGAAAGTGAATTGTGCAGTAAAATTAATGCAGAGAGATTGAATGGGAATTGGGACAGAATTTCCCCAATTTCACACACCCAATACTCAGAGAACAGAAAGTAGAATTGCCCAAGAGATTCGAGGAAGGAGACTCTCCTTTGATCCTCTTAGTTCTTGGTCAAATTCTTTCCAGAAGGTGAAAGCAAGTAAAATTGCAAAGTAATTGAAAATTTAAAAGTGAGTGCCAAGGTAGCTAAAAGAGGTGAAAAGTCCAGCCCCAATTACATCAAACTAAGTCCTATTTATACACTTTCTATTCTTGGATGATGGGATTTGGATGGGCTTTTGGATTGGTGAAGAATTGGATTCAAATTAATTTTTAATTTGAATTTCAGCCCAAGATCCACTTCCAGGAGGCTGCCCTGCCCTTGTGGAGGGCAGGGCAGAAAATTGATGCATGGCACAAAGATTTGGTGCGGCGTGGTTGCTTGTTGGTGCGAGTTGGTGCGCACGTTTTGCTTCTTGGTGCGCCACACAAGATCCTGCCCGCGCCAAGGGCAGGGCGGGGAGTTTTGGATGCGCCAGAATTTGAGACGCGCGCGGATGGTGCTACCAGATGCAAAATTGATGCGCCAGGAAAGGAGATTGGCGCGCGGGACGCGCGTTGGTGCCTTGGAGGCTGCCCTGCCCGCGCCAAGGGCAGGGCAGGATTGGGTTGGTGCGGCCAGAGAGGAACGCGCGCGCCAGGATCGTGCCAAGGGAGAAATTTTGGTGCGCCATGGAGAAAAATTGGTGCGCCATTCAAATTTCTGCCCTGCCCGCGCCAAGGGCAGGGCAATGACCAATCCTCCATGCCGTGGGTTCGAGTCTGGGACCTTGCAAACACGCTACTCATTTTTCTTTATTTCTTGGCATGGCAATTGGTCTCAAGGCTTGGCTTCCTCATGGTTCTTGGTTCGAAACTTGTAGCTTGCATGGGTGCCATTTTCTCTTGGATTTCTTTCCTCATGGAGCACGATCCTGCCCTCCACAAGGGCAGGGCAGAATTTGTTTCTCATGGCTCCAAGGCACCATTTTGTGCTCTGCCCTTGAAGTGGGCAGGGCAGAATCGCCTATGCTTGGCTCGGTCACTAATGCTGCCCTCCTAGAGGGCAGTCTGCCCTTGTGGAGGGCAGAGTTGCTTCTCCCTTTAGTTACGGCACACTTCCCCTTTCCTTTGCCACGCTTTTCTTCTCTTGTGTCACACTTCTTAGGCCACGCTTTTCATTTTCTTTTCTTTTTCTTCACCTAAAATAAACCAAACAACCACTCAAAGTATCACAAAAATCAAGAGGCTTATAAATCCATTAAAATGCAATTAAAATTAGCTTAAACCTCATGATTTATCATTAATTTCATAGTGGTTACTTGATTTAGAGAAGTTATGCATTTTCACTCCAAATCCTTTACTTATGATGCAAGAAAGTGCATAAATGCTAACTAAACAAGTGAAATTAGCTTGAAAAATGGGTATATGATGACTTGTCATCACAACACCAAACTTAAACCTTGCTTGTCCCCAAGCAAGCATCAAAACTAAGAGTAGATGATATGAAATAGAAAAGCACATAAATCCTTATTATGCAGATAGCAGAACTTCAATTCATGGGGCATTTATGCAGACAATGATACTCACTTATTGTTGCTGCTGCATAATACATATCTTGCATCAAAGGTTTGCTAACTTGCTGTTATAAGACTCTTCCTTTTACTCACTCCCTTGCTAACTCTTCTTGGCTTATAATGCTTTAACAAGCTTTTTATTCTTTAAGGGGTTTGGTGTTAAATGTTGCAGCTTAGCCTTTGGCTTCATTTTCTTTTATTTTGCTCAACATCTTTCCACCACAGACACTTAGTTCACTCAATTATCCTTAGGATCATTGATGCCCAGCATCTCTTTGGATCACTAAGTGCTTTGTATCTAAGTTGCTCTTTATTGTGGACTTTCAATTGGCCATCCCAAATCAGTTGATCTAAGTGACCGGGTTTCAAAATACCCCTTAGAATTTACTCATCCAAGCAGATCTTAGTACAAGAACACCACAGGCATTTGTCCTAAGGTTCAAACCATTGGTGTCCAACCTTTATTCTTTATTTTTCTTGCCATTTTGGCTTTTTCTTTCTTTCTTTTCTTTCTGTTTTTGTTACCAAGGGTGTTTCATTATAGATAGAAGTCTTTGTAACAGCAAGCTAACTCACAAGTAATGAGAATGATATTATGCAACACTTATTTGATGAGTTATGCATTTAATCAACACATGTGCCACCACCAACTTCCATTCATACTCATGCAACATTGGATTTTTCTCTTTTCAATTCAAACCAAACTCTTTTATTCAAGCATATGGAAACAAAGCAAGATTTAAAGCTAAGTGATGGATACAAGCATTATGCAGACTTGACATTTTCACAAGCTATTTATTGACTATCCTAAAATGATAAACAAGGAACAGATAATGCATAAAGCAAAGGAAAATAAATGATGGAGGCATATCATGTTTCAGACATGCATCTCCTTATTAGAAAATTGAAAGAAGGGGGAATGAAAGAACTTTGCCACCTTCTAATGATCATGGCTGCTGCTTGATTCTCCCTTCTTCTTCTTTCTCTTCCCTGTCTTGGAGTAGTCTCGGACCTCTTCACTAGGACACCTTCTAGCCCAAACAGAATCTAAGAGTCCTTTGAGCCCAAAAGTTTCCAATGTGCCAAAGGTTGATTCAGTGTGTAGCCGAGTTTTTGCTTGTTGTTTAGCTAAGAATTCAGGGCATTGCTCAAATGGCTTGATCTCAGGATTGAGTGTTGGCAAATTGTGGGTCAAGTACTCCAACCTTGCTTGCATGTTTTCATCATATTCTATTCTGTGTGCATGTCTTACTTCTCCCAATGTATGATGAACATTCTTCCATTGATAAAGGTTGTGACTATATTCCGATGCTTTAGCTTGACTGAAATACAGCTTGTCATATGATTCCTTGAATTCTTTGTATTGTTCTTTTTGCCCTTCAAGGATCTGTGTTTGAAATTCTTGCTGCTGAGTCATCATCTGTTGTTGCCATCTCTCTTGTCTTTCCTCCATTTGATGCTGCCAAGCTTCTCTTGCTTCTTTTTCTTTCAAGAATTGCTCCATAAATTCAGGATGGGGCTCTTGATATTTCTCTTGGCCCTCTTGACTTTGGCTTTGTTGGATCTGCATAAGTTGATTCTGACCTTGTTGAGCCTGCATGAGTTGCTGAGTTAACTCTTCAATTGATTTTTGCAATTGGCTCATATCTATGGCATCATAAGCCTGATTTCGTCCTTCCTCTCTTTGTGTTCTCCTTTGTCTAGGAGCTACCACCCCTTCTTGATTCTCTTCTTCATTGACTCCTTCCATGCTCTTCTTGGTAATCCATTTTCCCACCTTCACTTTTGTCATGTCTTCATCTTCAAAGATCACATTGGCCCTGTTACATAGCCTGAGAATGGTACTTGGATGCCCAAGGCCTTTTGAAGTGCTTGTGCTATCGGCCATTTCCTGAATGCTGTTGGCTATGAGTTGTGCAACATTGATCTCACCTCCATGCAAGATGCAGTGTGTCAAGAGAGCTCTTTTGATTGTAACCCAAGAGGCATTTCCAGTAGGAAGAATAGATCTCCTCACTATCTCAAACCATCCTTTAGCCACAGGAGTGAGATTGATTCTTCTTATGTGACTTGGAACCCCCTTTGAGTCTCTTTCCCAATCTGTGTTTTCCATGCATATTCCTTGCAGGATCTCATCAGGATCGTTTTTCTTTTGCAATCTAGCTTCATAGCTCAGCTCTGGATAAGTTATGGTTCTCAGCTTGAGAGCTCTTGTGATGGCAGCAGGGCTAAAACTCACTTCAACCCCTCGGACATAGCTTGTGTAGGGAGTACTGTTTTTGTTTTCTTTGGCAGCATTTGCATAAAACTCCTTGATCATTACAGCACTTATGTCAGTCAGAGGAGCGCACAAGAGTTCCCACCTTCTTTCTCGAGTGATCTGCTTCATGATGGGATAGTCTCCTTCCCTCAAATCAAAGCCTTTCTCATAAATGATATTCTTTGCCACCATGAACCTATGGTATCTCCCCTCATGAAATTGGGACCTAAATTTGATTGCATCAAAGTTTGGGGGTTCGGTTATCATAGGCTCTTTTCCCGGCCTTCTTTGTGAGCTTGAGGAGACCATTAGAATTAAGGTGAAAAGAAGGAAGATGTGAGAGTAAAGAAGGAATATGTGTTGTATATAGGATGAACTTCGGTTCGGTTTAGATATGTGAGGAGAGGGAATTAAGTTGGTTTTGGAAGTAGAAGAGAGAATGTGGTTTTTAATGTGAAGATGGCTTGAATGAAATGGAGTGTATGCTGGGTGAGTATACGGTTATTTACAGGCAATGCTTCCAAGCCTTTCAACAAAACCACAATGAATGAATGAGGAGGGAACCGTGAGTGTCCATGAAGGGTTGAGATTGGTTTGCTTATTTAAAGAATGCATGGGATGGACGGCTTGCATGCATGGTTGAGGCTTGACAGGGATTCACCTCCCATTGGTTGCATGTATTTAAGTGTCCAAGAATGCATGCATGCAGATTTTGTTTCCCCATGAACACGTTCCCCTAGGCACATGTGACCTCCCTCACATGGCTCCTCATAGCCGTGGTCTTTCTTGAGCTTTGTCTTAATCTTCTTCTCCTGCAAGAGTCAAGATAGCTAGCCTTAGACCATTAATAAGGTTGTTGGCAATTAATTTGTATTAAAGAGAAAGAATTGTTTTGTATATATAAAAAAATTTTTTTATGGTCATTTGTGTCCCTTAATTAAAGCTGTTGAAGTTTGGTGAACACCAAACTTATCTTTTATTAAAGGAATGGCCGAACAACACAAACTACTCTCACAATTGATGCATTTTTCAAACAAATTGATGTATGATCTTCTTGTCTGTATGGTTTTGAGTCCATGATTGGAAAATGATCCCCTGAATCTTGTTGCATAAGCGGACACCAAACTTAGTGTTTGGTCACATGCTTTATCAAAAGTCTTATGCATAATGAAATTGGGTGTGCCTTAAGGCACACCAAACTTTAGAAGTTTGCCATGTGCTTCAAAATGACATGTGCATTTACCAAGCATGAAAATTCAAAACCATGTTTAGAAGAATCATAGTTTATTAAGTAAAAGGAAAGACAGAAATCTTAAACCATGGGTTGCCTCCCATGAAGCGCTCTTTTATTGTCATTAGCTTGACATTAACCTCCCTTTAAGGTGGTTGATGTTGGTGATGTCTCAGCTTGTCACCTCTCACTGTCAGTTTTCTCTGTGTGCTTTGATGCTCAATCTCCATATGCTCAAGAGAAAGGATTTTGTTGACAGTGTAATAGTCTTCTGCTCCCTGCTGTTGGTATATTAATTGCACCTTATCACCCTTAGAGAATCCTTCAGTTGGGATTTTCTTGTTCTTCCACCCTTTGTGAGCCTTTTTCTTATTCTTCACCTTTTTCTTGCTTGTTGATCTTCCTTTCTTGACAGTTACGTGAGTTGTGATGCCTTCCTTCTTGTTGATTACTCCTACTTCCTTGTGATGCCCATTTTCTTCTTGTATCTGGTTGTTTACTTGTTCTACTCCCTTTTCAGTTGGTTGCTCTGGAAGAAGATCATCACTTATTCTGCTTGTTTCTTCATTCTTTTGCAATTCTGGGAGAACTTTCAGGATAATGCTCTCCTCATGCATCCTAAGAGTTAACTCTCCTTGCTCTATGTCCACAATGGCTCTAGCCGTGGCCAAAAATGGTCGCCCAAGTATTATGGAGTCATTTTCATTTTCTGAAGAGTCCAGGATCACAAAGTCTGCCGGATAGATGAACTTTCCAACCTTGACTAAAAGGTTCTCAATCAGCCCCTTAGGATAGATTATTGATTGATCCACCAGTTCCAAAGTCATCCCTGTTGGTTTCACTTCCTCTATGCCAAGCTTTTTCACTAGAGAATATGGGATTAGATTTATGCTTGCTCCTAGATCGCACATCCCCTTGTTGATAAACAAGTTCCCAATAGTGCATGATAAGAAAATCCTCCAGGATCTTCAAGCTTGGGAGGAAGTCCCTTTTTGATGAGTGCACTACACTCTTCACTAAGCATCACAGTTTCCTTCTCATTCCAACTTCTTTTCTTGTTGATGAGCTCCTTTAGAAACTTAGCATACAGTGGCATTTGTTCCAAGGCTTCTGCCAGAGGTATGTTAATTTCTAATTTCTTGAAAGTTTCAAGAAACTTGTGGAAGTGCTGGTCCTTTGTTTCCTTGTGAAATCTTTGTGGGTAAGGCAGTGGTGGTGTTGAGCTCTTCACCACTTGATACTGTTTTGGAGTTGGTTCCTCCATGATTTGCTTGCCCTTCTTTGAACTCTGTAGCTTGTTTTCTCCCTCTGTGAGCTTTTCTGAAGCATTCTTGCTTATCTTGTCCTTGTTACTTGCTTCAGTGTCCTTTGTTGGCTCAGTGATATCTTCCATAGGCTTCTGAGTTACTTCTTGGTTGCCATCTGTCAACACCCTTCCACTTCTTAGTTGCACCACCTTGCATTCTTCCTTTGGGTTGGGAATGGTATCACTAGGTAGTGAACTTGAGGGTTTCTCAACAGAGATCTTCTTGGAGATTTGGCCAATTTGCCTCTCTAAGTTCTTCATGGCAGCATCTTGATTCTTGGTGGTTTGTTCTTGGCTTTTCATTAGTTTTTCCATGAGTACTTCTAGATTGGTAATCCTTTGTGAATCTTGTGTGATGGGTTGGTTTTGGGGTGGTGATGGATGAAGATAGGTGGTTTGGTTAGTTGGGTGGTTATTGGGTGGGTATTGGTTAGAATTTGGGTGGTTGTTTTGTGGTTTTCTGTATGAGTTTTGGTTAGTGTTTGGCTGGGAGTTATGGTTTGTGTTTTTCCAATTGTTTTGACCTGTGTTTCTTTGCCATGGTTGTTGGTTTTGGTTATGGTTGTCTCCCCATCTAAGGTTTGGGTGATTCTTCCAAGATGGATTGTAGGTATCTCCATAGACCTCATTTGTTCCCTGATTCTGGTTGTGCAAGTATTGAACCTGCTCTTGTTGTTGCTCCTCTTGAGTTTCTTCACTTTGCACCCAAGTGTTTGGAGGTTGGCTTGTGGTGCTCACTGCTGCCACTTGCAAGCCATCAATCCTCTTAGCCATTTGCTCAAATTGTTGTTGAATCTGTTGTTGCATCATCTTGTTTTGAGCTAAGATTGAATCAACTCCTTCCAACTCCATGACTCCTCTTCTCTGTGATGGTTGACGTTGTCTTTGATGAGAAAAGAAGTATTGGTTGTTGGCCACCATATCAATGAGGTTTCGAGCTTCCTCTGTGGTTTTCATGAGTTGTAGAGAGCCTCCAGCAGAATGATCAAGAGCTTCTTGAGCTTTAAGGGTGAGACCTTCATAGAAGTTTTGTAGCTTGTCCCACTCAGTGAACATCTCTGGTGGACATTTCCTCAATAGAGCCTTGTATCTCTCCCATGCTTCATATAAGCTCTCGGCCTCCAATTGAGTGAAGGTTTGAACCTCTGTCTTCAACCTTAGGACTCTTTGAGGGGGGTAGAATTTGGCAAGAAACTTGCTCACCAAGTCATCCCAAGTGTTGATGCTTTCTTTTGGAAAAGTCTCTAGCCATTGAGTTGCTTTGTCCCTGAGAGAGAATGGGAAGAGTAGCAACTTATAGCTATCAGGGGGCACACCATTTGTCTTCACTGTGTCACAGATTCTCAAAAAGGTGGACAAATGTTGGTTTGGGTCCTCCAAAGGCCCTCCTCCAAAAGAACAATTGTTTTGCACCAGAGTAATGAGTTGTGGCTTGAGTTCAAAGTTGTTGGCATTGACATTGGGAGTGAGAATGCTGCTCCCACAATGCTTGGCATTTGCAAAGGTGTATGAAGCCAAAACTCTTCTCTGTTGGTCATCGTTGGCTCTTCCTTCAGGTTGAGTGGTATCTCTTTCCATGTCTTGGAATTCCTCCTCAGATTCTTCTTCTTCTCCAACAATATTCTTCCCTCTTTCAGCTCTTCTGATTCTCCTGAGAGTTCTTTGATCAACTTCAGAAATAATGTGGGAAGATCTTCCTATACCTGACATACAAACACACAACAATAAACACACAAACCCAGAGAGTTAACAAAACTTCAATCTATTGCTAGAATGAGGTTTTGGTTGGTTAGTTTAAGCAAAATCTCAAACAGTTAATGTGTTAGTGAGAGTTAGAACAACAGAAAAGTAAAAATGCTTAATCTAGATCTCCACCTCACTTAATCATTGTCAATCTATTTCAATCCCCGGCAACGGCGCCAAAAACTTGATGTGTGGAAAGCGATCCAACACAAAACTCACCGGCAAGTGTACCGGGTCGCATCAAGTAATAATAACTCACGTGAGTGAGGTCGATCCCACAGGGATTGAAGGATTGAGCAATTTTAGTTCGGTGGGTGATTCAGTCAAGCGAATCAAGCTTTGGTTGAGTTGTTTGTGTTGAACAGAAAGTAAATGACATTAAAAGTAAAAGGGAGAAGGGAAAATTGCAGTAAAATAAAGAACAGAGAAGTAAAAGTGCAGAAACTTAAAGAGCAAGAAAGGTAAATGACTGAAACTTAAAGTGCAAGAAACTTAAATTGCAGTAACTTAAATGGCAAGAAAGGTAAATGACTTGAATATAAAAGGGAATTGAGGAATGGGATTGCAAGAATTAAACAAAGAACAAGTGAATTACAGTAAATGGTTGGGCAGAAAGTAGATCAAAAGCAATAAGCATGCAACAGAATTCAAGTAAAATTCTGCAGAGGTTCACAGATGAACCAAAAGTGATCTCAGGATCCCAAGGGCTTAGGTAGCAAAGCCTAAGACCCAATTTCCTTCCCAGATCTAGATTCAGTAAGCAATTGACAGAAAATTGAAGAAGAAGCAATTGAATAACAGAATTGAAAGTGAATTGTGCAGTAAAATTAATGCAGAGAGATTGAATGGGAATTGGGACAGAATTTCCCCAATTTCACACACCCAATACTCAGAGAACAGAAAGTAGAATTGCCCAAGAGATTCGAGGAAGGAGACTCTCCTTTGATCCTCTTAGTTCTTGGTCAAATTCTTTCCAGAAGGTGAAAGCAAGTAAAATTGCAAAGTAATTGAAAATTTAAAAGTGAGTGCCAAGGTAGCTAAAAGAGGTGAAAAGTCCAGCCCCAATTACATCAAACTAAGTCCTATTTATACACTTTCTATTCTTGGATGATGGGATTTGGATGGGCTTTTGGATTGGTGAAGAATTGGATTCAAATTAATTTTTAATTTGAATTTCAGCCCAAGATCCACTTCCAGGAGGCTGCCCTGCCCTTGTGGAGGGCAGGGCAGAAAATTGATGCATGGCACAAAGATTTGGTGCGGCGTGGTTGCTTGTTGGTGCGAGTTGGTGCGCACATTTTGCTTCTTGGTGCGCCACACAAGATCCTGCCCGCGCCAAGGGCAGGGCGGGGAGTTTTGGATGCGCCAGAATTTGAGACGCGCGCGGATGGTGCTACCAGATGCAAAATTGATGCGCCAGGAAAGGAGATTGGCGCGCGGGACGCGCGTTGGTGCCTTGGAGGCTGCCCTGCCCGCGCCAAGGGCAGGGCAGGATTGGGTTGGTGCGGCCAGAGAGGAACGCGCGCGCCAGGATCGTGCCAAGGGAGAAATTTTGGTGCGCCATGGAGAAAAATTGGTGCGCCATTCAAATTTCTGCCCTGCCCGCGCCAAGGGCAGGGCAATGACCAATCCTCCATGCCGTGGGTTCGAGTCTGGGACCTTGCAAACACGCTACTCATTTTTCTTTATTTCTTGGCATGGCAATTGGTCTCAAGGCTTGGCTTCCTCATGGTTCTTGGTTCGAAACTTGTAGCTTGCATGGGTGCCATTTTCTCTTGGATTTCTTTCCTCATGGAGCACGATCCTGCCCTCCACAAGGGCAGGGCAGAATTTGTTTCTCATGGCTCCAAGGCACCATTTTGTGCTCTGCCCTTGAAGTGGGCAGGGCAGAATCGCCTATGCTTGGCTCGGTCACTAATGCTGCCCTCCTAGAGGGCAGTCTGCCCTTGTGGAGGGCAGAGTTGCTTCTCCCTTTAGTTACGGCACACTTCCCCTTTCCTTTGCCACGCTTTTCTTCTCTTGTGTCACACTTCTTAGGCCACGCTTTTCATTTTCTTTTCTTTTTCTTCACCTAAAATAAACCAAACAACCACTCAAAGTATCACAAAAATCAAGAGGCTTATAAATCCATTAAAATGCAATTAAAATTAGCTTAAACCTCATGATTTATCATTAATTTCATAGTGGTTACTTGATTTAGAGAAGTTATGCATTTTCACTCCAAATCCTTTACTTATGATGCAAGAAAGTGCATAAATGCTAACTAAACAAGTGAAATTAGCTTGAAAAATGGGTATATGATGACTTGTCATCACTCACCAAAAAACTGGATGACTTGTCTAGGCAGAAACTGCCTCAAAAGAGGCAAGATCCTGGGAAGTTTTCTATACCTTGTACCATAGGCACCATGACCTTCAAGAAGGCCTTGTGTGACTTAGGGTCAAGTGTAAACCTCATGCCCCTCTCTGTAATGGAGAAATTAGGGATTTTTGAGGTGCAAGCTGCAAGAATCTCATTAGAGATGGCAGACAATTCAAGAAAACAAGCTCATGGACTTGTAGAGAATGTTTTGGTGAAGATTGAAGACCATTACATCCCTACTGATTTCATAGTCCTAGAGACTGGGAAGTGCATGGATGAATCCATCATCCTTGGCAGACCCTTCCTAGCCACAGCAAAGGCTGTGATTGATGTTGATAGAGGAGAGTTGATCATTCAAGTGAATGAAGAATCCTTGGTGTTTAAGGCCCAAGGACATCCCTCTATCATCATGGAGAGGAAGCATGAAGAGCTTCTCTCAAAACAGAGCCAAGCAGAGCCCCCACAGTCAAACTCTAAGTTTGGTGTTGGGAGGCCACAACCAAACTCTAAGTTTGGTGTTGAACCCCCACATTCAAACTCTAAGTTTGGTGTTGGGAGGTTCCAACACGGTTCTGAGCATTTCTGAGGCTCCATGAGAGTCCTCTGTCAAGCTAATGACATTAAAGAAGCGCTTGTTGGGAGGCAACCCAATGTTTTATAGTTAACTATTTTCTTTTGTTATTTTATCTTTTTTGTAGGTTGATGATCATAAGAAGTCACAAAAACAATGAAAAAAAGCAAAAACAGAATGAAAAACAGGAAGAAAAACAGCACACCCTGGAGGAGAAGAAGCTGGCGTTCAAACGCCAGTAATACTAGCTGTTGGGCGTTTAACGCCCAGTCTGGCACCATTCTGGGCGTTTAACGCCAGAAAGGGGCACCAGACTGGCGTTAAATGCCAGTAAAGGGCAACAACCTGGCGTTAAACGCCAGGAATGGGCACCAGCCCGGCGTTTAACGCCAGAAATGGCTCAAAACGTGATTTTGAGCAACATTTGGTGCAGGGATGACTTTTCCTTGACACCAAAGGATCTGTGGACCCCACAGGACCCCACCATCACCTTCTCTCTTCTTCCCCCATTCACCAATCACCTCAATACCTCTTCCCCAAAAATCCTTCACCTATCAAATCCCATCTTTCTCTTCACCACTCACATCCATCCTTCATAAATCCCCACCAACCTCACCCTTCAAATTCAAACCACTTTCCCTCCCAAACCCACCCATCATGGCCGAACCATTACCCCCCCTCTCTCCTATATATACCCTTCTTCAACCCTTCATTTTCACACAACCTAAACACCCCTTCTTTCCCTTCTTGGCCGAACACACCACCTTCCCCCTCTTCCTCATTTCTTCTTCTTCTACTCTCTTCTTTCTTCTTTTGCTCGAGGACGAGCAAACATTTTAAGTTTGGTGTGGTAAAAGCGTTGATTTTTCGTTTTTCCATAACCGTTTATGGCATCCAAGGCCGGTGAAACCTCTAGAAAGAGGAAAGGGAAGGCAAAAGCTTCCACCTCCGAGTCATGGGAGATGGATAGATTCCTCTCAAGGGTGCATCAAGACCACTTCTATGAAGTTGTGGCCTTGAAGAAGGTGATCCCCGAGGTCCCCTTTTCACTCAAAAAGGGTGAATATCCGGAGATCCGCCATGAGATCCGAAGAAGAGGTTGGGAAGTACTTACCAACCCCATTCAACAAGTCGGAATCTTGATGGTTCAAGAGTTCTATGCCAATGCATGGATCACCAAGAACCATGACCAAAGTGTGAACCCGAATCCAAAGAATTATCTCACTATGGTTCGGGGGAAATACTTGGATTTTAGTCCGGAGAGTGTGAGGGTGGCGTTCAACTTGCCTATGATGCAAGGAGATGAGCATCCTTACACTAGAAGGGTCAACTTTGATCAAAGGTTGGACCAAATCCTCACAACCATATGTGAAGAGGGCGCACAATGGAAGCAAGATTCAAGAGGCAAGCCGGTTCAATTAAGAAGGCATGACCTCAAGCCCGTGGCTAGAGGATGGTTAGAGTTCATACAACGCTCAATCATTCCCACTAGCAACCGGTCCGAAGTTACCATAGACCGGGCCATCATGATCCATAGCATCATGATTGGAGAAGAAATAGAAGTTCATGAGGTTATAGCCCAAGAACTCTACAAGGTGGCGGACAAGACCTCCACTTTGGCAAGGTTAGCCTTTCCTCATCTCATCTGTCACCTCTGTTATTCAGTTGGAGTTGACATAGAGGGAGATACCCCCATTGATGAGGACAAGCCCATCACCAAGAAAAGGATGGAGTACACAAGAGACCCCTCTCACCAAGAGATCCCTGAGATTCCTCAAGGGATGCACTTTCCTCCACAAAATTATTGGGAGCAACTAAACACCTCCCTAGGAGAATGGAGCATGATGTTCCAATCATGGGCAACAAAGACAAGGAAAGACATTGAGGAGCTCAAGCACTCCATAGGATCTTCAAGAGCAAGAAAGAGCCGCCATCACTAAGGTGGACCCGTTCCTTGATTTCCTTGTTCTTTATTCTTCTGTTTTTCGATTTTTATGCTTTATGTTATCCATGTTTGTGTCTTGTGATCATTAGTGTCTTAGTGTCTATGCCTTAAAGTTATGAATGTCCTATGAATCCATCACCTTTCTTGAATAAAAATTGTTCTTAATTGAAAAGGAGAAGAATTGCATGAATTCTGAATTTTATAATAGTTTAATTATTTTGATGTGGTGGCAACCCTTTTGTTCTCTGAATGTATGCTTGAACAGTGCATATGTCTTTTGAACTTGTGGTTCATGAATGTTGGCTCTTGAAAGAATGATGAAAAAGGAGACATGTTACTCAGGATCTGAAAAACCATTAAAAATGATTCTTGAAGCAAGAAAAAGCAGTGAATACAAAAAAAAAAAAAAAGAGAAAAAGCAAACAAAAAAAAAATCGAAAAAAAAAGAAAGAAAAAGAAAGAAATAAAGTTGTGATCCAAGGCAAATAAGAGTGTGCTTAAGAACCCTGGACACCTCTAATTGGGGACTTTAGCAAAGCTGAGTCACAATCTGAAAAGGTTCACCCAATTATGTGTCTGTGGCATGTATGTATCCGGTGGTAATACTGGAAGATAGAGTGCTTTGGGCCACAGCCAAGACTCAATAAATAGCTATGTTCAAGAATCATCATACTTTACTAGGAGAATCATTAACACTATCTGGATTCTAAGTTCCTAAGGAAGCCAATCATTCTGAATTACAAGGGATAGAGTGAGATGCCAAAACTATTCAGAAGCAAAAAGATAAAAGCCCCGCTCATCTAATTAATACTGATCTTCATAGATGTTTTTGGAGTTCATTGCATATTCTCTTCTTTTTATCTTATTTGATCTTCAGTTGCTTGGGGACAAGCAACAATTTAAGTTTGGTGTTGTGATGAGCGGATAATTTGTATACTTTTTGGCATTGTTTTTAGTATGTTTTTGTTATGATTTAGTTAGTTTTTATTATATTTTTATTAGTTTTTAATTAAATTTCACTTTTCTGGACTTTACTATGAGTTTGTGTGTTTTTCTGTGATTTCAGGTATTTTCTGGCTGAAATTGAGGGACCTGAGCAAAAATCTGATCCAGAGACTCAAAAGGACTGCAGATGCTGTTGGATTCTGACCTCCCTGCACTCGAAGTGGATTTTCTGGAGCTACAGAAGCCCAATTGGCGCGCTCTCAACGGCGTTGGAAAGTAGACATCCTGGGCTTTCCAGGAATATATAATAGTCCATACTTTGCCCAAGATTTGATGGCCCAAACCGGCGTTCAAAGTCACCTCAAGAAATTCCAGCGTTAAACGCCGGAACTGGCACCTAATTGGGAGTTAAACGCCCAAACTGGCACTAAAGCTGGCGTTTAACTCCAAGGAGAGTCTCTACACGAAAAAAGCTTCATTGCTCAGCCCAAGCACACACCAAGTGGGCCCGGAAGTGGATTTTTATGTCATTTACTCATCTATGTACTAGTTTTCTATAAGTAGGACCTTTTACTATTGTATCTTGGAGACTTTTGAGAGACTTTTGGGTAGCTATCTTTGTTTTATGCTATCTTAGACCTTTGGGAGGCTGGCCATTCGGCCATGCCTAGACCTTGTTCTTATGTATTTTCAACGGTGGAGTTTTTACACACCATAGATTAAGGTGTGGAGCTCTGCTGTACCTCGAGTATTAATGCAATTACTATTGTTCTTCCATTCAATTTCGCTTGTTCTTTATCCAAGATATCACTTATTCTTCAACATGATGAAGGTGATGATTGACGCCCATCACCATTCTCACTCATGAACAAGGTGACTGACAACCATTCTTGTTCTACAAGCATCTGAGGCTTAGTGAATATCTCTTGGATTCCTGATTGCACGATGCATGGTTGATCGCCTGACAACCGAGTGCTCGCCTGACAAACGAGCCAACCATTCCGTGAGATCAGAGTCTTCGTGGTATAGGCAAGAACTGATGGCAGCATTCAAGAGAATCCGGAAGGTCTAACCTTGTCTGTGGTATTCTGAGTAGGATTCAATGACTGAATGACTGTGACGTGCTTCAAACTCCTAGCAGGCTAGGGCGTTAGTGACAGACGCAAAAGTATCAATGGATATTATTCCGGCCTGACCGAGAACCGACAGCTGAATTCCGCTATGCCGTGACAGGACATATGCAATCGCTTTCACTGAGAGGATGGGAGGTAGCTGCTGACAACAGTGAAACCCTACACAAGCTTGCCATGGAAAGGAGTAAGAAAGATTGGATGAAGGCAGTAGGAAAGCAGAGAGACGGAAGGGAAGGCATCTTCATACACTTGTCTGAAGCTCTTACACCAATGATATGCATAAGTATCTCTATCTTTATCTTTATATTATTTTCGTTCATCATCATATACATTTGAGTCTGCCTGACTAAGATTTACAAGATGACCATAGCTTGCTTCAATGCTAACAATCTCCGTGGGATCGACCCTTACTCACGTAAGGTATTACTTGGACGACCCAGTGCACTTGCTGGTTAGTTGTGCGAAGTTGTGTAATGCCATGGTATTGAGCTACCACGTTTTTTTGGAGCCATTACCGGGGATTATGAGAGTTGTGAAAAGTATTGTTCACAATTTCGCGCACCAGAGCTCTAAGTTGACCATCCGTCTCCAGTAGCCCATATTCAAGTGGGATTAGAAAGCTATGGGATATGAATTTTACCCATTTGAATGTTGTGAAGGATGATGGCAACTTAGGGGGAGGTGTTTTTAATGAAATTGCAAGCTCCACTCCCTTGTGCTCTTCTCTGATAATTACCACCTCTTTGCAAACTTCTTCAATTTCAACCTCTTTCTCTTGGTAGCTCTCTTTCAATTCAATCTCCTTTTCATTGCTTTCCAAGGGCATGGGAGGTTGTGCTTCTTCTTCTTGAATCTCCATCTCTTGATCAACCTCTTCCAAGTCTTCAACTATGATATGCTTTGGAGGTTGTACACCCTCTTCAGCATCAAATTCAACCGTCTTGGAAGGAGGCTCTATGTCTTGTCTTTCCCATGGAGGTTCTGTGTCTCCTAAGTCTTCAACCAACTCTTCTTCTTGAACAATGATAGCTTCTTCTACTTGTTCTAGTATGAATTCATGCTCTGTTTCGTCCACTGGAGTTTCTGGTATCTCCTTTATGCTATGCTCTTCACTAGACTGTCCACATGGGGCTGTGGCTGATCCTTGTGTATTTAAGCGTCTAGAAGCCCATTGAATTAATACTTGCCCCAGTTGTTGAGTGGTTGCCTGAAATTAATCCATTGTTTCCTTGAGACGATCCTTTGCCTCTTGATGCACTCGGTTTTCATAAGTAGGATCATAATGCTCTTGGATTGATGGATATGGAGATGGTGAATATTGAAGTGGTGGTTCTTGTGAGTAATTGGGTTGGAATTGGGGTGGTTCTATATATGGTTCATATGGCTCATAAGGTGGTTGGTATGGTGGTTGAGGGTTAGGGTCATATGGAGGTGAATGGCAGAAAGGGGCTTGTGAGTATGGTGGTCTAAAGTCATGTTGAGGAGGGGATTCATAGGCATATGGTGGTGGTTGTTGATAATCAAAAGAGCGCTCATCATAGCCATCATCTTGATATGCATCACAGAATGGTTGTTGATAGTCCATTGGGGGTGGTTGTTGCCATGAGGGTTGATCAAATCCTTGTGGTTCTTCCCATCTTTGATTGTTCCAACCATGGTGCATGTTGTCATTATAATCTCCTCTTTCTGCAATATAATTGTAACCAGACTCATAGCCAAAGGGGTGAGAGTTCATGGTAGTAAGAGAAAATAAAAAAACAAAAATTAATAAAAAGAAAATATTTTGAAAAAGATATAATTTTTGAAAAAAGATATGAAAATATTTTTGAAAAAGATATGATTTTTGAAAAAGATAAGATAAAAAAATTAAAATAGAAATCTGAAAAAAAAAAATTTTTTTTTGAAAAATATTTACAATAACCAATAATAAGGCACACGTTTGCAATTCCCCGGCAACGGCGCCATTTTGACGTTAGGATTTTTGCCAGTAAAGAATTTCATAAAAACAGTCGCGTTGTAGATATAGTCTCTAAACCGACAAAAATCCCTTCGTACAAACGTTTTGGTTGTCACAAGTAACAAACCCCTAAATAAATTGATAACCGAAGTATTTAAACATCGGGTCGTCTTCTCAAGGAATTGCAGGGAGGTATGTTCTTATTATTGGCTATGGAGATTGTAAATTGGGGGTTTTGAGAATTTAGGCAATGGGCACAAGCATATTTTTAAAGCAATAAAAATAAATAAATAACTGTAAAATAAACTCTTGGCAAGGTATAAAGAACTGGAGGTCCTATCCCAGTTATCCTTATCAATTGTGATAAGAATTGGTTTCTTCTCCCACTTTGTTAACCTCTAACTATGAAGGTAAGTTAAGTGGATGAATTAATTCCAATTCTCAACTAACAATGAGTTTGATAACTCAAGAGTCACCAATTAATCAACCACAGCCAAGAATGTAAAAAGCTAAATTAAAATTATAAATATCTGAAATACCTTCAATTCATTCAAAGCAGTAAAATCTAACATGGAAATTATTCATAAGCCAATTGGGCAACAGGAAAATCCAAATTATTTATATCAATAAAAGACAGCAATCATCAATCTGAAATATCTCAAATAACATTAATTAAGAAAATCAATCTAAACATGGAACATTGAAAATAAATAAAAATAAAGAACCTGGAATTGAGAGTCACTCCTAAAACTAAGAGAAGTCCTAATCCTAAGAGAGAGAGAGAGGAGAGAACCTCTCTCTCTAAAACTACATCTAAAACATGAAAAGTAAATTATGAGTGCATGATAATGAATGGATGCATTCCCCCACTTTATAGCCTCTAATCTGTGTGTTCTGGGCTGAGAACTGGGTCAAAAGCAGCCCAGAAATCACTTCCAGCGCTTTCTGGTCCGTACAGGTCACGGAAAAGTGACGCAGCCGCGCGGGTTGCGCTCCTGCTAGGTCACGCGTCCGCGTGACCCACGCGTTCGCGTCGCCTGGCGTCGGGGCAGCTATGGCAAATTATATATCAAATCGAAGCCCCGGACGTTAGCTTTCCAACGCAACTAGAACCGTGTCGTTTGGACCTCTGTAGCTAAAGTTATCGCTGTTTGAGTGCAAAGAGGTCAGGCTGGACAGCTTAGCAGTTTCTCCAACTTCTTGTATTCCTTCCACTTTTGCATGCTTCCTTTCCATCCTCTGAGTCATTCCTGCCTTGTAATCTCTGAGAACACTTAACACACATATCAAGGCATCTAATGATAATAAGAGAGGATTAATAATAAGCAAATATAAGTCCAAAGAAGCATGTTTTCAATCAAAGCACATAATTAGAAAGGGAAATGTAAAACATGCAAATAGTATGAATAAGTGGGTAAAGAGTTGATAAAATCCACTCAATTGAGCACAAGATAAACCATAAAATAGTGGTTTATCAGAATGCTCTGTATTCATCGAAAAGATCTGCCTGTTCTCTTTGTTTCCGATGCATCTCATGAATGTGTGCACCTTGATGTGCTTGGATATTGATTAGCTTTTGGATGACTTCTTGTTGTTGATCTTGCTTTTGGTTCAACCTGTGGAAGGATTCACCCCACTGTCTCCCTTGTTCCAGTTGTTGCTCCATCAATTGCTTTTTCCACTCCCCTTGTTGATTCATCCATCTAGAGAATGATTCTTCTTGGCGATCCATCATTTACAATTAAAGCTCCTCCTGTGCCCCTTGATTCTCCATGTATTGCCTAGACAAGCCATCAATAGCTTCTTGTAATTGGTGCATGTCTAAAGTGGTTGGGGCTTGCTCCTCTGGGTTTTGTCCTTCTTCAACTTGATGGGCTGGCCTCTTTCTTTGTCTTCGTTGAGGTAGGGGAGGTGCAATAGCATGCATCCGTCGAAGAGTAATTCGGGTGCCGACTTTTATCCACTTGGGGTTTCCATCTCCGAACACCACCCTAGCCTTTGCGCATAGATAGAAAATGGTGCTAGGGTAGCCTAACCTTCCTCCAAAATCACTTTTCTCAGCGAACTTCCGAAGGCCCTGAGCTATGAGTTCATGAACCTTGATCTCTCCCCCTTTGAGTATATATTGTACCATTGTTGCTCTCTTACGGTTTACCTCTGAGTTGTCTCCGGCGGGAAGGATGGATCTCCTTACAATTTTGAACCACCCCTTTGCTTCAGGGGTGAGATCCCCTCTCTTAATGAATTTGGGCTTCCTATGGGAATCTCTTACCCAATCCACTCCTGGTATGTAGATATCTTCCACAATCTGGTCATAATTGGGACTGCTATCTATTTTGGATTGATAGCTCTCTTCTGCGAATGGTATGGTTCGTAGCTTTAACACCCTCATGATGTTCATGGGACTAAAATCCACCGTCATCCCTCTTACGAAGCTTATATAGGATTCATCTACCCTATCATACCTGACCGCGTTTGCATAAAACTCTCTTACAAGAGTTGCGTTTACTCTTGTGACCGGATCAGTGAGGAGCTCCCATCTTCTCTTTTCCACCTTCTCTGTGATTTCAGGGCACTCAGTTTTTGTGACCTGAAAGCCTAGCTCATATATGATCTCTTTATCAGCCATCCACCCAAATTATAATGCATGATGAAAGGTTCTAAATTTCTTCTCATCAAAAGGGGGTTGCTCCATAGGCTCCTTCCTTTTTCTTCTTTTAGAGCTCAACGATGCCATGAGTAACCTTTGATTTCGAATTTGTAGAAGTATGGATGATTGCAGCTTAAAAGATGTAGCTATGAGAGTGTGTGAGAAAGCTTTTGATGGGAGAAGAAGTGTTGAGTGTGTATTCCGAAAGTGAGGAATTGGAATGGAAGGGTGTAAAGTGAAGTGGTATATATATATAGGAGAATGGTGGGTGATTGAAGGGTGTGGATTGATGGTACGACTTAATAGTGGACGGTTGGGGTTTGGTATTGGATGGGCACAAGGATCACTACTTTTATGAGGTTCTTGGTTCAGTCTCCAAGGATATCCTTCTTCCAATGATGCATGGCAACACTTCCCGAGGTACTCCCCTTTAAGACATGTGTGTAGTTCCCTTGGTGAAGTGGCCGAACCCCCTTCCTTTGGTTGTCCCATCAGTTCCCTCGAACATTCCCTTCAATTTCCTTACAAGACAAAAGAAAAGAGAGATTAGTTTGAATTGTGGCGGAAAAATAGGAATGGGAGTTTAACTACTTTTTTTTTATTTTTGCTTTTGCTTAACTAAGTGCCCTTCATGAATGCAAACCAACCGACCAGCTAAGTGTTCATGCATGCAACATTAGTGACACCAAACTTAGTTTGTGAGCATGTGGTGTAAAAAGATTTGATTAAGGCTCTAAGACAGCCATGATATGAATTGTGTATGTGCCATCTTAGTGTGCCTTGAACACCAAACTTGTTGTTCACTATATGTTGTATACAAAAATTCATCTAAGTGTTTGTCGAAATTGATTTGGAGTTCATGAACTTGCTTTATTAACTACTATTAAAGATTTAAAGGAAAGGATATAAAACATGGGTGATGTCAGGGCATCTAGGCCAGTTTCACTGACCTTTTCTTTACTGTTTTAGGGTAGTTTCATGCATTTTCTGAGTGAATAAGGCAAGTTTTGGGTGAAAATACAGTAACACATTGATTCAAGCAAATATTGTGAATTTTGCATGATTTCATGAGATTTTTGCTAGAATTGCATGATAACTTGATGATGCATAATCTCATGACTTTAGCTAGAGCTTTGATGCACTTTAATTGCTTGATTTCAGGACAAATGAAGCATGGAAGAACCACGTTAGCATTGACGTTAACTTAGTTAACGAGAACACTAACGTGGAATGGCAAGGAGCTTGCAACATTAATGAGAAAAGTGATCACCAATAACGCCTGCGAAGCCATCCATAGCTCACGTTAATAGCCATGTTAACTAGGTTAACGTGGTAGCTAACGTAGAAAAAAAAGGGGAACTCCACGGTAACGAGAAAAGTGAACACCACTAATGTTGGGAAACTAGGCAATGCCCCACGTTAAGAGTCACGTTAACTTAGTTAACGTGAACTCTAACGTGGAAAAGGAGCAACAACGCCAACGTTAGTTGTAACGACCCAATTTTCAATATGTCTAGATCATACCGGAAACTGAGCGCTACCAATTTGTCCTCCTAATTATTATCTATTATTTATCATATGAGCCTGATTCATTGTTAAAAGCGTAGTTAAATTGCGAGGTATATTTTTTTTGTTTGAAAACATTTGGGTTAATAGACGGAATCATACATAATCAATTCACAACTGATAATAGATAAAACAGTTATAAAC
The DNA here is from genome assembly GCF_014773155.1 of Arachis stenosperma. Lineage (NCBI taxonomy): Eukaryota > Viridiplantae > Streptophyta > Magnoliopsida > Fabales > Fabaceae > Arachis > Arachis stenosperma. The sequence goes on along the minus strand of NC_080385.1, from coordinate 88,896,344 downwards.
AACCACACATAAATACATCACAAGCAGTTAACAACATTCGGTGATTCAGCATTTGTTAGAGTATAGTCTGTTAGTTAGAACACCCCTAGATATAGCTAGATAATAACTATATACATATATATACATATAACATCCCAGGTCCTGACCTGTTCAAAAGGTCCCTAAGCTGGCACCTAGGCTAGCCTAGACTTTATACTCACCTAGTCCCTCTAAACTACTAAAGCGAGGGAAAGTACGTTCTAAGTCTTCAAAACTCAAGTCAAGTGAACGTCACCAAAGGTAGGACATCATCTGCTATTCCTCTGCACGATCAGACATTGCCATAGGACGTCCCTCTGGTACCTCATCAAGTAGCCACACAACGGGAGTCTCGTACACAGGATTTAGATTAAAGTGCGCATACGAACGGGGTGCAGACATTGGCTGGTCTCACAGTATATACGTATAATCAGAGAACGATATTCACCCTAGACTCAGAAGACTATCTAGAGCAGGATCCTCTTTGCAGAACCATCATTAACGAACTACGGTAAGGTACTCTTACTTCCATCTGAAGGGGCAAGGGAGAGAGAAGGGGTAAGAACTGGGGAGTTCTTAGTAGGGTCGGGGTTATTAGTTATATTCATTTATTTGGGGTCGATTAGCAGACAAATAATAGAATATAGCGAAGCAGTAACCAAAAGATAAAGATAGAAAGAGAAAGTAGAGGCAATAGAAAGCAGAACACAAACAAAAGAATACAAGAAAATAAAACATAGAAATAGCATACAAGCAGACAAACACAAAGAAATAGATCACACACAGAAAGGAATGCAACAGAGAATGATGCGCAGACAAGAATGATGCATGTCTAGTCCTAGTACAGGCCATGAGCTCATGTGTCGGTTAGCACCTGCGTTCCCAACATTTATCCGGTCACGAGTTCCCGATTTCCCGGATACGATTTTCCGTTCAAATAAATGCGCATATAATTATTAGCAGCTCTATTGAGACAGCCTCTGCGTTCTACTCGCAGGAAATATACTCTTGGGAATGGAAACTTGCTGTAGGTATCCTAGTTTCCCTACAGAAGCTCTTGTGAACAGAAAATTGCTGTAGGTATCCTAGTTTCCCTACAGAAGCTCTTGGGTTGCTTTAAGCAACAAATGACCTTTCAACAGGCCCTCTGCTTTTTATTATCTTTTATAATCATAAATACGCAAGCGGGACAATACCCATGTCCTTGCCAACAATTTCATAAACTGAATACTTTTCCTCAACAGAATTAGTGTAATTGTCATCATAAGTTATCATTCTCATTATTCATCTCCAGTTACATATTCTTATACAATATCTCTCTCTTTCTTTGTTCAACCATACTATACAAACTTTACATCTTTCACTTGTACAAAAGCTTGGCTCAAACCATTTCTCTTTATCATATTACTCTTTTCCCTTCGTATCTCTTTACTCTGTTCTGGTTACTATGTTCTCTGTGTTACTTTATTCTGCTCTGACTTCTCTGCTTAACGTATGTATTTAAAGCTTATGTAAATTTCGGTAAGAATAGTTAGCTTGTCCCAAGTATAGGTTCATTAAGTCTATACTGAAACAGTTTAACTTTTCATATTATACCTAACCCTAGTCGCAACTCAAGGACTAACTATGTTGCCCTAGTTCATTCACTAATGTCTGTCTGTTTTTCTGTCATTAAAACTTTACAGACTTTTTCTTCGATTTTTATCTTTTCTTCAATTTTTTATCTTTTATTTATCTTTGCCTCACTAATATGTTCTTACCACTCCCTAAGTATTTTATGAAGGTAATTATGAGATTCTGCACTTAAAGTTGTCTTTCTAAAGCTTTTACAGAAAACTGCCTTTTCTGTATTATTTTATTATTTTTATTAAAATATTATTTTTAATTAAATATTATTATTTAATATTTTATTATTATTTATTATTTTATTATTAAATTTTCAAAAATTAACTCACTTTTACTTTTAACCTTTAAAAATTCACTTTTTACCACCCGTAACTTTTAATATTTCTACTTTAACCACCCTAACTTTCAGAAATTACCAAATAACCCCTTAAACACCAAAATAATTACTTCCTTGCCCTTTCTAAGATCTAAAAGGTGTTCTTCAATGTTCTTCACCACACTCAAAGTGTTCTTCATGTTCTTCATATATTCTTCAAATTCTTTCTCTGTTTTTACCCGTTTTTCAGTCTTTTCAGCAACCGATTTTTACCATAATTCAAAATAAAATTCCAGCCACTAAAACCCCATCTTTTCTACATGATTTCAACACAAATTGAACCCCAATTTAAGCTCTAGGGTTTCGTTTTCCAGCAGCCATAAGAACACACATTCATAGCTTGAATTTCATCAAATTTCATCAAAATTTCACCAAATTTTCACCAAGAATCAATCATATATGCAACCACTTTTTAGCACAGCCAAATCATACAACATTCACACATCTCAAACACAAATAATCAAGATTAATTTCGTGACACCCTACCTGGTTTTGCTGCTCCTAATTCAGTTAGACTTTCATGTGGTCCTTTAGCACTTTTTCCTCCTAAATCACATCAAGAACAACTTTAAATCCAAAAACTCTCAACTGACCAAATCTCACTCAGCATGTTAGGAAGAGATATATCACCTTAGAGTTGCTGGAAATTCACGTTTCTTGGCCCTCAAGTCAAGTTAAGCATGATTCCTAAGGAAAAACATCAAGAAAACACATGTTTTGCATGGTTTTCCTTGAAAGCCGAATTGAAGAGGGAGGGAGACAGCCATCTCACCTTATTTCCAGCCTTGATAAGTCACATGGTTATGTAGAGGAAGAAGAGAGGACCATTTTGGTGAAATCGGAGTTTTGATTTGAGTTTTAGTTCAGAAGAAATCAAGCTTTGAAGATTAAGTGTTCATGAAAGTTTCTCTCTTTTCTCTCTTGTTATTTTCGGCCAAAATGATGAAATGAGACAGTCTTGGAGGTCTTGGGGGTGTAAGGTGAGTTATGATTGGTTGGCTTGGAGGTGGATTAAAATAATATTAAAATATCTCTGGTGTACAACTACTAAAACTAGGTGTATCGGAACACTCGTAAAAACATCTCTAAAAATTATTTTCTGAGCTACTAGCATAAATGACACTAGTAACATATTTATTATGATAATAGAACATGTATAATGAGGCCTTAGCATTGCTAAAGTCATCAGAGAGTGCTGGTGCTAAGCTGCACCAGTAAACCGTAAACCCGGTTAAACTGATTTTCTGTTTTTAACAAAAATAGACTAGGTAACCTTATAATATCATCCAAGCATTTTCTAATACTAATATAATGATAATATTATACTATTATCTCTCTCCTCTCATGAATCGAGTCCGCTTCATCAAACAGAGACTATTTACAAAAATCAGAATCAAAACTGCCAACCGATACGATTCAAAAACTAGGTTCTTCGCGATTGTGTTGTCAAGTTTGCCTCAAAAGAGGTTCTAGATTAAGGATGACATAATGATAATGAGGATTGAGATGCTTGATGATATAACAGAGGTGTTCCCTTTACTGATCTTCCGGAGAAATTCGTACTTTCAGAAAAGATCTCGCGTACTCGAAAATCAGGGTTGTTACATTCTACCCTCCTAAAACAAAATTTTGCCCTCAAAATTTCAGTTACCTAGGAATAGATGCGGGTAATTAGCTTTCATCTTATCTTCCAGTTCCCAAGTGTGCTCTTCTTCTCACCTTGGTTTTCATGTTACTTTGACTAAGCGGACAGTCTTGCCTCTTAGCTGCTTATCACTTCTTTCTACGATCTGAACCGGTGATGCTTGATATGTCAAATGATTTCATAACTGTACTGTTTCTGGTCGTAAAATGTGACTCTCATCGGGAATATATTTCCTAAGTTGTGAGACATGAAAAACATCATGAAGGTTTGATAAATAAGGAGGAAGGACTATTTGATAAGCTACTAGACCGGCTCTTTTAAGTATTTGGAAAGGTTCTATGTATCGTGGGTTAAGTTTTTTAGTCTTAAGGGCTCTACCTATTCCAGTAATTGAAGTTACTTCTAGTAAGACACGGTTTCCGTCACTAAACTCTAAGGGTCTACGTCTATTATCGGCATAGCTCTTTTGACGACTCTGTGCTGTTTGGATCTTCCGACGAATCTCCTTTATCTTCTCAGTAGTTTCTTACACTAAGTCTAGACCTAAGACACTAGCTTCTCCATCGTCATTCCAACACAATGGTGTCCGACATCTTTTTCCATAGAGAGCTTCATATGGTGCCATCCCAATACTTTATTGGAAACTGTCGTTGTAGATGAATTTGACCAAAAGCAAATACTTATCCCAGCTGTATTGGTTGTCTATCATACTTGATCGTAACATCTCTTCTAACGTCTGGATTATCTGCTCTGATTGTCCGTCTGTCTGAGGATGGTATGATGTACTCATATGCAATTCTGTTCCTAAAGCTTTCTGGAAAACTCCCAGAATCTGGAAGTAAACCTCGGATCTCAATCTGAAACAATTTACGAAGGTATCCCATGTAGTCGTACAATTTCTTGAATATATATATATTCATTCCAGCCTTTCTGAAGTATAGTCAACTCGAATCGAAAAGAAGCACGCCGACTTTGGCAGCCTGTCCACAATCACTCAAATGGCACTACGTCCTGTTGAGGTTCTTGGAAATCTCGTGATAAAATCCATAGTAATCTGCTCCCATTTCCATT